>NW_026897874.1:0-380734 GCF_033153095.1 Gastrolobium bilobum | reverse complement strand
GCCATGTTATGCCCTGTTCTTGGTTTGGTTGGTCTTGCTTCAACTTCTCAAAACCATAAGACTTAATGGCTTGATCAAACCTGATGTTCCATGATCTGGACGCTTGCTAAGTCCATAAATGGACCTTTGCAACTTGCATACCATTTCTTCTTGCCCTTTGGCTATAAACCCTTTTGGTTGCTGCATATAGATTTCCTCTTCTAAATTTCCTTTTAGAAAAGCAGTTTTGACATCCATTTGCCAAATCTCATAATCAAGATTTGCTGCAATAGATAAGAGAATCCGGATAGACTTGAGCATGGCAATCGGCGAAAAGGTTTCTTCTCCCACTACGACTTGCTGCATTGTTCTGGCATAAGGATGATTCATTGGTGGGTCAATGATTTTTTATTTCTGGATAAACCATTTCATGATTTTGTTCTTCTACAAGTGGTAACTCCACTTTTTGATTATCATGCTGAACTTCTGGTTCCTGCGTATGTTCAACTACATGCATATTTTCCCCTCTTTGAACAACCACAAGAATAAAAGCTGAAACCGCATGAGGTTGTGGTGAAACTTGATCTGAGACTAGATCATCAAGAATAACCTTACTTCTTGGTTTATAATTTGCTATATAGTCCTCTTCTAAGAAAGTCGTGTGAGTGCTCACTATGACCTTCTTTTCTTTTGGACTATAAAACAACCAACCTCTGGTTCCTTTAGGATAGCCTATAATCATGCATACTTCTGTACGCGAGTCCATCTTATCGGGCTTCTGTTGCAAGACATGTGCTGGAGCACCCCAAATCCGAATGTGATTCAAGGTGGGTTTACAGCCTTTCCACAATTCTATTGGTGTCTTTGAAACCGACTTGGACGGAGCTAAGTTCAATAGATACATAGCAGTTTCTAAGGCATATCCCCAGAATGAATCAGAAAGAGATGAATAATTGAGCATAGATCTTGTCATTTCTAAAAGGGTTCTATTTCTCCTTTCAGCAACTCCATTCTGCTGGGGTGTCCCTGGAGAAGATAATTGTGAAACTATCCCCTCTTGGGTCAGGTAAGACCTGAACTCTCCAGATAGGTATTCACCCCCTCGATCAGACCGAAGAGTCTTAATTTGAACACCAAGATGTTTTTCTGCCTCAGCCTTGAACTCTTGGAATTTTCCAAAAGCTTCAGACTTATGACGCATCAGGTACACATGTCCAAATCTAGAGTAATCATCAGTAAATGTGATGAAATACTGATACCCGCCTCTGGCCTGGACATTTATTGGTCCACATACATCAGTATGTACCAATTCTAGCTGATGTGTGGCACGATTTCCCTTGGCCTTGAAAGATCTCTTAGTCATTTTACCCTCTAAACAAGATTCACATACTGGTATTGGTTCAAAGTTCAGGGATTTTAAGATCCTACTTTTGACCAAACTGTGTATCATGTTTGAGTTAATGTGACCCAACCTCAAATGCCAAAGATAAGTTTCATTGGAAACTTTTCTTTTCTTTGATGAGTTGATATGCTCAACATCTCTTAATTCAACATGATAAACTTCACAGGGTACAGGACTAAGGAAATAAAGACCATTAAACATTACGCTAACTCCTTATTGAAACTGAGGAATTAAACCGAACTGTTAAACCATGTTTAATCAAACAACTAACAGAAATTAAATTCCTCTTATAATCCGGAATAAATAAACAGTCTTCTAAAAACAAAGTTCTGCAATTATTAAAAGATAAAATAACTTGTCCCACTGCTAGTGCAGACACAAGCTCCCTATTTCCAAGCTTCAAAACTCTTTGTCCTTCACTTAAAGGCAAGCTATGTTTGAACCACTGCAAAGAGTAACAAACATGGTTAGTGGCTCCTGAATCAATGATCCATTTATCATTGTAATTCTCCACTAAACAAGCCTCAATCACATGTAAATTACCCAATGCCCCTTTTGTCCGCACTTGAAGCACTTACCTTTCGGCTGCTTCATTGCAACTGGTTTGGCAACTGGAATACCTGATTTCTTCTTTTTCTTGTTCTTGTTCTTCCCCTTGAGTTTCCCCTTAGGTTTCACAGAACTTTCACCAGCATAAAATGCACTTCCCTGCTTGACTAGAGACTGTTCAGCACTCTCAAGCTCGTGCATCAGTTGAGTAAGATCAAGATTCATCTTATTCATATTATAATTCATCTTGAATTGAGTGAAGTATTAAGGCAGTGATTGCAAGAGAATGTCAACTTTTACTTCTTGTTCAAACTTGACCCCATGATCCCCAGCCTTCTTAAAGTTTGCAATCATTGACAAACAATAATCCCGCACACTTCCTCCAGACATTACTGTCTTAGTGACAGCATTCAGCGCAATCTGCCGAGCAGAGCTGCTAGATGTGGCAAACATGCCATCAAGAGTTTGGAGCATAGCTGCTCCACTCTCAACCATGCTTACCTGCTCCTGAAGGTGATTGGCAAGACTGGCTAAAATGTAACAGCGAACTGCCACATTTGCCTTCTCCCATTTCTCCTTCTCCTGCTGAAATTGGGCCTTTGTTGCCTCAGGCGCATTTTCAGCAGGCTGCGCTGGTATAGGGGTGGTCAGAACAAAATTGAGCTTTTCATATTGAAGAACAATATCCAGATTTGTTTTCCATATTTTGTAGTTTGTACCATCCATTGGTTTTTGACTCAAAATAGTAGCTAAAAGATTGAATGAAGACATTTTTCTGAAAATAAAATTACACACATTATTTACAAACTCGAAAAAAAAAAACAACAAACAGATATAGCGTTAGTAGATTCTAATAACTACTATTCGTTTATTGTTTAACAATCCATTAGCTATCTTTACAAGGTTTACGATGGGCAAGATACTTGTAAAACTAATATTGTTATTTTGGGCCTTCAGTTCCATTGTCAGAGCCTCGATGGGAGGGATAACAATTTTATTAAAGTTGAATGTATTTAACCATTGTTTACTGCCAAAATTATCTTTAGTATCTAAGTGTTGCCAACGATGGACCGTACAAAATTTTACCAAAATTTTGAAGACATTAAGGTTTAATCTAGCGAAATCCGATTATCCTTATCCGATGGGGCTCCAGCGATAATCATTTCACTAATAAACCCACAATTGGAGCCCGTAGGTTTTATAATTAAATATTTAATTTAAAACCTTCACACATTCAATATTTTAAAATTTAGAATTTTTTTTTAATTTCCAAGAAATGTTTAATTCAAAAAAAAAAAATTGTTTGATTTCAGAAATCCGGTCACTTTGCGTCAAGCCGTCAACACGTGTTACTCCATGACCATTTCAGAAAACCCAAAAAAATTTATTTTCTCAAAAAAGAATTTTCTCTTAGGAAATTAATTGGATTATTTATCTAGATTTTACATCCATAAGTAATTAATCCAATGGACAACCTAAATAATCACGCATACTAACTATCATACTAGTCGATTCAAGACATAATAGCTACTATGCAGTAATGACATGTGATCATGCAACAATATGGCATCTTCCTATTCTATATGACATGTTATTTCATACATCATGTTTAATCGCACATATAATTCATACAATTCAATTAAAACATTAAATAATAAATAAATAACTTTAATCCATGGCTTTCCTATAATAATCAATAAATAAATAAAATTACAACTTTGAAATTTCTTTTCCGTCCAGCCCCTAGTATCTATCTCAAGCCCTTTTAGGGTATCTATGGGCCCACAAGCCCAAAGACCCAATCCTTTGCTAGAAACCCTAGGAGATAAAAAAAAAAAGGAACCCTAGCCAACTGTTTTGCCGCGCCGTCAGCCGAAGTCATCTCAACACGAAAATCCAGGGGAAGGACCGCCACAGGGAGACGAGAACACGGCTGCCGGAACCACCCAAAAAGGGTGTGGCACGTGCCCCCACGCGCCGTATCTTTCCCGGAGAGTGAAGCCCACTCTCAGCCACTTGTGGTGGCGAGTGGCAGCGCGTGGAGGCTCTACCGGCCGCGATCCACCCGTCATTTTGATCGTCTTTCCGTCCTCTTTCCAACCATATATGGATCATCCAATTCCGAGGTCCAGAGGTCCACGAAAAGTCTCGGACAGTGTTGAATCCTCATGTTCTTCGCAGTTTCTTGATCTCCAATTTTTACAGAAATTCGAAAAATACATAGAAATTCCAAAAAAAAAACAAAAAACAGCAAGGAGGAAACCTAATCATATGGGACTAGCCTCCTTGTTACAAATCAAGAAATACACGAGAGAATCTAACCATGGATTAAAGCGATTAACCGATAAAAATTAAAAGCAATATCGAAAAAGAATTATAAACGAATGATCACCATGAAATAAATAACAAATATAGAAAAAGATGCCATATTTTCAAAAAATAATTTTCAAAAACAATCACATGAATTTATTTCAAAACTGGTTCTTTTCCTCATCACGATCCGGCTCTGATACCAATTGTAGGAATCTCACCAGAAATGCGGAAGCGCATCGAACCGACACGACGAGGGAAAAGATTAACCTTCATCGTTTTGATTACCTGGAAGGGCGTAGTTATGTGACCACGAACAATAGTTGTTCCCTCTATGATCGATCTTCCAGACTATCTCTCGAGGAGGATGAGATGGTTGTGTGGGCAACCGTTCAGATGATGAACGTCTGCCTCTTGGGTTTGTTTCTGATGATCTGTTCACCTTGGAGGCACAAGAGGAGAAAACTATGAATATATACGCTTAGGTCTTAGACATAACTCAACCCTAAGCCTCATGGGCTCAAGTGTCACTGAAGCCCAATAGCACTTTAGTGACCAAAAGAGCATATATCCAACAGGGATTTCTTCCTCTTCCTTATGAATCCCATGAAGTTTGGTTGGAAAATATGATATAAGTGAGGCTTGTGTCTGATCTTTTTTATTTTATAGAAAAAAGAATCTATTAGATTGATTTGGGGAAAATCGTAAATAGGGAGAGATTAAGATATCCTCTAAAACATAAAACCATGATACAATAAGGAAAATTAAAAAAAAAAACATAGAAACTCTTTGCATATTAAAATTAAAAATTCTCTTGAAATTGTCATTAGCGAACACCGAAGAGAATCCATACACAGATTCTAGATCAGACCTAGTTTACCCTTAAAGGAACCTTAATGTGAGTATTTTGCTTTAACTAAATACAATTAAAAAAAAAACATAAATTACAACGTCACAAAATTTCAATGGTAACCACAATTGCTAAATGTTGTGATTTTTGGCTTGTTATTGGGGGTTTGTTCGTCCACTTTCCCAATCCCATGCGTTGAAGTAACCAGTTTTGGGGCGGCAAAAGGTTGTAATCGTAGAAAGAGTTGGTGGCATAGCAATGTTGGTGGCAAAATCTAATTGCTATATTTTGTCATATTTGACTCTTTTTTAGTAAATTTATTTAACTCATTTGGTTGAGTAAAGAGGTATATAATAAGAGAAGACAGATTCAAATCCTACGATAACCCCCTGCTGCTCTAAAGGCTACTTCTTTAGTGGAATAACGGTTGTATTAGGCTATGCCGAGAAAGACACATTCTTTAATTCCAAAGATTTTTCAAGAAGTTACATGATCTACGATTTTGACCCCTGAACCAAACAATCTTTTGAGAGCTCAATTGTCAACTGAATTACTCTTGAGGGTTGCTCTATACTCTCTTTAATTGACATAGTCTGGTAGTCCACCCAAATTATATACAAATATTTCTCCTGCAAGCCAAAATCGAAGACAATTAAAGCGTAGTCATCCAAGCACAAAGCCATAACTAGGATGCCTTGCCATCAAGACCGTTTTCTTTTGCCCATGATTTTCTATTCTTAGCATTTCTGGTTCTATTCTTTAGGGGTGTTTGGTATAGGAAAAAAAAAATTTAACCAGGTAAATGTAATTACTAGAAAAATTATGCAAAAGTAAATTTAGTAGAAAAGTTTAAAAAAAATTGTTTGATTGACCAAAATATTACTGGGGAAATTAGGTTAATTTATGAGTCCATATTTGGTTGAAAGTCAAATATTGATGAAAAATTGATATTAATGATCAGAATAACCTTTATTTAAATTTTGCTAATGTTACAAAACGATTCCCCACTGTTCATCCACTTTTTGTTAATGACCAGAGATGATGGGGTAGTTATGCGTGTACTTTTTGGGGTAGTTTTGTTATAATAATCATTCACTTTTTGCCATTTACCTAAGATTGGTCAAGTGGCACAGTGATTTTTCTGCTTTTTTGCACACGTTTTACAATAGCTAGGCAATTGTGAAAGATGAATTGGGTATATTTTTGCTTCTCTTCTACCAAACGAAAAAAACTTAATATCTCACTCATAGATTACTGGAGAACTTGACAAAAATCTTGAACCAAACAACCCCTTAATGCTTCATAGAACTTTTTAGATCGGTTGTGATTGGCATTAGTTATTAATGCTGGTGATAGTGCAGTTATAAAACCTATGCTTAGAGGTATCACTAGCTTTCTTTAAACTTGTGAATGTGGAGATTATAAATTCAAAAAGGGAGGAAAAATGTAAAGTCACTCTTCACTTTGAAGGAGACATAATTGACATGATTCATGGTAAAGGATAGGGGTGGCAAAATCGACTTGATTCGTTAGGTCTTTTCCTTTAACCCGTCTATTTTGATAGGTTGAGTTGAATATTTCAACTTGTTAACCCAACCCAACCTATTTTGTATTAAGGTGAGTTAAAGTTGGTTATCCTAGGGTTTTTTTTAAGGGATATATTTTTCTTATGTTGTAAGAAAAAAATTATCTCATGTTGTAGAAATAAAAGTATAAGTGGGACCATACTACATACACCACTATCTCATTTAGGTCATTTGTCATGTTAAACTTTTGTGATATCCAAGATTTTTATCTCTTTTTTTTTTTTTTGCATTACATGGGAATTGAACACACATCACTATACTACATACACCTAACACCCACACCACTAGGCTAATCCTAGTGATTTTATCTCTCTCTCTATTTCTACAAAAGATAAAGAAAAAAAAACACTTGATTTATGATAAAATTTATTCATATATGAAGACAGAAATGAATTCCTAGAGTCGGTTAGACTGAGTATAGCATATATTTAGATTTGGGATTGAAAAAATGAATGACGGTGTGAGATAAAATTAGATAAGACTATAAAAGTATAAAACTCATAAAATATATTATTTTTTATTATTATTCAAATGGTTGATCCGTCAATCCATCATAAAACGGGACAAGTTGATATTTTCAACCAATTTCTAAAAGGCGGGTCAACTCACCCCACCCTAGTTTTGGAGGTTTAGCCCGTTTTTTCACCTCTAATAAAGAAGAAAATTGGGGGAGGTCGCGTCTATTAATACAAGTTTTCCTCCATTAGTTTCATCATTTTATGTTCAAAGAAATAATTCATATAGTATCTTATAAGAGTTCACTTTTTGTCATGTCGCAGGACAGGTATTGTGTACTTGCAGACACAAACCAAGTGTAAGTCTCATGCTTTAAAAAAAAAGGCAGGATCTATTGCCTGTTCCTGGTAAAAAAGTCAGTATTCGTCCGTCGACGAATTCTGTTGTAGGAATCACAATATCATTCCTGCAACATGACAAACTGATTTCTCATCTTCTAAATGTTTGTCTTGTTTGGGAAAAATTATTCTCATGTTACATGAGATAAGTTTTTCTTCTTACACGCCCTTCGATAACTGTGTAACCTTTTTTTCTTTTCTTTCTTTCTTTTTTATTTTTTAAGTGGTGGATCCCATCATTATGTGTAGGCTTGGCAAAAATGAGTCAACCCATCGGGTTGGCTCGTAACCCAGCTAAAAAGAGCCGGGTTGAGTTAGGGAAAATGAGTTAGTAACTCGAGTCAGCCCGACTCGTTTCAGCTTGAAAAAAACCGAGCCAGCCCACGAGTTAAACGAGTTGGCTCGCGAGTTATGGTTTTTTTTAATATAAAAGTAACAAAATTAATGAAGGTAAAGTGAAAAGCTAAAACTTAAAATCTCAATTCCAAAGACCCAAACAAAAATACTCTGCAGCTGCTAATAAGTTCAAAACCGTGCATTAAGGACCTTTTTTATAGTATGTGTGACAGTGTAAATGTGGTGCTAACTGCCAATAAGTCTAAGTTCAAATGCAAAATTTTCTATGATTTTTGTGTATAATATCTTTGTATTGAATGAATTAATAATTTAAGAAAAAAAATTAGAAGCTATAGCATCAATGGAATTTTATTTTATTTTTTCATTTTTTCGAGCCGACTCTAACCCGACTCGAGTCGAGTTGGGTTGAGTTTTCTGGCTCGTTTATTTTTCGAGTCAACCCTAACCCGGCTCGTGTTTTTCGAGTTGAATGCGGGTTGAGCCGGGTTGGCCCGTTTTGCCAACCCTAATTATATGTCTATTACATAAGATTTCTTCTCTCATGCAACATGAGACTTGATAAACTCATCTTATTTCTAATAGAGAGAAATATATTAACTTCAAAAAGATTGTAATCGTTCTATTCTTTCGTATAAAAAAGAATTTGTAATTTCTTCTATTTAAAGAAATAACGCCAAAACAGGGAATATGGGGACAGTCAGGGCTGCCCTAGCTTGTCACTTCTTTAGGTGTTTTCTGTGGATATATTATACAATAACAGCATATTAGACAACCAACATTACAAGGGAGATGATTCCATTCTGATTTGTGATGTTCACAGAAATCGGGGTCAAATTTTGTAAGCCTAACTTAATTTTTAGTTCTTATAAATATTATAAATTTTAATGTTGTTCTCTCTAAAATTTGAGTTTGGGTTTGTGTTTCTTATTTTTTAAAAGTGAACATTTTTGGTCCCTATTGTAATTATAAAAGTATTAAGTGCAAATGTGTTAAATGAATTCCCAACTCACGTGAGCTACAAGCCAATATTAACGGATTTATGATAATAATAAAAACTAAAAGTACTCATATAAAAAAAATACAAATCTAAATCTAAATTTTAAAGTGATTAAAACCAAAATTTAATATATTTATATAGACTAAAAACATATTTAATTTTTTTTCTAATGGACAAAGTTTACCGAAAATAAAGGTTGTTTTCAGCCTACCAAAAAAGAGAGGTTGTTTTCACTTTTCATGATGGAATAGGAATCTCATATGTTCCTTATCAACATAAGATATTAATGTTATGAGAGAGAAAAATAAAAAATAATATCATAAGAGGATCTATCCATTACAAAATTAAGACATGCCATAGGCTTCACGGAGGATTAATTTGGAATCAGTCAAATTCAAATATAGTTAAATTATATATTCTTTTTTAAATAATGCAAACAACAATTTTTGTTTGAAACTTTTGAATGTGACTAACCTAATTATAATAATCTCCATATCGATTAAACGAGTTCAATAACCAATTATGTGTGGACAGTATTTAATATTAGAAATCAAGGTTAAAGAAATATTAATAATGTAGTTATTTGCATATTTTCCTGTGTGAGAAGTGTGAACAAATAGGAAACAGGGTGAAAGAAAAAAAAAATGATTATATTGACTAAGCAGCGAGTACTGAAGTCTGAAAGCACCAAATAACATTTACACACATTTATTCTTGTACACTAGGTTTTTCGGGATATTTTAGTGTAGAATAAGATTTTGTTTCCTTTAATAGTTGTTTTGTACTGATGATTTTTATCATAATTTAAAAATTAAATTAAGTATCTTGGATTCGATTTCTGTCGATAAACTTGTATTAATAAGCTATTTATAAATAGTGAGGGTTATATTTATTATCTATTTTTCTTATTACTAAATCTTAACCATTGATTTGCATCAATCTAACGGTTATAATTCATTATGTCATACTTATTAATTAATTATTAATTTTTAATAAATTATAACCGTTAAATTGACGAAAATTAACGGTTAAAATTTGGTAATAGGAGGTAGTAAAAAAAGAGACAGTAAATATTACCACAAACAAATAACCTTTGAATGAAAGAAGTTTTTTCCACCTAAACTTTTATTTTTAAAAAATTCAATCAAAATAATAGAACGAAGTGATAGAGGAACAGGATAATAATGTTATTATGCAAATAATATTTTATTATAATTAAATAGTGCTCATCGGCATATTTATGTGGATCTCATCGTAAAAGGTTTTATGACAGTGAAGGGTGATTTCTACAATGTTTGTGACATTGACAAATGCTCATGTGCCGGAATCTAATCTAAATTTATTATCCACTTGAAAGATCTGCCACAATAACAAAGGCTCCAATCATTTACAAAATGTGTTTTATGGGGGACATTAACTGTAATGCTTCTACCAAATTGGATGAGAGATAAATTGAAAATTTTAGAAATAAAGATATATCTTTTTTGAGAAGGTGTAATAGTTAAAATCTCGATTTATCATTAAAATTTTATATTTTTATGATTTTTTTCGTCAAATAATTTTATCAATATTTCAAACGTTTTTATGTTTTTACGATTTTCTTATGTTATAATTTTACGTTTTACTATTTTTTATCTCTCTTCTGATTTTATGTAAAATCTTAATTTTAACTACTTTGTGATGAGTGTTATATTGAAAAAAAATTACAAAATTACAAATTATACTATGTTTTACCGGTAAGATATAATATAGTTTGTAAATATAATTTTTTTCATTTTTTTAATTTACGGACTCTATTTTGATTGAACGAATGGGGAAAGAATATTTGAAAAATTTGAAGAGTAAGAAATTTTTTGAAATATTATTTTCATTTTTGTTTCTCGTATGCTTTTTTCTTCCATCTAAACCGGATAAATTTTCTTTCGGTCCGGGCTTCGTAGCATGAGATTTCCATTAAAAGAATTTTCCTTTTGTTATGCTGTTCTAATTCAAAAATCTACAAAATGAATTGATCCTGTTTAAAGAAGATAAACCAGGAAAATGTCTAAAGTGCTACCGCCGTATCATTTGGTCAGTGCGACGAACCAATCTCATTGGGAGAAAGAATGTGCAAGTTATATAATAAATTGAAAAAAATAAATTTTAATCCATGTGTATTTTTTTTAATAGAAGTAGCACAAACGACCAACGCACTTAAAAAGCATTCCATCCCCAGACCTAATTTTTGGCTAATTGATCAATCAGGGCTGTTTTCACCAATTTTCTTCTTTGGGATTTGGTGGGGGAAATTTTACGAATGGGATTGTCAATGGCATTTTTTTTTCTCTATTTCAAGGAAACGTGACATAATGTGAATGGTTCTTTTTTTTTCTATTTTTCTTTTTATAAAATACTCATATCCTCACATTCATTCACTTATTTTAAATATTAAATAATTAATTTATTGATTAATATATTTATAATTGTAATTAATATTAATTATTAATTAATTTATAATTACTAAAATTAATTGCTAATAATCAATAATAAATAAAAAATTACTAATTACTACAACTTTTAAGTAATTACATTAATTATTATATGCATAGATTAATACAAATATTAGGTAAGTCTATCATATATGATATTTGTATATTTTTATAATCACTTAATGGATGGAAATTTGGTGTAAATTAATAATTGATCATGAGAGTATACAAATATTTGGTCGTGATCTTATGTATATATAACGACTCGAATTTACCTCCAAAAAAAAAAAATGACTCGAATTTATTAATTATACGATTTGGTTACAAGTAAATCAACGATTAAGATTGATTTTAAACTAAGTTGATCTTTTTTTTTATATACATAAACTAAGTTGATCTTATCCTTATATATAAGGCAAGATAATTTTATACCAATGTAAGTTATAGTTTCAATCTTGGTCACTGATTCTATTTATATATATATATATATATATATATATATATATATATATATATATATATATATATTTGTTTTAATTTATTATTAATGTGATATGTTCAATACAAGTTGATTAACAATTAAAATTGAGTGTAAGATTTTTTATAATTATATTTAAGTCAATCATGCCTCTTTATATATATACATATATGGGTTTAATGTGTCTCATGTTGTAGTGTGGAAGTTAGTTGTGAAGCAAGAAGTGTGGCCTGAATTTACTTCTTTAGATCTGCATCATTGGATGATAGCTAATATTTCTAATGATCGGTCTTGGTCTTACTTGTCTCATTGGCCGTTGTTCTTTGGGATTATATCATGGTTCATTTGGAAAGCTAAGAATAGATTAATCTTTCAAGGGATGACGGACAATGCTTATAACACTTATAGAGCGGCTTTGAGATACGGGGAAGGGGCGATTTCAACATCAACCATATTGGAAGAAGTTACTCTTGAGTCTAGTCCGAAAAAGAAGAAACTTGTATCATGGATTTTTCCTTTAGTTCCCTGGGTTAAACTTAATGTGGATGGTTCTTGTATTAACCATGGAGTGGATTCTGCTAGTGGAGGTGTAATTCGGGATTCATCTAGTAAGTGGCTGATGGGTTTCTGCAAGAATCTTGGCAGTGGTACCATTCTTATGGCTGAGTTGTGGGGTTGTCTTCTCGGACTTGAGATTGCTTGGAAGATGGGTTTTCGCTTTGATTGGCTTGAAGGAGATTCTCTAGTAGCTCAACAACTCATCAAAGAGGAGTGTAGTCAAAGTCATCCAGCGTTTATTTTTGTCAAGCATATAAAAAAGATGATGGCTTCGGATTGGAGGATAATGATCTCCCACATTCATAGGGAAGGAAATGGAATTGCAGATTGGATGGCTTCTTTTGCTTACAGTTTTGATTGGTCCTTACAAGAGTTTGCCTCACCTCCTTTAGGATGTTGTGAAAGGCTTAGCAGGGACTTCATTGGAGTAGCTTGGCCGAGGCTTTGCAAGTAATTTTTTGTTTTTCTTGTCTTTCTTTTCCTTGTAATCTTTTCCAAAAAAAAAAAATGTGTCTCATGCTGTAGGAAATAAATTTTTCTCTTATACACACATAAAAAGTGGTGGGTGGGAACCATGTAAGGAGAAGCGAGAAAAAGAGAAAAAAAATGGGTCTTACACACTTTTATATGTGTAGGAGAAAAATTTATTTCCTATACAACATGAGAAATGTAAACCCTACATATATACATATATGTATATTATATAGAAAGAGAAAAAAGAAAAGAACAGACGAACCACTGACTGGTCGTAATATCCTTCCTGTAAAACAGATTATATGAATTGATGGAGTAATTTATGTATTGTTGGGTAGGGTTCATACTTTGCATGACGACTCTTGTTAGCAGGGTCAGCAGGAAGCCAACGTAAAGGCCTGATATTATTGTGAGTCTCTAACTTATTGTATTTTTTTTTGCTAGTAGTTTTGAGTTTGAACCCATGAATAGTTGTTGTTTATGATTTTTAAATCCTATTTATATTCTCCTTATAAAATGAGTGACTTATAATGAGTATCGGTGAGACGAATATAGTACGGACAAGCTGTACGTAACTTATATTGAGTTAACCTAATTAAATTTTTGTGTTCAATTTCTCTTCCCGTTCCAACATGTATAATATAGGTTTATCAACCAGTTTTACCACCCTTATTCACCTAATCAGCAGCTACCACTACTAGTGGCTCAGTGATGGGTTAGTCAATGCAAAAGGAAGTGTTTCCTTGGTAAACACAAATCTTGGAAACTCCCCCTATAATGAAAGGGAAAGTTCTGTAAGGTTATATAGATTGGCATTAAGAAAGATAAATTAATAAAGAGAGCCGAATTAGACACAGAACAAATGCGTAGCTACAAGCACTATAGATACCAAAGATCTCACACTCAACTGAATAGCTTCTACTCAGCTTTATAAATGCATATGCTCTCCTATGCATCAAAAGCAAAACCAAGTCATTTGAATGGGAAGATGGTGAACAAGAGAAAACCTTCAAGGGAAGTTGAAGGAAGGGAAAAGAACAATGAAGAAGGGAACACTATTGGATGGGAACAGTTAAGGGAAGAAGCAACATCAGTAGCAGCTGCCCTACTTGGAGCTCGAAGATCAAGAAAACGTTACATTGGGGTGCGCCAAAGATCTTCAGGGAGATGGGTGGCTGAGATCAAAGACACCATTCAGAACATTAGACTGTGGTTAGGTACTTATGACACTGCTGAAGATGCTGCTAAAGCTTATGATGAAGCAGCTCGTTTGCTTCGAGGTGCTAACACTCGCACAAATTTCTTTCATTCCCAATCTTCTCATTCTATTTCAGCTCTTCCTCCAAAGATTGCCAAACTCTTACTTTTTAGGCTCAAAGCTAGTAACATTGCCTCTTCTTGTATGGTTACTACTACTTTTCCTACTAACCACTATGATCAAGAAACCATACCAGAACCAGAACCAAGACCCCATTTTTTTCACCAAATAGAAGAACCCAACTTCGAAAATTTTCTAGACATTGCAGGAAATGGGACTGTTGCAGCAAGTTATGATGATGGTGCTAGTTATGGTTCTTCTGACACTACTATTTATGACTATAGTGGAACCAATGGAGAAAAGTTTAACCAAGAGGGTTGTGGAGAGGATTTTACACTGGAGTATCATTGTGCTAACAATGTTGATGATGGAAACAATCAGATCGTGAGGCGTAAAGGAGAATTTGTAGACTATGATGTTGGGCTCAATGAGTTTAAGTTTCTGGATAGTGTTGGATCATTGAGTTACTCTTCTTCTCCATTTGAGATAGCAGAGGAGATGGCGGGGTTAATGGAGGAAGAAAAATGTGATGTGGATGATTCTCTGTTACTTAGAGAAACTCTTAGGATGAAGTATGAACGTAAAATCTCATCTTGTCTTTACACCTTAATTGGGGTGTCTGAGTGTTTGAGGCTGCAAGTTGAACCAGAAAATGGAAAGGAAATGGAAAAATTTTCAGGATGGGAACTGTGAACTATCCATTACCAGAATAAGGGTACCACAAAAAGTGGAATAAAATGAAGAAACACATCAAAAGGAAGGGCTGAAATAACTTAGACTTGCAAAGGCACTAACAGGAGGAACACTGGAACATAATCTTCTTCCATTCATTTGGAGCTCTCTTCTTGATTTTCATTCTATTTAAGAAGCAAATAAATTTGGAATAGGAAATATTATTCTTTTACAATAAATAGAGGATGGCATCTTAGCCCATATTCTTTAATTTCATTATAAACGAAGTTAATGTACTTTTGCTATATGATCAATGGTTTTCTGTCCCTTAAATTCTTAAACCCTTCCTCAAGATGTTACATTACCGCTTTTGGGAAAAGTTTGAAAACAACTTAAAAATGCTTATTTTCATCAGAAGAATCTTGACTCGCATTATGCCTGAAGAAAAATGAAAAATGAAAAACAAAAACATTGATCAATTACTTGGTGTTTATTAGCCTAATAGAGAATTCAGTTTGAAAATAGTGACCAAGATAACAAAATTTAGGACAGAATAGTAGAATATTAACTACAAGGCATGTACACTAAGCCCAAGTGTATGATTTTTGCCCAATGTTTGATAATAGCACAGCATTAGAAAAAAAAACATTTCTTATTTAATTATTCAAATCATATAAGGATTTAGGATTCAAATCACGAATAGCATAGCATTAAAAAAAAATTGTTATTTGATTGTTCAAATAATATAAGTATTTACAAAATTTTGTTCACACCACCAATAATTTACAGCCATTTATTATCCCCGATTTATTATGCACAAAATAATATATAACATAAATAATATCAAAATAGATTTTGCTTTAGTTTATAAATGAATATCACAAAATATTAGTTTTATACAAAATCATGCTTTAATCATGTAATTATGTAGTCTTTTCTCTTCCCCGTCCAGAAAGAATACACATTCAAAAATCCAGCAGTTTGACTAGGGAAGGCTTAATGGAGACCCATTCGTCTTCATTTGGCTCATATTCCTCAATAATCCAATATGATAAATCTTGATATTAAGAGATACATCACCATGGGATTTTAATATTTAAATTTTTTCAGTTGATACTAAAATCTCCCAAATATACACAGAATGTTTCCCGTCTATCGCTACTCTCTATTGTTTAGTTCTTTAAGAAAAATAATAAAGAAAATAAAAACAACGGGATAAAAAACAACCTTGGCAATGCCCTCATTCCAAATCTACACTCAAACCTAGGACCAAAAACAAAATGAGTTTAGGCATAAAAACATTGTCATTATAAAAAAGATGACGCAAGAAACCTTGATAAGCCGATTAAACCTTAAACATACCAACCCTCTTCCTGTGCCATTAACCGAACCAAAATTAGAATGGAGTAAAGTAACCCTGCCTGCCTTATGAAAGAAGCCTCGCCAGCAGTATTATTGCTCTCTAATAGATCCGTAAGTATAGTACTTCTAGGAGTGGTATCATCCATTGTAGCGACAGGAAGACACGTTAAGCCAATTCAGAACTCAACATTCCGTTTTGTTCAGTACAGAAGCGCTTTAATTGTTCATAATTTGATATAACATAAGCACTAGTCTCCCCTCAGGAGAACACTGCATTCACTCAGGGAAGTAGAATGCCATTCTTACCTTTGTTGGGAATTGCAGGGGCAGGTCACCAAACTACACTATATGTTATAAAAGTTTATAACCTCATCCAATAAAGAAGTGAAGAAAACAATTTTTCACAAGTTTAACAAATACCCACATATACAGAAAATAGAAGGAATAAGCACATATGGAATGATCATTCAATGCAAGTAAGCCAAAATTTAAAAGACAAATCCATTTTATAGTAATCTACATATAGTGTAGTGATCTTTTAATGCAAATGAGCTCAGTATACTTTTTAAGAATCCACTTGGTGCACACTTGATCATCAACAAATAAACTGATTCTATATGTATATAAAAGTTAACCATGAATTAAAGATTGTAAAAGGCATTTAAACCATTGAAGATAGACAACAAATTCTCAAACATTCCTGTAACCACTCCCCCTTAGTAGGCCATATCCAAATACCATTGTTAGACTTCGTTGAGGCTTGTGACATGCCCTAGCGTTGGAATAGACCCCCTAAACTTTAAACATCAGGAGGTATAAGTAACAATGGAGACAGATAAAAGAACAGAAGTTATGTACTAAAAAATAAAAAAAGAACAGAAGTTAAAATGAGACATATAAGGATTCATTCCCAAAGTTAATTGACTCAACTTTAACACCTCTCTCAAAACCAAGGCCTGGACATTAGAGATGAGCATATTAGTCTAAATAAATTAATTGTAATTCATTACCGTTTGAAATTAAAGATCAGTTAACCATAAAATTTCCCAAAGTTGCCCTAAACAGTATTAACTATTAAGACAGAAGCTTCTGAAAGACTGGAAGTAGCTATGTATCACCTGAGAACAATAAATTTGTGCTTCAATTCAAATTAATTTCTTCCATTTGTCTACAAAAATATTAGCTATTCTACTGACATTGCAAAAAACGAAAACGTTGATTACCCTGCTTTAAGTTTCTCCATGTTTGTAAATAACTAAAAGAAGCGATTTCCATGCACTGATATGAGCTATCTCACTAAGGTGAAAGCAATTCAAAGTCACCCACTCTAAGTAGCTCTCATATCCAATGTAGCTCTCATATCTAATGTTATGAAGAAGTATTATTCCAAGGTTCCTCAATGGCAACACAATTTGCTGGGAACAATCTCTTACGGCTTCCCTCTTCATCTTATTAATTCAATTGGTATAATGAAAATAATGCTGGAAATGTCATTGAATGCCAATTGTTTCAGCAGAAATGGCCATAGTTTCTAAAATTGAATTGCCTCCACCATCTGAGATCTCCATGCTAGAAGATCTACAACTGAAATAGAAAACTGCACTCATCATGGAATCTATAAGCACCACAAATGAATACATTATGACCAAGAGCGGCCCTTCCCACATTCTTGAAGATCCATCACCATAGCTCAGTGTCTTTACCCTGTGCTCAAACAAACCCTCCACAAAGGCCATTCCTATTGTTGATCCAAGAAATATCAGTAGACCCACCTGAGTTTGACCCTTGATTAACATACTGGACCGCAGCATTGCCTGCGCACCCGAAACTTCCTCCAGCACAGAGATCACCATTGCAATGTTGCAAATGATTATGGCATTGGCAAACACAACAGAGAAAACTAGCCCTACCATCACCGCAGCATACACAACAACATCTGGAGAAAATCCAAGAACAGCTAATGCACTGCAGAATGCAACAAGGAACACACAGAACATGGTGATGCAACCAACTACAACTGTACAAGCCCACATATACGTCGAAACAATCTTCCTCCAAAACTTAGCGATAATCACACAAAACTTGGAATAATCAAACTTCTTTCTCGAATAAGTACAATCTACAGAATACACAACCGCAGCTTTTGACAATAACAACAACGTGGCATACAAAGGGAAACACATGGCAGAAGAAATCACCATCTCCGCAAAACGCTGGCAAGATTGTTTGATAAGAGGTCTCAGAGGGAGACCACTAGTTTTGGCAACCAACATAAGCCTAATACTAAGATTCTTCACAATAGACTCATCCACCATCACATTGGACAGAAGCACAGCAGAAACAGGACAAATGAGCATAACAGTGATTGCCATGAAACCCCACGAATTAAACCTAAGAATCCTGACAGTCTCTCTCAGAATATCCAAAGCATTCATCGATTGGATTTGATTATTGTGATGATCACCATAATGAACACGATCAGAGACTTCCAACTCTAAACCTTGTTGTAAAGGGGTTTCCTCGGATCCCTCTTTCCTCAAATGATCAGACCTAATCCTAGGAGAACAACCTCCACTCGAAATCTCCATTTTCAGGCTAAATTTTTTAAAAATAGAAAATGAAAAATGAAAAGCTGATTATTTCATTGAAATTCAAGATTCACACGAAGTTCAATGTGAAACCCAAGATCTGAACGAGCTGGATTAAGCTCAGAGACCGTGAATCAAGAAGTGGGGTGTCTTCAACAAGGGCATTTATAGGCAATGGAGGTTGAACAGACAAGAATTGAACAAAAAAAAGTGTGAGGAAACTGATGCGATACAGTACCTAGAAAAAGGGGATGGAGATGAGGAGCGTTGAAAATGGTAGAAGAGTGCAGCATTGAAGGTGGACGCTAGAGAGGTTCCATGAGAGTGAGTGAGAGAGGTGAACTTGTTTGGAAGAAGAAAGAGATTTGTTAGAAGCGTGTTTGTGTGCGATTCTGCGACTACTCAATTCGGTGTCCTTTTCAGAGTTACGCATTAAGGGGCAAAGAATCGAGATTAGCATCGGACGGGAATTCGGTACAGCTCAAAATTATTTTTTAAAAATTAATTTGACATTTTCATTCAATTATTTAAGGAAAGAGTGTCTATACTTTTAAATTACACAACTTACATCATTTCACTCTCACAAAAAGGGGGGACCTACAACTTTATTTTTTTTGTCAACTCTCTCTCCTCCTTTATCTATCTCTTTCTCTCTCTTAGAATGACACAACTTTACGTCCTTCAAAATTATACACACTTGAATGATATTTACTTTTTACATTAATTAATTTGATATTAATTTAAAAGTGTCTTTTTTTTCTTCTAAGTGCTCTCATCGAACTAGCTGAAGTCCAACAGCCTAACATTTCTCGAGCATCTCAAATTTGTAACACGGATTGCCCATACCTTTGTCAGGGTCTATTGCCTTTTATTTTGCTTACGGGCCTAAGATTCACCTAGTGCATGCCTTAGTCGGTCATGAACACTCCTAGGGGTCTTTCCTAGCTCTTTCAAAGTTCTTCAGGTTGACGAACTTTTCGAGTCTAGTATGCAACTCGTCCATGATCTGAGCTTGAGCTTCCTTCTTGGCCAAGGATGTGGTGATGAATGATTCGTGTTGTAAGCCGTCACAAGTACATCAAGTGCCACATTGAGGTATAGGTCTTTGACCAGTGGTGATTCTTTGTTGAATTGGGTTAGATAATCCCTAAGGTACTCATGCTTTTCTGTTTAACCCTTCACAAGAGGGTAAGTAGATCTCAACTAGCCCTTGGTGAGACTTGTATAATAATAAGTAGTATTCCACTTAAATAAATAAATAAATAAATAAATATAAATATATATATATATATATATATATATAGGGCTTAACATTTCTGCAGCAGCCGTAGATAGTGTTATCTACAGCTGACACAGAAAAATGGACCCCACAGCTTTTTAAAAAAAAAAAAACTCAGGATCCGTTGCCGTATCCTAGGATCCGGACGCGGATCCTTGCTTGCTGTAGGTACAGCAGCTGCAGAAATCATTTTGTCATATATATATATATATATATATATATATATATATATATATATATATATATATATTCCTTCCATATGTGAAAGAGTACATGTAAAATCCCGAGAAGAATGAGGTGGAGAGTGATTGTCATTGAAAAAGAGATTAGGTATGGATAAGGAGTAGCTCCTGGTAAGCTTTCAGAGGAAGGTGTATATATAAGTAAATTGAATCAACACCTGAACGAGAGGAATCCAGAAGTTGTGCAGATATAAGACTGTACAGTTGAAGATAACATAAAAGGATATAATAGGTACTACCTATACTAATAAGATGCATCTACTTTTCGGTAGCCCATAACTTAATAGTTAAGTGTGCTTGACTTGGAGTAATTCTGGGATGAGTGACCTCCTGAGAAGTTTCTTATGAAGTGTATGAGTAAAGACAAAACGCACTGAAAAGTCTTGCGTTGATTTGGGCGAACAATCATTAATCCTATAAGCAGCCGGGCATTACAGTACACAAGTTGCTACTACAACATTTGTGGAGATGGATGTAAGAGCAAATATGGAAATAGGATAACCCATTTATTATTTTGATAAAGTTTTAATTTATAATAGCTTTCGTAGTTTTGGAATGATTTTTATCTTGCTCTATGCCATTAAGGTTCACTGGTAGTTGATGATAAACTGTTATGTATCTTGTTTTTTGGCTGAGTTTATTACTTAGGAAACTATAGGCCTGTTTGATTGTATTCTGATTTTTTTTTCTTGAAACTGTTTTGTAGAATAGTTATGAAAATTGTTGTTTTTTATGCTTTTTTGTTTTGAAAGTTAAAAACTAAAACAGAAAATAAAAACAACCAGACATGTTCTCTAAATTTGATTCTAAAAACAAACAAAAAAATTATATATATTTTTTACAAAACAGACCTTACCAAACTGGTTTTTTTGTTCTAAAAATCAAAAAATTATTTTTGAAAACTGATTTAAAACAAGCCCTATATATTATGTATGTTTTCTAGACGAAGTTTTCTCTTATAATTTCATTTGTCTTTAGGAATGTAAATTGTAAATCTTATGATACAATATATATAGGGTACTTAGAACCATGTAGATATACAATATATCATCTTCCTCAATTTAGTTTGACCCCAAATTTTATATCATAAATTGAAACCTTCAATTTTCACCATTCAAGTTTGAGGAGTGTCATTGGGAGAACCTTTGACGTTTGCAAAACAAGGTGGACGATATTATATAACATGATCAACTTTGCCCTTAATGTTAGCAATTCATCAGTAATTCATTAATACATGTTCAACAGTAATCAATCAAGAACATGACATAGGATCTTTAAAATTCATGAGTTTCACATAAACATACCTTTGTCCATAATTGTGGAAGATCTTTAACAGTAGAATGCTTTCTCTAAGCCTTAACCCTTTCACAGTTCTTGTATTTTCTTTGATAGAGATATGATACAACTTTTCTAGGCAGACTCAGAAGGACATTTGTTTTCTATCAGATACCCTTATATGAAAACTGACCATATAAACTATTATATAACTGGCCTATCACAGTTATTTCTAATTAACTTCCCTTAATGGTCAAAATGTCAATTATCATTAATGTGAAACGTCAATTGCCATAAAGCCTCTTTTATTATTTTTTTTTTGGAAACAAGCCTCTTTTATTATTAATTAAACCAATTGACACACATTACACATGAGACACAAATAGTTTTACACTTGAAAATCAAATTGTCATCGTATGGTTAGCTTTTGCTCTCATTAATTATATTCAATGAAAGATTCTTCAAATATTTGATAACATTGATGAGTTTGAAGCCAATGATAATAATCGAGAAGATAACGGCAATAAATAAGAGATAATATTATAAATAAATTGTTGGTGCAAAGTGCTCGTTAGCTTTTAGAAACTCATAATAGGGATAAGTTATTTTGCCTACCCCTCTCAACACCGTTAGATTACAATCTCATCCAATGGTGGAGATTTGCAAGATAAAATAAATCGTTTTACCCCTTTCTCTCTCCTCTTCCTCCCATATTTTCTCTCTCCTCCCCTGCTCCAAATCTTGTTGCCTTGAGCGGGTTCTCCCTCAATAATCTTCATGACAACATCTTCGGCCATCAAATATGGGTGGTGGTGGGGGGTTTCTTAATCGTGGAGAATTGGAAGCTGCTTGTGCTCGGAATATGAGTTTTCGACTGCGGAAAACCTTCTGGAATGTTTGTTGTAGGAATCATAAGATTTCAAGGATTTCTTGATAGATTGCATCAAGCTCAAGAGAAATATATGTTTTTAGATTACAATTAAAATGGAAGTGGGGGAGTCAGTATTTGGTGATCAAAAAATTATTTTTTTAAAAAAAATAATGGTTTTTTGAGTTTTGAAAATTTGAGATGGAAAGAGTCTTTCTTGGACAATTTGATGATTCGTGGGTTTGATTTAGCTGTCTCTTGGTGAAGTTGAACTCAAGATGCTCTCTTCTAGGGAGAAAAGAGAAAGAATAGAAGGCAGAGGGGAGAAAAAAGTATAAAAGGGTTTATTTTATTTTGAAAATTTCCACTATTGGATGACATTGTAATCTAACGCGGTATTGAGAATGGTAGGCAAAGTAGGCAGGTTAAGGAGTAGGCAGAATAATCTATCCCCTAATAATATATCTCGTATTACTTTCATGATTGCAATATTTTATAAGATAGGTTATTCTACCTATCATTTTTCTACCTACCTTTTCCTATCACTCTCTAACATCATTAGATCAGAATCTCAATAGGAGAGAAAAATGACAAAGGTAGTTGAGATTCTAATCTAACGGTATTGGAGAGTGGTAAGCAAAGGTAGGCAGAAAAAAAGGTAGGTAGAGTAACCTATCTCTATTTTATAATGACTTTTATTTGAAATTACTTTTCATTAGGGGTTATAAATATGGGATAGGTTATTCTACCTATCTTTTTTCTGTCTACCTTTGTCTACCACTCTAAAACACCATTATATCATAATCTCAAGAGGAGAGAGAAAGATAAATGTTAGTTAAGATTATGATTTAATGATGTTTTATAGTGGTAGGCAGAAAAAAAAAAGTAGGTAGAATAACCTATCCCAATAAATATTTATTATGTATCATTTAAATTTTAAATTTTTAGTCATTGTCTTTGCATAAAATAATTAAATAAGAATTTCACAAAATTTCTCTAATTAAATAATTTCAAAGTCTCAACAAATACAAAATTATAATGACAATTTGGATATGGTATATTAATGTTATAAGTGATCTAAACTTTAAGTTAAAAAAACATTTTTTTATTTCTCCTCCCGATAATCCCACAAGTTCCCTATAGACTAATCCGAAGTTCGGGACGCATCCAGGATTAAGGCTTTAAACTCCCCTAAAAGATGGTACTGGGAATGATCAAACTCATGCTTTCACCCACATTTACTCAACTCTCATACGCCAACTAAGCTAAAAAAACACTACTTTTATATGAGATAGGATATTGTTACTACCAATTAGTAACGGTGAAACAAATTAATAGTGACATTGGTAGTAACATTAATTGATAGTAACAATATCCTATCTCATTTTGTATATAAAAAGTATTTTTTTGAAGGGAAAAATATTTATCCTTTTAAAGGACATATAGTTGTGTTATTTTAAGCAGTGTTATAAAACCCCGCCTCACCCCAGGGTCAACTCTGTCGGGTCATTGACCCCCTCTCTCTGAGGGTTGGGGTCAACAGTTAGACCATGTATGCACGTTGACCCCTCTGACCCCCGAAATCCCACTGTTGAACCCATGACTCCCAGGTCAGAGGGGTCAAATAGAGTCACTGCATTTAAAAAAAAAATTACACATGAAAGACGTTGTTTGTTGTGTAAAAGAAGAAAAAACAAAATAAAATCTCGTTGTTGCCTATATCTGAAATCTGAATCATTCTTCTTCTTCTATTTTGATCTTCTCTCCCAGATCCAGACACAGTCTCCCTGATTCGGTGATCTCCTCTGTTGTGGTGATGGTTCCTCCTATCATCTTCGGTCTTTTCTCTCCCTCTCCTCCGCTATGCTGGTTCTTCTCTTCCCACCATTGCTTTTTCGCGTCGCTGCCTCTCCTCTTCCGTTCTCTATTGGGTAAGGGATCTCCTTTCATATACTGTTGTGGGTGCATGAGAAGGATAAGGAGGACCTGAGTTTGATGATATAACTTCTCATTAACTCTACTGGAATATGTGTTTTATACTTTGATAATTTGATACTTTGATTAGCTTGTGTAATATTGACTTATGAATGTAATTGGTTGAATTATGTTAAGTATATTTTGAATCTTTGATGATCAGTGGTTTGATTTTTTTTGAATTTTTCATATAGGATATATATTTTTATTTTTTTAATGTATAAAACCGAGTGAGCAAAGTGACCTCGTGACCCCCTCGGTTGAACCCATGACCCTGTGACTCCTGACCTCAGTCGAGTCGAGTTTTAAACACTGATTTTAAATGAGAGAAAGACACAAATTAATATTTTTTTTAGAATTTAATTTAAAAAAATCACCCACCTTCTTTTCTATGATTTCCATTGTTTGTGTCTCTCTCATTTAAAATGACATAACTCTATGTCCTTTGCAGAGACAAATACTAAACCTTTGTTTTATTTTAATATGCAAACAAATTTTTTTATTTAAAAGTAATTTTTAAATTGTGCAATCAAATATAAAATAACTTTATCTTTTAATAAAAATTATTTGAAAAGAATGCATAAGAAGTTCTTTTCTTAAAATCCATTCAAATGAGTTTTAGGTCATTTGTTGTTACCTTGTATCTATTTAATAACACATCAAATGATCCATTAATAAAAAAGATTGCCCATCTTAGAATCCAATAAGTAATGATACATCCATGATGCCAGCTACTTTCGGATAAGCTACCTCTGTAATGGAAAAATGCATGGCCGAAAAAATTAATTTATTGCTTTTTAATAAATAATTCGCAAATGTAGTAGTTTTGAAACTATTTACGCAAATACAGCAGTCAAACACGTCCACATAGGGCATGACCCAGTAGAGAAAGACACACCCATGTGGGGCGTGACCTGAGAGAGAGACACACCCACATGGGACGTGATCCAGTGGAGAGAGACACATCCACGTTGGGCTTGACCAAGAGAGAGACACGCCCAACAAAGACGTGACCTCATTGATCCTTAATTTCCAACTTTTAAAAAGTAACGCTGATAAGGAGGGTTGTTTTTTTGGAGTTAGCCAGCGGAAGAAAAGCCATTCACAACAACGATAAGGAGGGTCAAATATCTTTAGTTGAGTGGATCTGTGAGCTCTATGGATTTAGAAATCTTTTTGTAGCAGCAGACCAAAGCTTTGTGGGGTATTTAATATGCAGCAAATGGAATGTTTAATGGTTGTTGGCTTATGGTGTGCTAATCCAGATTTCAAATCTAGGCCTTTTATAAGGCAAGTGATTAAGGTGCTCAACTTTAAAGCTTCGTTACCATTTCTCCCAGAAAACATGCATGTGCTAACCTATCTCCCTCTAACAACAAATGAGCTATTTGATTGAGTTTCATCTTTTTTACTTACTACAACCTTAATTGAAAGTAAACAACTGAAAAAAGCGTTGCTTTTTAAAAGTGATAGCTGAAAGCAGGATCAGGGTGGTCAAACCCCTGTTGGACGTGTCTCTCTCTTGATCACGCTTCATGTGGACATGTTTGTCTCATAGGTCACGCCTTACATGGGTGTGTCTCTCTCCATTGAAACACGTCCTATGTGGACGTGTTTGACTACTATACATGTGTAAATAGTTTCAAAACAATTACATTTATGTAATTATTTATTAAAAAAACTAATATATATTTTTTCAAAAACACATGACATAAATGGTTCGGGAATGAATTCTAAAAATATATTATTTAGGCTGCGCATGACAACCATTCTAATTCTTGGCACTGTTTCTGAAAAAAATGATTTTTTTTCTATTTCTGTGCTTTGGAAGAGTTCTGAGAATTAGAATTACGTTTGTTAACATATTTTATTTTTATTCTGAGAATCAGAATTACGTTTGTTAACATAATTTTTTTTTCATTCTGAGAATTAGAATTTCATTGGGTATTCGGTTGCTATATTACAAGAAATTGCAGGTTCGGAATTGTTTGCCAATAACAACATGTGTCAATTCACGGTGAACGAAAAGGATTTCCTAGGTAACCCAATTTCTGTCCAGAATGGGTACCCATAAACCATGGAATAAACCAATGTTGAAAACAGTATAACCAGCACCTGAAAGAATTGTGAAAACTCCAGCCATAAGAATTGTTCACCCCGTATCAGTTCATTGCACAAAACCATGGAATTCGTGCTCTAGGAATAAACCCTGTATCACCCCGTTCCAGCCATAGGAATAAACCATGGAATTCGTGCACAAAACCACGCATACAGTTTCTTAAAATTTGGTTTGCAGAAAATTTGCACAAAACCATAGGAATAACCCAATTTTCTGCTTTTGTATATTATCACCCCGTATCAGTTCATTGCACAAAACCAAATTAAGCAATTATTTGCTGGGTTATTCTTTTCTTTAGGGGGTGAGGTAGTTTAGGTTAGGTGGGTTGTTCTGGTACGCTGCCATAGCTAGCGAGTGGGTGAGAGTGTGAGAGAAAACTGATTTTCTTTTTGTGCCCAGAATTAGAAAAGCAGAAAATTTTTTTTTTTTTTTTTTGGTTCCCCAGCATAAAAAAAAAACCGGTTCATCCCGAGAACAAAAAAATAAACCGATTTTATCAAACACAATTCTCATCCATTTTTGTTCCCGGGAACAGAAATTAAAAAAAAACTCATTCCGAGAAGGTTGTCATGTACACCCTTAACGTGATCACGTCATATATGATAAAATTTTAATCATTCTAAATAAGTGAATGATAACAAGAAATAAGAAATGAAAGAAAAAAAATATATAAGAATAAAAAATAACAAAATAACCATTATTAATTTTTTCTTAATAATTAAGATCCAAAAAAATCAAACTCCCATCATTATTAATTAGAGCTGGCATCAATCACAGAAAGCTCAAAACACACGGAATGTGTGGTGATGAGCAATCCCACTTTTTTCTAGATGGTTCCAAAACCGCTGTGTTTGACATTGCCACTAGGGCCCTTCAAAAGCACACCTGCTGACCCAAGAAACTTTCCCAATGACCAATTTTTTTTTTTTCCAAAAGAAAAAACATGGAAACAAGAGTGAGAAAGAAATCGATTTCACAAGGCGAAAACAAAAAAATTTAAAATATTAATATAATATTATAAATAAAAATAAATCGTAAATACAACCTTCATTTCAAGAATTAAAATTAAAAAAAACTTATTTAATAGAAAAAGGTCCAGTAGCGTAAAGAGGAAAAAGAAAAGAAATTTTATTTGTTTTGAAAAAAGTAGTGAGAAATGGTAATGTTGCACTTGCACTGCAAATAAAATCTATTATTATATTCCAACCGACTCTTGCCCCATTCATTTCCAATCCACACGTCACCACCACT
This sequence comes from Gastrolobium bilobum, assembly GCF_033153095.1. Taxonomy (NCBI): domain Eukaryota; kingdom Viridiplantae; phylum Streptophyta; class Magnoliopsida; order Fabales; family Fabaceae; genus Gastrolobium; species Gastrolobium bilobum. The sequence goes on along the minus strand of NW_026897874.1, from coordinate 352,924 downwards.
TTCTTCTTCTTCTTCTTCTCTCTCTCTCTCTCTCTGCAAATTCAGTTCTCACCGCCGGCATGGCAACAGAAACAGCAACGGCAAGAGCACCAAACCTCAACCTATGTGCAATCCTGTCAGAATCGAAACGAATCATCAACGCACACTCTCGTCACTTCCTTGCTCTCTCCGTTATCTTCCTTCTCCCTCTCTCCTTCTCCCTTGTGGTCTTCCCCACCCTCTTCCACCTCATCCTCACCCCCAACAACAACAACAACTCTCGCGTCCACATCCTCATACGCTACACCCTCCTCACTCAAACCCCCCAAACCCCACAAACCCTAACCCAAACCACTTCTCCGCCACCACCTTTACCTTTCTCTCTCCCCCTTCTTCTCTTCTCTCTCCCCCTTCTTCTCTTCTCTCTCTTCCTCTTCCTCTTCTCTCTCTTCTCCCTCGCCACCATCACCCACAGCGTCTTCCACGGCTTCTTCGGTCGACCCGTTAAGCTCCTCTCCGCCATAACCTCCATCCTCACCTCCTTCACCCCTCTCCTCGCCACCACCATCGTTTCCCACTCCATCCTCTCCTCCATCTCTCTCCTCTTACCTCTCTTACTTCAATCCATTCACCTTCTCGGCTTCAAACTCTCTTACTCTTCCCCTTTCTTCCTCTTCCCCTTCTCGCTCCTTGTCATCCTCTTCATCTTCTTCCTCCTCTACCTCCGCGTCTCCTGGACCCTCGCATCCGTCATCGCCGTCGTGGAATCCACCTGGGGGTTTGCTCCGATGAAGCGGAGCGCGGCGCTCATGAAGGGAATGAAATGGGTGGGCGTGTCTTCCTTGTTCTTCTTTGGCTCCTTGGAGGGGATCCTGTTATGGAGTGGGTCAGTTCTCACGGTGGGTTATGACGGTGGCGCTTGGAAAGATTGGGCTTTTGTGGTTCAGATTGTGATGACTTCGACTGTGCTAATGCTGCTTCTGCTTTACAACACCGCCGCTAACACGGTGTTGTACATGTATTGCAAGGCCGTTCACGGTGAACTTGCTTTGGAGATTGCGGAGGAGTTCGCTTGGGAGTATATTAGCTTGCCCTTTGATGATGGAAAGGTCCCTCACGTTGTTTCTGTTGTTCATGTGTAAACAATTAAGTTTCTCAGACCAACCAGGTTAAATGGCAACTCTCTTGTAACAAATATTAGATTACCTCTGTAATCCCCCCCCTTGTCGTTATGATTTGTGTAAAAAAAATGATGATGGATAAACACACGTTATTGTTAGATCAAGCAAAGAATGTGATATGGTGATATTACTAATGTGAAACTTGTGGATACCAAGCATTTTCTTGTGAAATGAACAAGCTGGCCTATTGGATTTTGGTTTTTTTTTCGTTTCTTTTTCACATGTAGATTAGACTTCAATGCAACTCGAGTGAGTTTGGATCGAGTTAACTAGATAATTTGCTTGTGACTTGTGAGTAGGAGGGAGGAGGGATAATCAACGATGTAACATACAAGAAGTACCTATATAGGGTTTCGATTCGTTAATTGGTTCGATGTAGATTATTTTTCTTACCCACAGTCAAATCTTTTCATTAATCATTTATGAATACTAGCTACAGAAATCAATCCAATCTCAATATTGTCTAGGGATTAAAACATTTCTTCTGTTTTTGTTATTGGATTTATGTAATTTTGTGGCACACCGCAAGTCCAACACATAAATCTCAGTATCTCAACAACCTTGCAACTAACGGAGGGATAATTCATTTTGAGGTTACTATAGTCTGGAAAGATGTCTTGCAGCCATTAGCTTTAACCGGATTTGTTTCAATGAACTTTGAAACATGCAATGCAAGTCTGGACTTTAACAAGTTTCTGAAATTTAATAATTTTCACTGCAGAAAGAAGCCATTTGTCAGGTTTAAGATATTGACCTTATTGCCTTGCACGGTTAAAAACTCATCTCACACCTGATACCTGCAATTAAATAGATGCGAATTCAATGACCTAAAAATTAGAAGCAAATACAGAACTGTTAAATTTGCTAACTGTTAATGTCTTGACATATTAATTCTAAGATAAATCAAAGATGGGGATACAACTAACAATCGTTCACCATTTTTATTGTTTTTTGTGGGGATGGGCGGGGTGGTACTAGAAGAACATTTTTTCCTAAAACAGACACTTGTTTTTCTGTTAATGTAAATAACCGGGCATTCCCCATAGGCTATCACAAGCTCACAAGCAACAATGCTATCGACATAAAACTTTGTACATTGGTTCCCACATGATCTCCAATTCTCCATCACACTCGAGCCTCCCTCCAAAACTTTAGGGGCATCATCTTAAAATCATTGTAAGTACCTGAAGCTCACAAATCAAAGAATGAACAATTCCCATCAAAATAGTCAGAAAGATAGTTGTCTAATTAATACCCAAGTTGGTCACAACTTTCTACCATGATCACCTATGCTGGATAAGGATGTAGGCTTCAAAGCCCTCTCATCCTGATCAGCTCTGAAAAGAAGATTAGTCCAATTGGTAGACCTCTGAACAATCTTACTGGCAACCCAGTCACTATCTTCCCCGCCAGAGGCCTCATACCCATCACTAGTTGACCTTGACAATGGAATCTCCTTGAGAGTTGCAGCACCAGCAGCTGAATGGCCCGCATGCTGTATCTGTATTGCTTCAGCTCCTGATGAAGACACCCCAAAAGGGTGAATATCAGGAGAGTCTAAACTGCTTTCAGAAGAAGAAACAACAATTCCAGCTGAGCTTGTCATTGCTTGACTTGTATGAAATGCACTACGTGCTTCAAACTGGAGAGGTGCTAAGTTAGACATCCTCCCACTGAAGCCTTTATCAGTATTATTGGCATAAACTTTTGTCACTGACTCAAAAGGAAAGTCAGCAGGGAGGTAAACCCGCTTACTAGCCCTCCTTTTATTGTTCTCAAACCTTGAGATCACTCTTTGGCCACTGCTACCAAAACTGCTGTCTGGTTCTAACCTGAGAGCATCGTTATGTCTTATCACAGGTTGAAGAATTTTGGACTTTTTTCTTGCTTCTGCAGCAGCCTTGGAAACCTCTTCTGCATTTAATCTTGCCAATGTCCAAGGACTAATTTTGACTGCTCCAGGATTCTTTTTCTTTAATGGCTCTTCTCTTATTGTCTTCTTTCCCAGTGAACTCACAGAACCAGTCTCTGGGGGCACTACATCAAACTACAATCAGACACAGAAAACATTAAAGATGTTTTAGACAGAAAAAAGCATTAATACATACAGCAAGTCTGAATTGAAAAAATATTACCTGATCTTCAAGGAACAGGCGTGGGGGTGTGCACCATGCACCGCGGTGTAAAGTAGTAAAGGAGCTTGTACTGCTCAATCCAGTAAGTGAGCTAACAGTTGACATTTGTGGACTTTGCTGACCTCCAACACCTAGCTGCTCTTGCTCCTGCTCTCTCATAGCTATGATGTAATCATATGTACTGAGTCCCTGAGTCACTCAGCAATAACCATAATATTTAGCTCTAACAATGTATTGTTGTTAAATGAGAATTATGAGATAAACATGTATTTTGCCCCAAAGAAAACATACTAATGCCTTTTGGTCACTTAAAATGTAAAATAATTATGCGACACAAGGATTTATGTAATTATTTAAAATAAAATGAGGATGTGTCAAATTTTAATTGGTTTAATCTACTCAACTTGTTTAAACATGGTCTACACAAGAACTTTTGAAGTAGACACAACCATCACAATATCTCCAACTACCCCTCATCATGCTTATTCCTTTTTGCTTTCTTCTTCTTCTTTTCTTTTTTCTTTTTTTGATATAGAGATAAACAAAGAAACACTTGAAAAGTTGCCCCGTGTTGAATAATATAATTTGCTTTAGAAATGAAATGAGATATTCACAAGATTATCAACATACCAAATAACTGCCGAGATTACCTTTTTAATGAGGAGGACATGAAAGAAGAAAAGCTGGGCGACAGGTAAGGTAGCAATCATAGCCAGAATGCTGCAGACAGACTGAAAAATAAAAATAAAAGAAAAAAGTTGATCATGCGTAAGAATAGCGGTATTGGAAATAGCCTCAACGATTTTCATCCAAACAAAAAGAGAAAAAAAAATAAATACATCAGATGGATATATAAATAACCATTATAGCAGTATGAGTAACCACATAATATACATAGGAAAAAGAAAGGGGGAAAAAAAAGGCAGAATGCTCACCACCACAATAACAAAGGGAACCAGAGAGAAACTGCTTCCCAACTTGGAGGTGATATCCACAGGAAATTGCTTCCTCTCAAGAAAACAGCGGATAAGTACAAGTATCCCAGTCGACCATTGAAGAATAAACTGCAATCTCAATCCCAAGGTCCACAAACCAAACCTGTCAATAGTTAGTCAAAATAAAGATAACTTGGAAATAAAAACTCTTACTTGTGGTGCTCTTTAGATTATGGCATGTGGCAATAATTATTGAGATAGGTTTGGGATGGTTCAAAGAGAAAAAGGAAAGAATTTGACACTTGGCTAGACTAAAGTGGCATCAGAAAGGATGAAAGAATTTTTTTGGGAATAGAGGATTTGCAAATGCTGGTGATCGGGAGCAGAATCATATTTTAATGGCAGAGCTTATATAATAATAAAAGTAGGTTTGACAATGTGAATGATAAGCAAGGCATAGGTGGAGAATCTTGCTTACCAAGAGCATAGCAGCAACCATGAGGGTGAAAAATTGTCTATAGTTCTTTTTCCCTATACAGTTGTTAAGCCACTGCAAAACCCAGGAAGCAACTGTCCTTCAGAAAATATGTTAAATGATAAGGCAAGAGATGAGAAATCAGATATCATACTCGGCAATGATGATCAAAGTGATCTACACACTTGTCACATACTCTACAGTGCTTGCTGTACTTGAAGACCTACAACAACAAAATTCTTCCATGATATATATACTTATTTTATCATCTAAGCAATGCAATGCAAGCATGAATTTGTAACAGAAGGTTAGAGTGAAGTTCTAGATCAAGTTCTCAGAGGAACAATGGGTTTCTGGTTCAAATGCTTCTACGCACCTCAACTTCACACAAACTGCAATAGAACATGCCATCTTCACTTGTTTGCTTATCACAAGATTCCTCACTCGAACTAGAGCAGCTGCAGATATAAGCACAAGGAGAACAAACAACGAGGAAACATGATGAACAAGAAGATGATGCCCTCTTGTTCTCTACTGAATTAGAAACATCTTTCAAATCTCCTTTTGTACCCAATGCTTCCTTATCCACAGAGTTTGCTCCAACTGTTGAAGCATTTGCATCATGCATTGACGAAGTTGATTCCCCACCTAATTTAGAATTCTTTAATCCAGCAAGCTTTTCACTTTCTGGGATTTTAAGATACTTTTTGGACTTAAAAACCCCTGGATCTGCTGGATCTGCTACTGCACACCAAATGTACAGTCCGAAGACACAAGTAATCTGGCAAGAGGTGAAATATCACTAAAAGATGATAATGTCCTTCATGAGGTTTTAAAAAATATGCAATTGCTAAAACAAAGTCATCCTTGTCTAATCATTATTTTACAAGCACATTTGGAACATCAAAATGATGCAGGCTAATAACAGCTCTAGTAGAGTCATATATATAGCATGGGTAACCAAAATAGCCAACAGAAGGAAGAAATATCAGAGAAAAGAAAGTGCATATCAGCATTGCCAGATATCTCACAAAATTAGTTACTCAAGAATATTGCATTCCAGAGGATTGTGGGTACATCAAAACTATTGCTACCTAAACATTTATTATTCCATTGGTTACAACATTTCCCCCGTTAAGGGTAGGTTTTGAGAGCTAGCAGACCCAAGAACTTTTCTTCTAACAGACAATATAAGTACATATCGGATTCAAAGCATCCAAAAGCCAGAAACAACCAAACAAATAAGCATATTGCTATCCCAAATATCATGGTCATCTATCATTGATTCTGTAAACAAATGGTTTCTGATTGTTCCCCTAATTCTCAACTCATAGAAACCTGAAGTTAGCTAACCAATTTGCCAAGCATTCCTACCTATTTTCTTCAACCTTATGGTTGTGGCTTTATGCAGACAAAAACCATTATACAAACCACATGTCCAAGTTACTACATTGGAAGCAAATCCCAAACTTGCAAGGTTTCACCTGAACAACAATCTACAATAATTTCCAAGCAAAACATCTATAATTGCTGGTGTTAAGTTTCAAAACCTGTAGAATGTAAAAAATTGATAATTTCGACTTCATCCAGGCTACTATGGGTGATGGAATAGGAGACACTTCTGTCATCCCAGCTTTCAGTGTCATATTCCTTAATGCAGTAATATCAACATGTTTCTGCATTGTTCTAATTCCCATTTTCTCTTAAAATTATGACACTGAATAGTTCAAGATGATTGTAATCATTTAGAGATAATTTAAAGTATTGACCAGTGTATGAAGCTTTTTCTTCTTCCACTAAGGTGTCTCACTTTGACATAAGGTTTTGTTTACTCTACATAAATCAAGATCCATCCAAAAGACAATTATCAAGCCGTAGAAAAAAATACATTATACATATATATATATATATGATAAGTATGATTTAGTGTTACCGAGGATTTCAAAAACTTAAACTAGCTTCAATTTGAGACTCCTAACATATACTTTTTTCCTGAGGTGCTAACAAACAGGAAAACCAATATAGTTCTCAGAAGAGGAAATTCAAAAGACTTAGTAATCAGAATAATTTTAAAAAATAAAATAAAATCAGTGAATTCTAGATTACATATCTTCAGATGGTTATCTGTCAAAAAAAAAAATGTGCTTGAAAATGGATGTAATGCACAGAAGGAACCCGAAATGGAGACAAAGTTCAGTCATACATAAGAAATTAAACACGTGGAGCAGAAAGAAAGAGAAAAAAACACAGATCTTATCCCTTCCACCGACCAACTTAGAAAGCAGCAAAATGAGTACTTAAAAAAAAAACACTAAATCAGAGAAAATTCGAAGATTGAGTTACCAGTGGTGTGTAAACGCCCATAACAATATATTGATACATCTTCTTTCCAACAAAAGGAGCGAAGAACACATAGAAGGCAAACCCCAGAGTCAAAAACACAGCAACAGCCACCACCTTCGCAAAGATTCTTAAAAATGAATAAACCCCACGAAACAACAAAAAGAAAAGATTCAAAATTTACACCTACCTGAAGAGGATGGTAAGGTAGCTGCCATCCATGCTTCCTCATTTGTTTATAAGGAGTAAATAAATACAAGAAAAGCACAAATGCAGAAAAGAGTGGGCACTCACTAGCCAGAACAACAACAGGGGACTGTTATTTTTGTTTATTCTCCAACATTTTCAATTTCTTTTCAAGGGAAAAAATGAATGAAAAATCACATTTTTGTAAGTGAAGGACAAAGAAAAGATGGCAGCTTGCAATGATATGTTGGTTGAAGGTGACAGAAAGAGATGTATTATGTAAGAGAGAGTATGGGATTAGGATGATGATGGTGGTGGGTGTTGAGTGTGAAGTGAGGAAAGCCTTTGTTTAGTTCTAAGATATGGCCTTCTTTTTTCTTACTGGATTATGATGTTTGTTGGTTGCTAAAAGCTTTTTACTTCGTCTGAGATCTGTGACCATGGATTTCTCTTTCCATGCCAATGGTTATCTTATCACACTTTTTTTTTTTTTTTTTAAGGTAAAGACAACACACTTTTTCACTTTTTGGGTTTTCCTCTCTCTTTGTATCTGCCGTTACCTGCTACTGCTGCTGCTAGCGGCGTTACCTTTTATAATGTGTCACAGAACACTGCAACCAATGGTTGTTCCCTTCTGCTTTTGTAATTACCAACAACCTTGTTTTCAAGCTTCTCTCTTTCTTTCTCTCTCTCTCTCAACTTTAACTGTTTTATTACCTGAAATCTGTGTTTGGAAAGAATTAAATCCAGTGGAAAATTACCAACACAATGAATCAAGCTGCTTCTTCTTCTTCTTTCTCAATATAATACGGTCAAATATTTCATTAATTGCTGACTAATATTATTGGTTGGTCGCATGGATTATACGTGCATCTGTAATTTAGAAAGTGCCACATGGATTAAAAAAATATTTTATCTCTATTTTTATTGGCTGGTCGCATGAAGTGTTGTGTATTATGGCTGTACCATAAATATTTTCGTCAGGGTTCAGGAAAATTTTATGGAATAGTAGAAAAACGAGATAGATAGAAAAAATGATTGGAAAGATAGATAAAGTGAGATAGATAGAAAAATGTAAAAAAAAGTTGTTTGGTGGGAAAAAACGGAAAATTAGGTAACTTTATGAAGTCAACGGTGCATTAAAAGTCAGATAACTGGTTTTCCGAAAAATCTCACCTTCAAATTGGGTTTATAAACAGTGCGGATATCTATCTTTCTCATAAATCCAGACAAATTGGATAGATGAGTTTTTGGTGAAAAACGTTGAAACAAACATGGTGTTTGTAAAAGCCATACTTGAGAAACATAGATATCCGCTGAAAAGCTCCAAACCAAATACCACCTTAAAGCCAAGTAGGAGAGAGAGCATAATTTGATTCAAAAATAAAAATTGAAATTTTTTTTTTTGTTTTTTTAACTATACCCACTACATAGGAAGGAGTCAACAAATAAAAATTTGAAACTTATTTTATTGCATGTTCTATTTCTCTAAAAGGATTTTGATATTCTAAATCAATTTTAAAAGAAAATAATCCTTACCAGGCATGTGGTGGTTGATGCTATGGCTAGGAAAAGAAAACTAAGTCTAGTTGTTCAGCACCATGTTCAAAGGCCTAGACCCAACCTAGTCACATTGAGTTTGAATGTACAATTGTCTTGCGCTTGTTACTTAGTGTTTAACATCTTTCAATCTATATTTCTCTCTGGTTTCCTCTCTATAATATATTTACTCATAAGACATTGATCTTCCGGTTTGTTACAGAAAAACAAGCTTTCCTTGTCTGGTTATATATATTGTGCAATGTAGAGTCAATCACAGACAAAATAATTTATTTGTGCAGATACCAAGCAACTATTCTCTTTGAAAATGCCATTAAATTCATTCAACTTGTTTATAGAATTATCGACATTTGGGGTAATATTTTGCCTAAAATTATTTTTCTATAGGATGTATTATCATTTCCGGATCATTAATTTATGCCCAAATAGATGTTGCTTCTCAACATAATCAATATATAGCTTTAATAATTTCCTATGAAGCACAGTTTTCAAAAAAAAGTGTGTACCCAAATCAAAACAAAATTATCAATCTATCCCCACTTTTTAAATTATATATCAATTTAGGATTTAGGATTCACTTTCTCATATTTTCTCGTGCTTTATGCCCTTATACTATGTAGTAAAATCCTGATTGTAAGTCCTAAATTTCACTCATTCTCCCAACCATATCATCTACACGTAAATTGCAATAATTTAAAATTATTATTTTATTATTAAATTAATAAATTTAAATAATTTACATTTATATAGTGATATTTTCAAAATCCTATAAATTTACAAAATATTAATTTTATTATCAATAATTATAATATTATTATTGATTTTTCTTTTTCTTTTTCTATTTACTAAAAAAGAATTGTGTGGATTGATAATAAATAGGGAAAATAATCAATGGTTAAGATGTCAATATTAATAATATTTTTGATATTTTTTAATTTAGGATTCTAAAAAAAAATATTTTTTACATCAGAATAATAAAAATTATTTATTTAAATTTATTTTTTAATTTCATACATTTGAATAATTTAATATTCTTTTACCAATATTAAATTGATTATGCCATGTGTAAATATTAAATTGATATATAATTTCAAGAAATAAAATATATGGATAATTATCAATCAGCCCAAACCAATACATGCAATATTTATTTGGAAAAAAGGTGTGTCATTTTAAATGACACATTTTTCATACTTTCACTCTCACAAAGAGGCGAGACTAACATTTTTAAAAAAAATTCTCTCAACTTTCTTCTATGATTTATCTTTTTCTCTCGCTAAAATGACACAACTTTGAATCATTTTAAATGATACATATTTTTTTCTATTTATCCAAGAATCTCAATTTTTAAAAATATGATAAAAACATTCAATTTACGATAATATTTAAAAATTAAAAATTTAAAAAAAATCGATTATTTATCGATAATCCTAAAAAAATACCGGTTAGCAAACGGCCATTTAAGTTGTTTGTTTGGAACTCGCTATGTTACATTTCTACAAACACTACAATTACAATGATAACTGATAAGAATGGTAACACTACAAACCAATACATACAACTACAATTTCAGCTCAACAACTCATTACAAATGGGTGCCACCATGATTACCCTGCGGCTAATTTGGTGAATCGTATTCGAAATTTGATGCAGCGAGATTGGCAGATTTATATGTCTCACATTCACCGTGAAGGAAATAGAGTAGCGGACTTTCTAGCCTCTTACTCTTATGGTTTCTCTTGGGTAATTCAGGAATTTGATTGTCCACCGTCAGGTTGTATTGATAGTCTGTATGGTGACACTATAGGTGTTCACTGGTCTAAGCTTTGTGCCTAGTTTCTTTTTGTTGTGTTTTTGTTTTAATTTCCTATTATTTCCAAAAAAACAAGCACTTGTCGTTTTGGTGTCAGAAGCTGCCCTGGACCATAACTTCGAACTCAAAACTCTCTGTGCCGCGTATATACTCTACTCTATGCATTCTGCAACGCGCGATACATTCATTTGCCCAAACCATGAAAATTGCAAAATCGTGAGGGTGGAAACCACGGGATGGTGATACACCTTTGTGTACTCGATTAACCCTGCGTACGAATTTATTGTTAATAAAAAAAGGTTGTCATTGACTCATTTATTATTTGTAGTGGATGGAGTGCATTAAATTTGTTTGGATCTGTGGTGTCGTTTATGGAAAAACTCGTTGTAGTAAATGAGCTGAAATCCGTTTTTGAGCTATCCTCCTTGGAGTTGGTCTTATTGTTAAGAACCTTGGGATATACCACTCCAAAAGCTAGCTCAAGGGGTGAGAGTGTCTAAGGCCTTATAAAGGCCATATTAGTTGCCCATCTAATCAATGTGGGACTATATATCTCAACACGCCGCCTCACGCAAGAGCCCTTTGGGCTAGAAGCGTGGAATTGCACAGGCCCAATTTTTGGTTCACCTTTTTGTGCTTTTTTTTATTTTAATTCCACTTTTTAAAGCGGGGGACGGTGAGGCTCTGATACCATGTTAAGAACCTTGGGATACACCACCCCAAAAGCTAGCTCAAGGGGTGAGAGTGCCTAAGGCCTTATAAAGGCCATATTAGTTGCCCATCTAATCAATGTGGGACTATATATCTCAACACCTATCACGAATTCCAAACAGCACTCTTAAATTACATTGACCCGTCCCATCCGTTTAACTTGCTTAATTTTAGGGCAACTTAAGTAGGATTCGAGATCAACTCCTGTTTTGTCTTGCATTTTACTTTTAAATTAATTTTATGATATGTTTACACTCGAATTCTGTTATCTCTAGATCTTTTAACGTGAAAATTCACATGACTACGTAATGTGGGGAGAAATAACCATACAAAGGTGGATCAATGGTAAAAGAAAAGAGAAAAAAAAATGATAAAATAAGTAGTTACAAAATCATAACCGTTGATTTACCTTTGTATAGTTGTGATCTTCCCACATGACCATATCATACTTTTTTTTGACACATTAGAAGATTCATTTCCAAATAAATATAAGAGTGTGAGAAATAAATTGCACTGTGCAAGTATAATATTAAGTTTAGAAGGAATATCAAACCCGTGCATTAGAGCAAGAAGATAAAACAAAAAGGTAGTTAAAAATTGAACTCGAGAATGAGGCACAATCGCAGAAGTGACAAGTTGACTGTATACATATACATTGATATTCGTTTTTATTGGCTATGATGTACGAATCTTGATAGTTGATTAACACATGTTGTCAAGATCTCAAACAATATGGATTGTCAAAACTTTAGACAAAGGGGTTTATTAATCTTATGTTACATGAGAGTACTATCTCATGTGGGTGATACAAATATGTGGGGTTCACAATTTAAAATGAAAAGAAAAAAGAAAAGAAAAAATTGGCACAAAATTCTATGAGTGTATAACATGAGATAAGTATCTGATGTTGCATGAGAGTATCATTTCCCTTAGACAAAATATAAAGAATTTAAGTAACAGATTCTATATTATTAGTTAATGATATATTAATATAATATTTAAATAAAATTTTAAAAAATTATTTTGAAATATAGTAATGAAATCAATGAAATTTTAGCAGTTTAACAATGCAGGATTAAATGATAAGTAAAAAAAATTATACTAACTATATGTTAAATTAAAATTCAAGAATGACAGTTCACCTACCCCCTCCAAATATAAAAGACAAAGAAAAGTAATTTGACCCGTGAGTACTGATTCAAATCTTTTCTGCCCGTGACCTAAATATTTCGTAGGTTGCCAACTCACTACGACCCCCCAATAGAGGTCAAGTCACCGTGTTTAGGCACTCATCGACGTGTGTCGAAGTCATTAATATGGCTTGAATTGAGTCCACGGCCTGTATAGTGGTTTGAACCCTTTACGTTATTATTATTATTATTTAATATAATGTGACATTGTGATTTCAAATATATATATATATATATATATAACATGTTATTAATCTTGGATAAGATATCTATTTTATGTGAGTGAAATAAAGTTGTGGGGCTCATAATTTAAAAAAAGAAAAAGAAAAAATGGAGACATGATTTTATGAGTGTGCAACATAAGATAGTTGTCTTATGTGACATAAGACAATTATTTTCTATATATATATATATTGAAAAAATATTTTTTTACGTTAAAAATAAAAAATTGAATCTCATAAACTTTTTATTTGCCCACAAATTTATATTTATAACACGAGATTAATTATATTATCCAAGTCTCTTACTATTGCATCAATTCTTGTGACTTTGAACACTTTATGTTCTAATCTACGGTTTACGCTCCATTCATATTTTTCAATCTTTTAAATAATTGGTATTACAAGGATACGTTGGTTATCATGGATAGAAAAAAAGAAAAATCTGGCCTAAAAAAAAAGACAAAATTTGATTAAAAGAATGGAAGAGTAATAAATTTTTTATTTGATATTATCGAATTAAAAAGAAAGTAAATTTTCATTTTTTGTATTTATTTTTACTAATACATAAATGTTAAATTATTTTCTTTTCTTTTTTCTTCTAATAAAATTTGCTTTACTGGAAAGATTTATATAATGCATGAAATAAAAAATGTGAAACACATAATAACAATTTTCTAAATGCTTTTCCTTCTAATAAAATGAATTCGTCAAGCTCACCTTTTTCTGTATACCAAAAAAGTAATGGATGCAATTTTGTTCTCCGTTTTTTTCTTCCTTTTTTCTCAAGATATCATTAAGGGTGCGTTTGGTTGGTTGGAGTATTCTTATAAGATAGATAGATATCAGTAAGTGGCATTTTGTCTTCACCATGTTTGGTTCATGGTTTTAAAATTTTTTACAAGCAAACCAATTTGTCCATCTCTCATCAATTCTGAGTAAAATTTGACGATAAACAAAGATACAAAATGACACTTACAATGTGATATTTGTAAGTTGGCTGAGAAATTGATAGAAGAAAATAAGAGATGTGACTCATATACCTTTTTTAACCTAACATTGTCACATTGAACATCTCTACCAAATTTACTTTTGTCAATTTTCAAAATTTAAAAAGGGTTACTTTTGTCATTTTATACCACTTTCTCATCAATATTTTACACTCAACCAAATATAGACTTACAAAACTTTAATCAATTTATCCGGTAATATTTCGTCTAACCAAACAACTTTTTTTATATTTTCCTATCAAACTCACTTTCTAACCATTTTTCTAGTAATTACATTTTCGTAGTATTCAAAAAATTTCTCTTTAACCAAACGTCCCCTAAAGATATATTAGGTTTGATTACTTAGGGAAAAAAAACTGAAGCTTTTTAAATAAAAATTTAATTGTAAATTATTTCAAATATAAAAAATAATCCAAATAAAATTTAATATTGCATGAACATATTTGTGTGTTGCTGAGACATAATATGAAAAGTATATTTCTCTTAAAATATACGTTGACTTCTATGTTAGGAATATCGAATATATAGTAAGATACACATAAACTTGTTTCACTGTGAAGATAGCTTATTGTAAAAGGCAATTTGACACTCAATTTAAAGGTGACACAATAACAGAGAAAGACATTAATATGATCATGCCTTAAGGCTTGGTTTGGGAGTTTGGAGGAGAGGGAAGGGGAAGGGATCCGAGAGAAGAAAGAAGGGAAGAAAATTGGAGGGTATTCTCTTCTTTTGTTTGCGAATTAAAAAAATGGTAAGGGAAAAGTTGGAGGGTCAATAAGAAATTTTTACAATTTTACCATTTTTCTAAAATTAATATAATTATTATATTTCACAAATAAAATAAAATTTAAAATTGCTAAACAAAATTATTTATGTATTTTTCAGACTACTAAAAAAGACATATTTTCAACAAAAATCCTAGGTTGAAAACGAAAAAATTTCTGTCAAAAAAATATTTTTCCGTCGGAATACTTTTCATCGAAGACGATGAAATTTTTACCGATGAAATTTTTTACATAAATAAAATTTCAGTCAAAATTTTTCACGGAATTTAGTTTTCGTCAAAAGTTTTGACGAAAATGATTTGTTAAATATTTTCGACAAAAAAATTCCATCAAAAGTTTTGATGGAAAAAAGAATTCCTTCAGAAATTTTGACGAAAAATTTTTCGTCCAAAATCTTCAATGAAAATGTGTCTCAATGAAAATTTCAACGGAAATATTTTTTCAAAAATTTTGAGCAAAATGTTTCTGTGAAACTTTAGACAGAATTTAGATTTTGTAAAGAATATTGACGAAAAATTATTTTTTTCGAAATTTTTTACAAAAAAATTTTCATAGAATTTTTTTACGAAAATAATTTTCGTTGAAATTTTTTGACAAAAATGTGTTCCATTGAAAATTTCAATAGAAATGTTTTTTATCGAAAATATTTTTTTTCATAAACTTTCGATAGAAATGTGTTCCGTCAAAAATTTTGACGATTTTTTTTTCGTCAAAAAGTATGACGAAAATATTTTCGTCGAAAACTGTTGACGGAATTTGGATTCTGTTAAGAATTTTGACGAATTTTTTTTCGTCAAAATTTTTTACAAAAATATTTTTCGTCAAAACTTTTTACGAAAAATTTTCAATGGAAATGTGTTTTGTTAAAAATTTTGACAGAATATTTTTTCTGTCAAACATTTTTGACAGAAATGTGTTCGGTTGAAAATTTTAATGGAAATATTTTTTTATCGAAAAACTGGACGAAAAAAATTTTCGCCGAAAATTTTCTACGGAAATGTGTTTCGTTAAAAATTTTGACAAGAAATTTTTTGTCAAAAAGTTTGACGAAAATATTTTCGTCAAAAACTTTCTACAGAATTTAAATTCTGTAAAGAATTTTGATTAAATTTTTTTCTGTCAAATTTTTTTGATGGAATGTGTTTCATTGAAAATTTTGATGGAAATATTTTTCGTGAAAATTTTTGATGAATATATGTTTTTGTGAAAAAATATTGAGAGAAATGTTTTGACAAAATTTAGATTCCGTAAAGAATCTGACAAAAAAAAAATTCGTCAGTATTTTTTACAGAAATGTTTTTAGTCAAAATTTTTGATGAAAATGTTTATCGTAAAATATTTTGACATAATTGTTTTACGTCGAAACTTTTCGATGGAAATGTGTTTCTTCGAAATTTTGGACGAAAATATTTTCGTGGAAAGATTTGACGAAATTTATATTCTATCTATAATTTTGGTTGAATTTTTTTTCCGTAAAATTTTAATGTCAGTAATCATGGCAAAATTTGTTCCGTCTCTAATTTCGTCTTTAGTTTTGAGGGAAGTTTTTTGACGTATATGATTTTCATCAAAAATTTCATCACTATTTTTTGACGAAATATTTTTCATCGATAAATTCTGTCAGTATTTGAGATTTTTCTAATAATGTCATATTTAAAAATGATTCTCATTATGTAATTTTTACATTTTAATGCTAAGGGTAGATAAGTAATTTTAAATATTTTTCCCCTCAAACTTCTCAAATTGGGGGAACTTAAATTTTAAGAAGAAGGAGGGTTTTAGAGGGTTTAGTAAAAAACCCTAATTCATTCTCCTCAATTTTTTTAACTCACAAACAAAAAAAGTGCTTCCTACAACCTTTTTTTCCCTCCAAAAACCATCTCCCAAGAGTCTTGCCCAACTTATTGAGCTTGAGTCATCATAATAGGTGATGAAAAGCCGTACGTAGTAGCAAGACGGAGCGAGGGGGACATGAATTAGCTATAGTTCTCCAACTTTTTCAAAAAATTTATTAATGTATTTCTTCACATATTTAATTCATGGTTCGGACCAAATAAATTAAATTTTCACATAGCATTTTATTTGGGGCAAGGAGTTGAACTGAAGTAAAAGAAAAAGAACTTGTTTGTCACCATTTTGTAATCAATACTAATCAGAAACTAAAGATTTGGGAGATTTCAATGGATTTCCCTATGAAGTTATAGAACCGAATTAGGTATGAGAGATAGGGTCCACTGGGACACAGTCACACGGTATAAGGGGCCCGTTTGAGCATTTGAGAACTGGCCAAAGTATGGGTCATACAATAATATTAATTAATGATGGGCGTGTGGTAGCAACCAACATGTGAGTTATTTTTAGTATTTTCCCTAACACGGCACTTTATATTTCAATGGATTGATATACTTTTATTAATGTAGTTTAGGATATATTTTTCTTATGTTGTTAGAAAAAAAATTATCTTATGTTATAGAAATAAAAGTATAAGTGGGACTCAAAAGTAAGAGGAGAGAGAAAAAAGAGTAGTAGAACTCAACCCCTTTTTATGTGTAGGAAAGTTATTTATCTTATGTAAAATGAGATAAACATAACCTATGTAGTTTTTGTTGGGATATATTTAACATTAGTTAGTAATAGGTCAAATGAAATTTATATAAGTTAATAGATTTATAAATTCAATGACTTAAAGTTTTGGGTTGAAATATGATACGAAACTCACTTAATATATTTAATCCACTTAATTTATTGATAATGATCTCCGTCCCGAATTTTCCCTCAACATGCCCAATAGTTTTTGGGTAGGCCTGACACTCCGACCAAGTCAAGACTACAAACACATGAATATAATAGGTAAGAGAATACTTGTTCCAGAAGATATGTGGATTTTGCCTAAAGGGATGGCCTTGTTGAGGTGGATGATATGTGTGGGTTTGAGGCTTATTATTTTGGTTTTATAAAAGTTATCTTGTAGGAAAATTAAACTTGTCATATTGTAAAGATTCATTTTCCATGTCTTAGATTTTTATTTTTATTTTTTGTTTCAAAAAGTGTGAACCCCATAAAATATTGTATGTGTAAGAAACTTTGTGATTATCATGTGACATGACAGATACAAACCGCTTATTATTTTGGTTGATATGTTTTATACTGGGTGAGATGTTTCAATCTTGTCTTGTAGTGATACCAAGATGCGTGACAATAATCTAATCTGTGTTTGTTTTAACTTGTTTCATTTTACCAAAATGTCAATAGATGTAATTTTATTTTCAAAGATAATTTTTTAATTTAAAAAAATAAAAAAAACATGTTTGATAATATTTCTTTTGTAAAAATAATTATAAAATCATATTTAGTTTTTGGTTTTTAGAATAAAATTTAGAGATTTTTTTTTAATTTTTAACTTTCAAAACAAAAAAAAAACATAGAAAATACTCATTTAATTGACTATTTTATAAAATAATTTTAAGAAAAAAAAAATACAATCGAACAGACCGTATTTTGTGTACTTATTCAAATACAAAAAATGATTTCGGTACAGATCGTCGTCGTTGTTCTTCTTCTTTTTCTTTGTGCACTATTTTTTTGTTGGGTAAGATATATTTACTACCAAAAATGTTTATTACATTTACAACTACTTAATTACTATTAAATTTTGTCAATCTAACGGTTATAATTTATTAAATTTATTGTGAATTAATAATTAATTAATAAGTGCGACCTAATAATTCTCAATAAATTATAACTGTTAGATTAACGGAAATACTCACTGATTTGCTTATAGTATTTTGAGGATTATAATAATTTAATTGTATATCATTCTCCACCTCCTCTTTTGTTAGAGCTCCTTCTTCAGGATGCTTCTGTAGATCTTTTAAGTTCTCTCGTCGTGTAATTTTTGTTTTGTTTGGGGCTTTGCCCCTCTTTATTGCAAAAAAATAAATAAAATAATTCTCCGTTGATTAAAGGTGTTGTTAAGATTATGATATTTACACACTCAAATTTATCTTAAAGTATAATTTTTTTTAAGCTATCAAAAATATTAATATGAAATTATAATACAAATTTTACTTATTAATTTAAATTATTGGGTTGAATTAGTATTTATATGATATCAAAATTTGTAATCAAGTGATTATGAATTTAAACCTCATCTCAGCAAAGAAAGTTAAAATCCGCACAAAATAACACAAGGTAATTCAAAAAAAAAAAACTTATGTTTCTTGTAACACCCGAGGCTTGAACCGTTTGCAGTGCATAATGTACATCCAAATATATGACTCTATTAACAAACGTACATTGAGGAAATAATGTTATTTGGATTCATCTTCCAACCTGTCCTCCAGATTTTCAATCTTTCAAGACTAAATGTTTTATAATTTCTTCGTCACTTCTCTTCCATTCGTTTAAAATTAAAATGAGAAATCTATCTCTGGAAACAGAGAATTTAACACATTAGCTAGTCAAGATTATTATTTTATTTTTATTTTTTTGTAGGAAGTCAAGATTATTATTAAAAAGGAGAACCGAATGCTTTTATTTCAGTGATTAAAAGGATAAAACTGTGAAATTGGTAATTTCATTTGATAGGCTCAACTATGATTAGAATAATTTATTTTGTCTTTAAGATAAATTAAATTAAATTTTAAAGAATATAAAAAAAATGAAAATTTTTAAACAGAAAAATATTTCTGCAGTTAATGCAGATAAATTATCTGCATTTACTTTCATATCGACATAATTTTGAGATTGAAAGATTAGAAGATTATAATTATAAAGACTATAATAACCCTGAAATAAATTAAAATTACAAAAATACCATGATTTTCATCCCAAAATAACGTCGTATTGAACTTACTGCAGATGACTTATCCGCATTAACTTTAGAAAAAATGAACCTTTTTTAAAACTAATTCAAACTAAACCAAACATGTAATTAATGAATGATAAGTAGGAAGGTTAGCATGATAACTAGGTAGTAACGAGATCCCTTGATCAGACCACGAGTGCATGAAAGGGTGATCATGGAAAGTATATGCTATGACAAACATGTGATAAATTTAATATATTTAAATACGGGGTGTATGTAGTATAACAATCAACGATGGCCATTTGGAGATTTTTTTTTTTCTATTTATTTATTTATTTTAGTCATGCCAAGATGTAGTTAAACTCTTAGAGGATGTTGGTAGAGCATAAATAATTTTTTATCCGAAAATAACGATTCTCAAGAATATAGTGGGAAAGTGAATTTTCTGTAAATGTTAACAAAAAGTTATTTAGTAAGCCAAAATATTACCGAGATTATTAGCTTAAGTTTCCTGAGTTTATGTTTGGTCGATAGTAAAATATTGTTGGGAATGTGATAAATTTACGAAAGTAACCCTTGTCTTTTTTATTTGTTAGAGATATAATAAACTATTCATTTGCTTTGATATTTGTAACATCCTCTACTACTCACTAGCATAGAGAATATCACATTAATTCTTAAGTGAAATTTTAACGCAGCAAATATGAAATAAGGCATGTGACAAAATACCAATAAAATCTAATTATACAAAAGTCAAGTTCACTATTACATCAGAAATACATCATAATCTAAACTAAAGAGAAACATTTTCTTGCTATTAATTTGCTCCACTAAGCTCCATATAGTCTTCAAAGTCTTTAGCCATAGTGCTTTATCCTACTCCAAAGCTACATATACTGGTCTGTTTACTCTTGAAAGGTTAGCATAAAAACAAACACATGTGAGATAAATGTCAGTAATATTTGGGTTTTCGAACTATAACCAATCCAACCACTTTAGTGGAAAATATCATTCTCACAGAATAAAATTTATAATAAGAAAATAATATCATAAACAATAAATATAAGCCCAACCTTTGTGGGTTCTTCATTCAGTCATACCCAAACTTTGTGGGTTCTAAATACATGTATAGGAACATGTAATCTTTAACTGAAATGACTAATGCTCAATTCTGGAGCGCCCAAACTCTGTGGGTTCTGTATGTGAAAGGTTTTGTATGGCGGAACTCAAGCCATGATAAGGCGTCCCTTACCCTATAACCATTCTGATCCCCTTGTAGGTCAGTCACATCAGAATCATTCAGTAAAAGATTACATATACCATTAGTATTCATTTGGTACCAAAGAAATTCTTTAATTTCTATAAACTTGATTCAAGATCATTCTCATATCTAATAAATTTATCAAAATCACAAAGCCAAATATAGAAAATAAAGTAAAAGAGTAGAAAGAATCCATAAAAATAATTTTGGCAGAGTAACGACATATTTACAACTTTTAAAGAAATAACTTTAAAATACCAACTTTCAAGATAACATAGATAAAAACATAACTAACATAGCTTTCTAAATATTAAAAATTAACTTTAAAAGTAAAGGAGAAATGAGTTTCTTACTCCTAATATTACCTTCCTTTTTATTTTTCTTCTTTCTTTCTTTTTCTCTTCCTCTTCTTCTTCTTCTTCCTCTCTTTTTTTCTTTCTCTCTCTCTCTCTCTCTTCTTCTTCTTCCTAAGTTTCTAAATTGGGGGGGGGGGGGGGTTATATAGTTTTCAAAAAAGAAATGCAATCATTACTTTTTATAAAAATCTAAGGAATCTAATCATTACTTTTATAAATATCTAAGGAATCTTAATCATTACGTTTATAAATATCTAAGATATTTTATATAAATATCTAAGATATTTTATATTTTATTTATTTATTATTATTATATATATATATTTTAAAATATCACATTTCCCTCTCTTAATTAAAAATTTTGTCTTCAAAATTTAGACATACCTCATAAGAAAAATTCCGGGAAACTCTGTCGCAATTCTTCTTCTTTTTTCCATGTAGCCTCTTGTGGTGAAAGTCCTTCCAACACACTTTAATTAACGGAATTATCCTATTTCTTAGTTGCTTTAAATTTTTATCAAGGAGTTGAGCAGGTCTGGTCTTAATAGTAAGAATCTCTTTAACTTGTACTGAGTCTATATCAAGAATGTGAGAGGTATCTGGGACATACTTTCTATGCTGAGAAACATGAAAAACATTGTGAAGATTGGAAAGATGAGGTGGAAGAGCAAGTTGGTAAGCAACTGGCCCTATTTTTCAGAGTATTTGAAATGGACCAATATACTTAGGACTCAGTTTCTTAACTTCGAGGGTTCTGCCTACACCTGTGGTAGGAGAAAGTTTAAGAAAGACATGTTCTCCTTCTTCAAAAGACAAAGCTTTTCGCCTGTTATCAGCATAATTTGTCTGTCTGCTTTGTGCCTTATCAAGATTTTCCTTTATCATCTGAATTTGTCTAGAGGTTTCTTGGATTAATTCTGGTCACAATAACTGTTTTTTCCCTTTTTCACACCAACACACTGGAGATCTACACTTACTTTCATAGAGTGCCTCATATGGAGCCATTCCAATACTAGAGTGGTAACTATTATTATAAGCAAACTCTATTAATGGCAGGTATCTACCTCAACTACCTCCTTGTTCAAGTATGCAAGCTCTCAGCATATCCTCTAAAGTTTGGATGGTTCTCCCAGTTTGACCATCAGTTTGAGGATGATATGTTGTACTGAGTCTCAACTTAGTTCCAAAGGCTTGCTGTAAACATCCCCAAAATCTAGAAGTAAATCTAGGACCTCTATCTGACACAATACTTAGAGGTACCCCATGAAGTTTGACAATTTTTTTTATATATAGTTGGGCTAATCTCTCAATAGAATATTGAGCCCTAATTGGTAGAAAATAAGCAGATTTGGTTAATCGATCAATGATTACCTAAATTGCATCGTATCCCTTTGGGTTCTTGGTAAACTCATCACAAAATCAGTGGCTACACTTTTCCATTTCCATTTTGGTATGTCTAATGATTGAAGTAATCCTGAAGGCTTTTGATGTTCAATTTTCACTTTTTGACAAACTAAACATCTTTAAACATACTCAGCAATATCTTTTTTCATTCCTGGCCACCAAAATGTCTTTTTCAAATCTTGATACATTTTGGTGGAATCAGGGTGAACTGTGAACTTACTGCTATGTGCCTCATTCAGAACTTCTTTCATCAATTCTTTCTTTTTAGGTATTATAGTTCTTCCTTAAAATTTCATCGAACCATCTTCCCCTTTGGTAAATTCTTCCTTTTTCAAAGACTTTTCTAAACCAGAATCTTCTTGCTGAGCTTTTCTAATTTTATTTATCAGCTCATTATCTATTTTTATTTCACTAATACCTAAACTTCGAGGCAATACAGTCACAGATAATTTCATATCTCTAAATTTTTCCAACAACTCCATTTCTTTGACCATTAAATGTGACATGTGAAGAGATTTTCTGCTTAAAGCATCAGCTACCACATTAGCTTTTTCTGAATGGTATTTAAGTTCAAAATCATAGTCTTTCAAAAATTCTATCCACCTCATTTGCCTCATATTCAATTCTTTTTGGTCAAATAAATATTTAAGACTCTTATGGTCACTAAAAACCTCAAACTTGACTCCATACAAATAATGTCTCCAAATCTTAAGGGCAAAAACTACTGCAACCAATTCTAAATCATGAGTTGGATAATTTTCCTCATAAGGTCTCAATTGTCTTGATGCATAAGCTACAACTTTTTCTTCTTGCATTAAGACACATCCTAATCCCTTCCTAGATGCATCACTGTAAATCTCAAATTTTCCTAATGGATCGGGGATTATTAAAATTGGTGTAGATGTCAACTTATTCTTCAAATCTTGAAAACAATCTTCACATTCTTTTGTCCAAACAAAAGGAACTCCATTTCTAGTTAACCTAGTCAAAGGTAATACTAGTTGTGAGAATTCCTTAATAAATCTTCTATAATATCCTGCCAATCCTAAGAAACTCCTGATCTCAGTGATAGTTTTAGGTCTCTCCCAGTGTATTACAACCTCAATATTACTAGGATCAACTGTCACTCCTTCTTTTGATATAACATGCCCCGAGAACTTAACTTCTTCCATCCATATTCACATTTTGAAAGTTTGGCATACAATTGTTTATCTTTCAAAATTTGTAAAACTATTCTTAAATGTTTCTTATGCTCCTCTTTATTCCTAGAATATATTAAAATATCATATATAAACACCACTACAAATTGATCTAGGTAAGGTCTAAAAGTTCTATTCATATAATCCATAAATACTGCTGGAGCATTTGTCAATCCAAAAGACATCACTAGATACTCATAATGTCCATACCTAGTCCTAAAGGCTGTCTTTGGAATATCTTCAGTCTTAATTTTGATCTGGTGATATCCTGACCTTAAATCTATTTTAGAAAATATTGTGGCTCCTCTCAACTAATCTAAAAGGTCATCTATCAGAGGCAAAGGATATTTATTTTTAATGGTGACTTTGTTTAGTTGCCTATAATCAACACACAACCTCGTACTTCCATCTTTTTTCTTGACAAAGAGCATTGGTGCTCCCCAAGGTGACACACTTGGTCTGATGAACTGCTTTGATAGAAGTTCCTCTAATTGTTTCTTTAGTTCAACAAGCTCTACAGATGACATCCTATAGGGTGCAATAGAAATTGGCCCTACTCTAGGTATTAGGTCAATGGAGAATTCAATTTCTCTGTTTGGGGGTAAACCTAGAATTTCATCCGGAAAAACCTCTGAGTATTCAGAGACAATAGAGACACTGGATGTATCAGGTTTAGCCTTTGCTTCTGAAAGATTAAAGAGAACATATCCTTGTGCTCCATCTAACAAACTCTTCATAAGTTGGGAAGTTGACAAGAATAAAGATTCACTGGAAAGTTCTGACTCTTTTGTGAAAATTATACTTTATTATGACAATCAATGACCACACAATTAGCAGACAACCAATTCATTCCAAGAATCACATCTATATCAATCATAGGCAAACAAACTAAATCTACCTCAAACAATTTCCCTTTGAGTTGAAAATGACAATTTCTACATAATTGAGATGTGATTATCTTTTCTCCAGTAGGAAGAAAGATTTCAAGATAAGAAGGTAAAATGGAAATTGGTAATTTTAACTTTTGAGCAAAAGATAAGGATATGAAAGAATGAGTAGCCCTAGAATCAAAAAGTACAATTATAAGAGAATCTTGTATTAAGCTCGTACCTTGAACCAAGTTTGAAGCTTGAGCCGCTTCCTGACCACTTAAGGTGAAAACTCTTCCTCTTGTTGTAGTTTGGTTTGATGAATTCTGACCTTAATTCTAAGGACAATTCCTCAACATATGTTCAGGCTTCCCACACTTAAAGCACACACCTCTTCCTGCCAAGCATTCTCCAGCAAGATTTTTCTTGCATTTTAGACATACCTGAATCTGGAAATTTGTCTGACCCGCATTCTTTTTCCCTCCATTGCTAGCAAAATTATTTCCCAAGTTTTGCGCCCATGGAAACCTTCCTTTGTTGTTGTCCTCATTCCTTCTCCGATTTGAGGCTCTGTCTTTCTCTCTTACATCATCAGCCTCCTTCATACTTGCTTCAATATCTCGGCACCTATTTATTAATGATGAAAAATTTCTGATTTGGTGTCTTATTATCGTGCTTTTTAGTTCAGGTTTCATTCCATATTCAAATTTAGTTGTCAACCATTCCTCATTAGGTTGATTTTGTACATAGTTAGAATATCTAGACAGTTCTTCAAATTTTGTCACATATTCTCCAACGGTCATGTTTCCTTGTTTCAGTTCAAGGAATTCTATTTCTTTTCTGTTTCTTACACTTTGAGGAAAATATTTTTCCAAAAAAGCATCTTTAAATATTGTCCAAGTAATCTCTGTTACTTGGCTTTGGAAATATCTTTTGGTATTTGTCCACCAATGCTTTGCTTCTCCAATCAATAAGTATGTGACAAAGTTTACACGATAGGTATTAGGACAGTCCATTACCAGGAATATTTTTTCAAGTTCTTTCACCCATTTCATGGCTGTCTCAGTGTTATAATCTCCACGAAAAGTGGAAGGTTTATGCTTACGGAATTCAGTGAGTCCTTTATAATCAGAATTAAGTCCTCCCTGAGTATTTCCAGTTCTAGGTCCATTTTCACTTTCAGAATTATGGGTGTGATTTCTGGTTGCACGATCCTCCCTCAGCTCCTGAATAATTTGCTGATTAGTCACAGTTTGTTCTCTAAGAGCTTCTGCCACTCGGGTAAACGCATCTGTTACTGGGTTAACTTCTGGTTCAAAATTTGAAGAAGATACTTGCCTTGTAGCTGCCATAGATCTACATATATTATTTTATGATAGTGAGTTGATCAGGCTCATTAAAATAACTCAAAATATGCATGATCTATGACAAAATACAAGCAAATATGATGGTTTAGGTCTTTTATTTACCTGAACCGCTGCTCTGATATCATAAAATGTAACATCCTCTACTACTGACTAGCATAGAGAATATCACATTAATTCTTAAGTGAAATTTTAACACATCAAATATGAAATAAGGCATATGACAAAATACCCATAAAATCTAATTATACAAAAGTCAAGTTCACTATTACATCATAAATACATCATAATCTAAACTAAAGAGAAACATTTTCTTTCTATTAATTTGCTCCACTAAGCTCCATATAGTCTTCAAAGTCTTTATCCATAGTGCTTTATCCTACTCCAAAGCTACATATATTGGTCTGTTTACTCTGGAAAGGTTAGCATAAAAACAAACACACGTGAGATAAATCTCAGTAATATTGGGATTTTCGAACTATAACCAACCCAGCCACTTTAGTGGAAAATATCATTCTCACAGAATAAAATTTATAATAAGAAAATAATATCATAAACAATAAATATAAGCTCAACCTTTGTGGGTTCTTCATTCAGTCATACACAAACCTTTATGGGTTCTACCTAAACTTTGTGGGTTCTAGATACATATATAGGAACATGTAATCTTTAACTGAAATGACTAATGCTCAATTTTGGAGCGCCCAAACTCTGTGGGTTCTGTATGTGAAAGGTTTTGTATGGCGGAGCTCAAGCCATGATAAGGCGTCCCTTACCCTATAACCATTCTGATCCCCTTGTGGGTCAGTCACATCAGGATCATTCAGTAAAAGATTACACATTCCATTAGTATTCATTTGGTACCAAAGAAATTCTTTAATTTCTATAAACTTGATTCAAGATCAGTCTCATATCTAGTAAATTCATCAAATTCACAAAGCCAAATATAGAAAATAAAGTAAAAGAGTATAAATAATTCATAAAATAATTTTGGCAGAGTAATGACATATTTACAACTTTTAAAGAAATAACTTTAAAATACCAACTTTCAAGATAACATAGATAAAAACATAACTAACATAGCTTTCTAAATATCTAAAAATTAACTTTAAAAGTAAATGAGAGAATGAGTTTCTTACTCCCAATATTACCTTCCCTTTTCTTTTTCTCTTGCTCTCTTCCTTTCTTTCTTTCTTTCTCTCTCTCTCTCTCTCTCTCTCTCTCTCTCTTTCTTTCCTTCCCTCTCTCTCTTCTTCTTTCTAAGTTTCTAAGGGGGGGGGGGGGGGTTATATAGTTTTCAAAAAAGAAATGTAATCATTAATTTTTATAAAAATCGAAGGAATCTAATCATTACCTTTATAAATATCTAAGGAATCTTAATCATTGCGTTTATAAATATCTAAGATATTTTATATAAATATCTAAGATATTACCTTTATAGAAAACTTGAATTGTGGCGAAGCACATTGGAATCCAAAGGATTCACATTAAGTCGAAGCAAGACTGAGTACCTGAAGTGTGAGTTTTCTCTGGTACGAGATGGGGACCAAGAGCCCGTGCATTTAAGTGGTCAAGAGGTACCCAACAAAGATGCTTTTAAATACTTGGGCTCCATTTTACAAAAAGGTGGAGAGATTGATGTGGATATAAATCACAGAATCAGAGCAGGGTGGATGAAATTGCGCAGTGCATCGGGTTTTTGTGTGATCGTAAAATTTCCCTTAAGTTAAAAGGAAAATTCTATAAAACGGCAGTAAGACCGGCAATGCTATATGGAGCGGAATGTTGGCCAGCACATAGGCATCATGAGCATAAGATGGGAGTAGCAGAGATGAGGATGTTAAGGTGGATGTGTGGTTACACAACGAAAGGTCGGAGTAGTATCGGTAACCGAGAAGATGAGAGAACATAAATCGAGGTGGTTTGAGCACGTGATGAGAAGGCCCCTGGATGCTCCTGTAAAAACAGAAGTTTGTTACCAAGAGCTCAACACAAAAAGAGGCAGAGGTCGGCCGAAACTTACTTGGGGGAAGGTAGTAAAACAAGATTTAATGGAGTGAGATATAGATTGGCGGATGGTATGTCTTAGAACGGAATGGAGAAAAGCTATAAGTATGGTGGAAGGTTAGACCCGTTGTTATTCCTATGTTCCACATGGTCCCTTTTTAGTCATTTTCCCCTTAATTTCCCCCACTTCTTCTTGTCCCTTTCTTTTTTACTTTTATTTATTTATATATACATATATATATATATTTTATATTTTTATTTTATTTTATTTTATTTTTATTTTATTTATTTTTATTTATTTTTATTTTTTTCAACCGTTTTGTATCTTTCGTGTGGATTCATCTACCACCGACCCCAATTAATTTGGGATAAAGGTGATGTTGATGTTGATCTAAGTATTTTATCTAAATGTCTAAGATATTTTATCTAAATCTCTAAGATATTTTATATTTTATTTATTATTAATATATATATTTTTTAAAATATTACAATATTTGTAAATGATAAGTTTTTCTGCACTTGTAGGACGATAACTATAACACCTCGTATAATTAATTAAATTGAGGGTTAGAGATTATGTTTAGTGAAAATCCTAAATTATGGGTCAAAAATACGTACGAAGGGTAAAACGGTAAATCAACAAACATGTAACCATAAATTGTAAAATGATAGGATTAGGCCTCAATTGATTAAAATAATACTGGAAATAGATTCATAATGAAAAATTGAGTGATCAGACAAGTTTCTACAAAATTGATGAATAGTATTTTTACTAGATGAAATATTGCGGTACAGTTGCACCGAAAAACGTACAAAGTGAGATTAGTGCTCTAGGATTGAATATATTTTGGAAAAGGTACTTAGAACCAAGAAATATGATTATTGGTACAATTTGATGGATTTTTGAAAAAGTGTGCCAACGGTGCACCACTAAGGGTAAAACAGTAATTTCACAAAATTACCTGGAAACTCCGGATTTATCTGTTCAAAGGTATTTAAAGGACTTTGGTGAATGTTAAATTTTTGATTTAATGGATAGTTCATGAATTAATTAAAGATTAGTGGTGAGTTTAAGTGAGGTGGCATTTGTGGGACCCACCTCCACTTAAGTGACTTATGAGTACATGTAGAATCAGAATTTTTGAGTCTTCTCCCTCCTCCAAACAGCCCCAATTTCATGGACCACCATTTTTGAAACCAAAGAAAATCTTGAGAACTTCAAACCATCATAACTTAAGTTTTAGGCCACCAAATTGAGCGATTCCAAAGCCTAAATTATGTGGAATCTTGAGAGGAACACATTCATACATTCATTTTTGTGCGGAGAGTATTGTGTGAAGAGATAACCCTCCATGACAGCCACAAAAATTTGATGGAGATCCACCATCTTGGGTTATTTCATGAGTTTGGGAGTTTGTATGTTAATGTCTTGGACCTAAGGAGTTGATTTGTTGTAAGTATTCTTAATTTCATTGAGTTTTGTTGATGATTTGAAAATGAGTATAAAACTTAAATATGTGTGAGCTGGTTGTGGTAGTTTGAGGCATATAATGGTAGTGTTCTTTGAAATTAAATGCTTACAATGATAATTGAACTCATAAAAATTATCGAGGAAAAGTTTAATAACTTAGTGAAAATTTTGAGTGGAAAGTGTATGGAAATTGAATGAACTAATGAATGTTGAAGTTGAAATTGAGTTTTGGACTAGTAATAATAGTTAATTACATGATGAATGATGCATTGTATGCTTAAAAATTAATTGAAAATCCCCTGGCCATTGGAGTGTGTAGGTTCGGCCATGTGAGGGAATTGTGAACAAAATTGTGTAATTGAGTTGTTGGTGATTTAAATCATTAATAATGAGGTTGAATGAGAGTGTAATGCATGAGAATTGGATTAAAAATCCATTGGTTCCTTGTGGATGAACCCTCGGCCTTGTGTAAGTTTTAGGAAAATTATGATTGGTTGTATTATGATATGGATGAAGGTGTGGCATTTTGTTGAACATAGTGGTTAATGTTAAATAATGACTTAGAAACATAGAAATGGGTGAAAATCTCCTTGAACCATTGGTGTGTGTGTCTTGGCCGAATTGGCAAGAATGGAGTCTAAATGTAGTTTAAACTGTTGCGAAGTGATGATGGTTGTCATGGTGTGGTTAAAGCCTAATGGAACTATAAGGTTGGTTAATTGAAATTAAATCAATGATGCTGGCCTTTGGGAGTATTAAGGCCAAGGCATATATGTGGTTGTTGGAAGTTATTTTGTGTCAATTTTTTCTTGTGTTGACAAGCTTTGTTTTGAGTATTATGTGTATGACTATGTAGGTGGAGACTTTTGAATCCTATGCCGAAGGATTGACCTCCAACATCTCATCTTGGAAACCTTGGTTCTTGGTTGCAAGGAGTGTGACATTGTGGTGGAAAAACATTGAATGTGGGCTTTCTTGTTGAGCAAGGAAGCGAGACTTGGAAGAACCTATTGAGATAATCTCTTAGGAGTTAATCCCTGTGTGTGCTCAACCATGCCCAGTAGGGTAGTGGTTGGAAGTTATGAATGCAATTGTATATGTTATAACATGATCATGCGTGTGTATGCTGATTGGTATATATGAGTTTATACTGTATCTCTGACCAGTAGATAGATTGCCGTATTTGTCGTAGGGGACTTTCACTTGAGAGGCCTTCGTAGGGAGTTCCAGTTGGCCGAGGGCCAAAGAGTTGTGATCTGTTGAGGAGCACTATAGGAATGTCTTTGGAGTTATAGTTGTGGGTGCCTTAAATTATATCCCGGGGATATAATATTGGATATGGACCCGATTGATATTCCGTATGCCGTAGGCCATTGGGCCGTGTTGTTTTGTATGTTCTATTTATAGCAATATTATTGTCATTGTACATCTGAATGAGCCATTGGACGAAGTGATCCTCCATAGCCTTTGGGTTACTGAGATATATTCGTATATCTCACCCTGTGTTATGAGGCTATGTTTCAAATTCAGGTAGCGGTGCAAGAGTGTTAGGCAAGAGGCCCACAATATGATATGGATTAGAGTCATTGGAGTATACTATGACATTTGACATATTTTGCATTTTGGGATTTTATTTGGCATGCTAGACTTAGTGCATGAACATATTGTATTGCATAAGTGATGTATACCGTACTTTGTTGTTGTTCATGTAGCATTTTAAGGCTAAGTCTAGTAATGATGTATGTAATATTATTTCGGGCATTATGATGTACAATTAGCGAAAAGATAATCGCATTTCCGGTGGAAAAATATCAACAAAATAGGAAATAAGTTCAAAAATAAATTTAATTTTTTTTGACCAAATCCTTTTCAATAAGGTATCATTATGTAGATCTCAAAAAGTTATGTGCAATAAAAAAGGAAAAAATTATTCTCATGTTACATGAGATAAGTTTTCCCTCCTACACATTCCTCGACAACTATGTCACCTTTTTCTTTTCTTTTGTTTTTATTTTTTCAGGTGGTGGAGCCCACAAGTTTGTCTTTATGACATGAGATAACTTATCTCCTTTAACATGAGATTAATAAAATCCATAAAAGAAATCACGTTACTCGAACACCTTAGTCAAAAGTTATGATTTTTCAAAGTTTTACGATCAATCTGTTGACTTTTTTTTACCACGTGTAGTCACCGGGTGAGTCGCGCTTGTGTGGGGCGCGACTTAGCACAAGTGGCGCATCTGTGAGGCGTGAGCAGTCCCACCTATATGGGGCGCGACTAGTTGTTATAGATCCATAAATTGGTTCCAAAATACTATATTTTCATATTTTTTTTGATATTCTAATTTTTTATTTAAATAATAGGAAAAAGTTTGTATTCTTTAGAAGGATGATCGTTTTAAGATATAAAGAGATAGATAATAGGGAGAGAGAAAAAAAAAATCTCGCTCTTTCTCCCCCAGGATTTATTTCTATATTTCTCTTAAAAAGGATACAACTTTATATACTTTAAAATGATACACATTTGTGTACAAAAAAAACGATACACATTTTCCCATAATAATAATAATAATAGAGAAAAATATTGATTTTTTTAAAGGGTATATAATTGTGTCATTTTAAGAAAGAAAAAGACACAACCTAATATTTCTTATTTAAAATTTAAATTAAAAAATACTCATTTCCTCTCCCATGATTTTCATTGCTTGTGTCTTTTTCTCACTTAAATGATATAACTTTATGTCCTTTTAAAAGAAAAAATCAATGTTATTAAAATCGGCCCGTTCAATGACCCGGTCGAGGTACTGGGTCACTGGTTCAATCAGTGGGTCACTGGTTGAACCGCATGACCAGGTGATTATATATAAATCTATAATTTATATTAAATAAATTATAAATATACTCAAATAGTTGAAAATAATAATATAAATTTGAAATATTTTAATATAAAAATAATAAATTATACATTATTGTCCAATAAAGGATCAAACAAACACATAATGCTTGTTGTATTGGTGTTTCAGATTCGGTAAACGACATCTCTAACTATCAAATTAAAATTCCCTGCATAATGCATAATTGAGATAATATTAAGATTGTAAGTACATAACTTATGTAAGTCAATAAGTAACAAATCACTCAGATATGTCAATTATGATTTTTTTTTATGAAAAACTTTTTTTTTTTGAATTTTTTTTTTAAAAACCCGGGCCGGGTCACCAATTTTTCACCAAAATCGAGCGAGTCACACCAAGTCTGATACTTGACCGATCCAATGTGATAATTTGAACCGGTCAGATGATCGATTCATTGGGTTCCGAGTCGATCCGCCGATTTTCACGGCAATGGAAACAACACTAAACTCATAATAATATATTAATTTTTTCACCCACACAATTCAATTAAAACCAACACAACCAACTAAATCAATTTTTTAGTTTTTACTTTTTTTAAATTAAAAACAGACCAAACCGAACCGGGATTTCTCTTCCCAATTGAACCAGGAGTGAAGCACCGAAAACACCGCACTTTCTACTTCCATTGCCCCCTCTCCTTTACGCATTCCCTATTTCCTCCGGTCACCGGAACCCTTCCTCTCCAACCCCTATGTCCTCCGCCAAATCGCGAAACTTCCGCCGCCGTGGCGGCGACGCCGAAGCCAACGACGACGACGGAGACACTTCCTCCGCAACCGCCCTCTCTTCCAAGCCTTCTTCCTCCGCCCCAACCGCCAAGCCTAAGAAGCCCCAAGCCCCCAAACTTCTCAGCTTCGCAGACGACGAAAACGAAAACGAAAACGGAAACCAAAACCCGCGGCCG
The DNA here is from genome assembly GCF_033153095.1 of Gastrolobium bilobum. Classification (NCBI taxonomy): domain Eukaryota; kingdom Viridiplantae; phylum Streptophyta; class Magnoliopsida; order Fabales; family Fabaceae; genus Gastrolobium; species Gastrolobium bilobum. The sequence continues at coordinate 319,846 of NW_026897874.1, read as the reverse complement.
CGCTCCTCCTCGAAACCCCACCGCTCCTCCGCCGCCGGCAAATCCTCATCCTCTCACAAGATAACCACTCTCAAGGACCGAATCGCACATTCCTCGTCTCCTTCGGTCCTTTCCAATGTTCAACCCCAAGCCGGAACCTATACCAAAGAAGCACTCCTCGAGCTACAGAAGAACACCCGAACCTTGGTCACTAGTAGCACCTCTCGTCCTCCTCCTCCTTCTTCTTCCGATCCCAAACCTTCCTCCGAGTCTGTCATCGTCTTGAAGGGCCTAGTCAAACCCTTAGCTTCGGAGTCCCAGGGTCGGGATTCTGATTCCGAAGGGGAACGCAGAGAAGTTGAGTCCAAATTCGCTTCTGTCGGCATTGAGAACGGGAAGGACTCGCTGTTTCCCGATGAAGATACCATCAAAGCTATCCGGGCGAAGCGGGAGCGGCTCCGGCTTTCGCGCCCCGCCGCGCCGGATTATATCTCGTTGGATGGTGGAAGCAATCACGGCGCTGCAGAGGGGCTGAGCGATGAGGAGCCGGAGTTTCGGGGCAGGATTGCCATGTTTGGGGAGAAGGTGGAAGGTGGGAAGAAGGGTGTTTTTGAGGATGTGGACGAGAGGAGAGTGGATGTGAGGTTCAAGGGTGGAGATGTTGAGAATGTGGATGATGATGATGATGAGGAGGAGAAGATGTGGGAAGAAGAGCAGTTTAGGAAAGGATTGGGGAAGAGAATGGATGAAGGGTCTGCTAGGGTTGTTGGCAATGATGTTCCTGTTGTGCAAAGTGCCCAACAGCACAAGTTTGTTGTTACCCCTGTTGCAACTGTGTATGGTGCAGTTCCAAGTGCACCATCAGTGAGTCCCAGCATTGGTGGAGCAATCGAACCGTTACCAGCTTTGGATGTCATGCCTATCTCTCAACAAGCCGAGATAGCCAGAAAAGCTTTGCAAGAGAATGTGAGGAGGCTTAAGGTATGGAACATTTTTTACATTTAGTACGTGTCTTGGTTTTTTATGTCAAAAGTCCTTACTTTGTAGTCTTGTTGCCAAATCATTACAATGTAGCCTATATTACAGTGTTGTTAATTACATCTGAAGGAAGAAAGTCGACTGATTTCCAACATGTGTTCCAGAGGATTGTAAAATATGGTAGTTGAAAGAAAAGGATGGCCACAGTTGTGGAGGGACCAATAATATAGGCTTGACATTTATTCTTCCAAACATGTTTGTGCTTCATGGGATTCGGGTGGAGTCTCTTCCAAACATGAATATGGATATATAATTACATATTTTCATATAGCTAGTCATGATAGTTGGCTTGGATATGGGACTTGCTTTGGCATGAAATTTATCAAACTTTCTCTTATATTGGATTGATACATTTTCTTAATTGCTTATTACTTTTTTTTTTTTTGGTGACAGGAATCTCATGGAAGAACAATGTCAGCATTGAATAAAACTGATGAAAATTTGTCTGCCTCCCTTTTGAACATTACTGCTCTTGAAAACTCTTTAGTAATAGCTGATGAGAAGTACAGATTTATGCAAAAGCTCCGAAGTTATGTCACAAATATATGTGACTTTCTACAGGTATTCTGATACAAACCTTCAACCGAAATATAAATCAATAACAGAGAACCAAGTGTTTTTGGCCTGAATAATCAGATTTTTCATGTATTGATGGAATTCAAATGACAATTACAGGGACTATGACAATTAACAGAGACAATTTAACAAGAAAAGGACGATTACATGCGCTAGAAAATGCTTAACAGTAAAGGAAAAGCAATAGAAGATAGTGTGAGACAATTATAGAGATCTCACTCTCTCCCAATCCCAAAAGGGCCCAATCACTACTCTGATTCCCGATCCCCTTGAGAATGCTGAACCCCTCATCTAAATAGAACCAACTCACTCAACGTGACCCCATGCCATCCAATGTGACTTACTCCTAACAACCTTTGCTGACTCAGCATTATGCAATATTCCTGTGCTTCTCTTTCTTCTATGCACACTTCTAAACCGTTTGCTGACTAGGATATGATTGTATCAATACTCCCCCCCTAACAATCACCTTGTCCTCAAGGTGATGATCATTTTCCGGGGTCCCATTGCTTGAAATGTAATGGCCAGCTAATGCATGAGGCTATGTAACCTCCACCGGGATCCCATAGTGTTACTACCCTTGAACCCTTAATTACCAATTTGTAGGTGGGTGACTCTGCCTTTGTTTTCACAGAGCAAGAAACATGAGCTCTGATTGTCAGATTGTTGTTAGAAGACACAACCGCCTCATCACGTTGATGAAAAACATTAATGATAGTGGAAAAATGCTTTGTTCCAAATATATCTTTCCATTGGTTCACATAGCAGCTAGGCAAAGGGTGTTCTTGTGTTCCATCCAGTTCCAAAAAATCAGAATCTTCAACAAATAAAATTCTCTGTTTATTTTCATGAACTACACGAAACCTCTTCACTACGTTGATTACCTCATAATTGCCTAACTGTCGCCACGCTTCATGACAACCCCAAGGTCTCCATGAACTGACTTCTGAGGTAAACTGAGGAATATTGGCGAAACTGACTTGGTTGTTGACAGACTCCTCCGGCGAACGATTTTGGTTAACGTCTGATACGCCAACGATTGGTATAGTTGCCACTGCTGCTCCGTCTTCGTTTTTCTCACCCTCTTCCTCGTCGTCGTCCACCATTTGCAGATGGAATTGTCGTACCTGACATCTGAGGTTTGGGTACCAACGCTTGTCACATTTAAAGCAAAGATCACGTTGTTGCCCGTCGTGCAGTTCTGCCTGAGATGACCGTCGCTCCTGACCCGAGTAGCTTTCCACCGCGCGACTTCCGGTAACAGACGTCGAAACCTTTGTTGTCGTTCCTTCCTTAGGTTTTTTTGTTTGCTTATTTTGCTGACTAGAATGACCCGTGTTCAAAAATTTGGAACCCATCATTAGTGACTTAACCGGGTTTGGGCTGTTTGTCTGCCCTTAGCCCACCTTTGATGCCTTCCACCCCTTAGCTTCAGATGGGTCTGAACCAATTCGCTGGCCCACAACTACACTGGTCAATCCTTGAGCCCAGTTTCTCCCAATTTGCCCCAATCCTTCCTCCTTCCACGCTGCATTCCATTTTTCGATCTTCAAGGAAAATTTCTTCATCTCTGTCAAGCTGAGCGCCGGAAACCTCAACAACTCTTCCTTGATACTGTTGCGTACGCTGTTCAGCCATGCTTCCATGGGTAAGTCTTCGTCTTCTAACAACAAGTCATCCACCTTCTCAAACTCCGCACGAAACTCCGCAATTCTCCCTCTCTGTTTGAGTGTGTACAATGTCCGGTAAGGGTTGTCCATCAGCTCCAGTTGGATTCGTCTGGTCACCCGAGCATTCAAGTTAAGCCTCCTATCCCTTCTTCGATTTCTTTCCTCGCGTGGGTCTGGTTCGTCGTCCTCGAGGTTGTTCTCCCCATCTCTGGAACGACTCTGTCTCCTCTGACCATTTCGTCCAATCGCCGGATGATTTCTGCTATTCCCCTTTCGTTAGCGTCCATCCTTAATAGAACTTCTTCGTGTCGAGCATCATTAGCGTCAAGTCTTCGAATCACCTCGTCCTGACAATCATTGTTCCTGTGCAACCTTTCTTCCACAACCTTCATTCTGGTTTCCATGCTTCTTGTCGCCACCATGCCCACAGAGCTCCTAGACTGGAGCTCTGGTACCATTTGATACAAACCTTCAACCGAAATATAAATCAATAACAGAGAACCAAGTGTTTTTGGCCTGAATAATCAGATTTTTCATGTATTGATGGAATTCAAATGACAATTACAGAGACTATGACAATTAACAGAGACAATTTAACAAGAAAAGGACGATTACATGTGCTAGAAAATGCTTAACAGTAAAGGAAAAGCAATAGAAGATAGTGTGAGACAATTATAGAGATCTCACTCTCTCCCAATCCCAAAAGGGCCCAATCACTACTCTGATTCTCGATCCCCTTGAGAATGCTGAACCCCTCATCTAAATAGAACCAACTCACTCAACGTGACCCCATGCCATCCAGTGTGACTTACTCCTAACAACCTTTGCTGACTCAGCATTATGCAATATTCCTGTGCTTCTCTTTCTTCTATGCACACTTCTAAACCGTTTGCTGACTAGGATAGGATCGTATCATATTCATATTTCTTGCACTATTCTGTCAGGCAAATTCCTTATCTTCCTTCCTAATTAAATTTGAAGTGGGATTGAGTTGCACTATATTGTATCTATTAAGTTCTTTTTCCCCCCTATATCCCAAGTTTTGCTTCCTTTTCGTCTTCACTACAGCCCCTATGTTTTACTGATGAGATAATGAGGTACCTGTGCTGCTTTACGGCGGTCGGAACTCGAAATACATTATGGACATTAACATAAACAACACTTTTAACCCAAACTAGTTGGCTTGGTGGTTGATGAACCTTAATGAAAAGCAAGAAAAGAATGAGGGAAAAGAAGGGGAAAAAATAAATAAAAATAAAATTAAAGCTGGCTAAAAATTGAAAATTACAAAAGAAAAATATAAAAAAATAAATAAAAATAAAGTGAAAATAAAGATAGATAAGAGAAAAAAATAGAAAAAATAAAAGTAGATAAATAAAAGGAAAAAAATAAAATAGAGAGGAAAATAAATAAATAAATAAATGAAGAAAAATACAGGGAAAAAGGATTAATATGCTAATGATATTGTTTTATAAACTATTTGGCTAGAGTGAAGATTTCTTCTCACAGGCCTTTGATATGTTATGTGATAGAGTTGGTTCTATGACCCCTCTTTGGTGCTTAGTTCTTGGTTGCTTTAAGGCAATCTGCCTAATATATAGGCAGAGTGATTGGAGAGCTTTATTGGGTTGTTGAGCTTTTTTTCTTTTTTGTTTTTGTTTGAGGAGGATATCTTAACATATCCTTGCATTTGTATTTATTTTTCTAGAGTGAAGATTTCTTCTCACAGGCCTTTTATATGTTATGGGGTAGAGTTGGTTCTGTGGCCCCTCTTGGTGCTCAGTTCTTGGTTGCTTTAAGGGAATCTACCTAATATATAGTCAGAGTGATTGGAGAGCTTTATTGCGATGTTGAGCTCTTTTTTTGTTTTGTTTTGTTTGAGGAGGATATCTTAACATATCCTTGCAGTGGTATTTATTTTTCTACTCTCTAATTTTCTTTGTCCGTAAGGACTGAAAACAAATATTTAAGAAGATAGTAAGGCAGACATTTGTGAAATATGTATCACTGGATGGGACATTTATATGAATCAACTGGAAAAAAATTAGCTAGTAATTTTCTGATGATAAACAATTAAAAAGGAAAATCTTCATGCTGTGCAAAATGTTTTGTTTTTAAATTTAATATTTTTTTGGTGTATATGTAGTCCAAAATGTTGATGATATGCGATAGGTCTTTTGACAAATTAACTCATGTGGTGCTTGTCATGAACCAACTATCCTAAAAGATTAAGTTGTTAGGCGAAGGACATGAATGGTTTTATATCACATCTCTAACATGCCTCGTCTTGTAATCCCTCTGGACTTGAAATGGACAGTGCACATGCCCACTTACCTTGTACTGAAATTTATTTTTTTATTAAAAAAATGGGAGGAGCAAATGATCAAAGTCTAGACCACATGGTCCTCTCATACCGTGTCACGAATCAGTATCCCAGAAGTTTTAGTTGTCAGGTGAAGACATATGAATGGTTATATTACATCTCTAATCGGGCTCAAGGCAAAAGAGGACAAGAAAGCAACACTCTTGGCTATGTGGGATGGAATGGAAGATGACTTTTCTTTGTCTTGTTATGAGATTAACACTTGGGGACCAGTTAAGCATAAAATGGTTTTTCTTAGTAGAGTACACGGTTGTCAAAATTGCAATCCTACTTGTAGAATTGGGTGCTTTTATGTGTTTGAAATGCTGGAACGATCCCAATCCCAGCAATAAACTTGTTTTGCCTGTGATTGTGGTAGGATCACGATTTAGTGCTAAAATCAGTAGGATGCTTCCTATTATAGCTAATCAACCAGATGCATGTCCCCGAACCCAGCAAAAGGAATAAGAAACACATAATGTTGTGGGGATTTTCAATATTTTACTGTCCTGAAAGTCAGTAGGTCTCTCATTGATTTGATATTTTTTGCTACCTGAATTTCGAATTCATTCACCAAATATGCTTTCTTTTTCTGTACAGAACCCATCTCCAGTTACAGATTTTCTAGTCCTCACTCCTCTTCATTTTACTGGGTATTTTATTGTGCATTTTCCTATTATTGGTTGCTGATGGAGAATGTAAAATGAGGATTTAAAGTGTTGGGTAGTTAGGATTTGATGGATTCCGTAAGCGGACCTATGGTTTGCAGAAATTTTAGAGCTGAAATGAACAAGCTGCTTAAAAACCAAACCACTTGGAAAACATGACAGTGATACTTCTAATAATGTTGAATAATTTGTATTTTCTCATAGGGAATATATAAAATTTGGAACTCAATTATCTGCTTGTCTTTTGCTAATGCCTCTATGTGGGTTATCATTTATTAAGGCTGTAACTAAGGTTATACTGTGACTTTTACTTTCAGCATAAAGCTTTCTACATTGAAGAACTTGAAGAGCAGATGAAGAAACTTCATGAAGATCGTGCATCGGCCATTTTTGAAAGAAGAGCCACTAACAATGATGATGAAATTATTGAGGTAGAAGCAGCTGTGAAAGCTGCAGTGTCAGTTTTAAGCAGGAAAGGTGACAGTATGGAAGCTGCCAAAAGTGCAGCTCAGGATGCGTTTTCTGCTGTAAGAAAACAAAGAGACCTGCCAGTAAAGTTAGATGAATTTGGTAGAGATTTAAATCTTGAGAAACGGATGAAAATGAAAGTGAGGGCTGAGGCTCTTCAACGCAAGAGGTCTCAAGCATTTGATTATAATAAACTGGCATCCATGGAGTTGGATGATCATAAAATAGAGGGTGAATCAAGCACTGATGAGAGTGATAGTGAGGGCCAAGCGTATCAGTCACAACGTGATTTGGTGTTGCAAGCTGCTGATGAGATTTTTAGTGACGCTTCTGAGGAATATGGTCAGCTATTGTTGGTCAAAAGAAGATTTGAAGAATGGAAAAGAGATTATTCATCTAGCTATAATGATGCTTATATTTCATTGAGTCTTCCACTGATCTTCTCTCCATATGTAAGATTGGAACTCCTGAGATGGGACCCACTTCGCAAGGGTTTAGATTTTCAAGAGATGAAATGGTATTGAACTATTACTTTATTTTCCTTTTTAACTACTCTTTCTTGAAACATTTAACAATTCTTGTTTCACATGCTTGTGGTTATCCTTTACCTTCCATCAGTTTTTAACATGTCGAGTTTTTCTCTCTCTTTATATTCAGGTATAAATTGTTGTTCACTTATGGTTTGCCTGAAGATGGAAAAGATCTTGTTCATGATGATGGAGATGTTGACCTTGAACTTGTCCCAAATTTGGTGGAAAAAGTTGCACTTCCTATTCTGCATCATGAGATCTCTCATTGCTGGGACTTGCTTAGTCAACAGGAAACAGTGAATGCGATTGCTGCTACAAAATTGATTGTGCAACATGTGTCTCATGAAAGTGAAGCTCTTGCAGATCTGCTAGTTTCAATTCGCACACGTCTGGCTGATGCTGTTGCCAATCTCACAGTATGCTCAGAAAACCAACATTTACAATTAATAGTTAGAAAGTACATTTTCATGCATCTTATTTTATCTAAAAAAGTTGAAGTGTGCACAAATAAGTATCTGCTTTGTTCATTTTCTTTGGTCTGCATGGTGATTCTTTTTACTCTATTGGGCTTGTAGGTACTTCAAATTATGAAGCATTTGATGATAAATTCTCATCTTGTCTACTTTGTAGGTCCCGGCGTGGAGTCCGCCAGTACTAGCTGCTGTTCCAGATGCTGCACGAATTGCAGCCTATCGATTTGGAGTGTCTGTTCGGTTATTGAGAAATATTTGCTTGTGGAAGGACATATTTGCAATGCCAGTGTTAGAGAAGCTTGCTCTAGATGAACTTTTGTGTGGAAAAGTTCTACCTCACTTTAGAAGCATATCAGAAAATGTTCATGATGCAATAACAAGAACAGAACGAATAATTGCTTCCCTATCTGGGGTCTGGGCAGGCCCAAGTGTCATTGGAGACAAAAGGTTTGTTGATAATACTTCACTACTTTGTAAAATTGTTGTGACGGTAGTGATTACATTGTTTCATTTGAGAAGGCATTTTGGCATTTTGCACATTCTTGACTCTTAAGACTCTCTTGAATCACATGATTGTTAGTTTGCATACTAGCACTAACCAGAGTGAGTAGTCAATAGTGACCAATAGTGCCACGTCGTTCTGTGGCAGAGCATTTTGGCTGCTGGCGAAATCATGGAGGATAGTGTCACTATCCTCTTCGCTTCTCAGCTCCTCTATGTTCTGGTCAAATCCTGGTAGCCCACATATATTCTGGGCAAGATCACGCTATATTTGCCCAACCCATCCCTTTTCCAGCCAAGCCCACCCATTTTCCAGCCAAGGTCACCACCCCTTTGCAGCTTCCCTCTATTTTCTATCTTCCTTTTTCTAGTGTCTTTAATATTTTCTAAACCAACCAACAATCCTTTTTTTTTTTTTTTTTTGTCTGTCTTATTTATATTGTTGGTCTGTCTTCGAATAAATTCCTCGCACAGCCAGCTTTTATTTTGTCTTTCTATCTTATTTTTTTAGCTGTTGTCTTTTTATTTTTCAATCTGAAACAATTTAACAACTTGTTACATGAAAAAACATTGCTATCCTCTCTTTGTTCTTGGGGAATTGATATTGTTGTCTCTTTACACCTCCAACCCCTGTTTTGCAGTTCAAAAAACAGAAGAGGTAACTGGGCTTTTGTTAACTCCTGCAATTTAACTATTACATATACGAGACATCTTTTATAAAAATAACTATTTATCTTTGAGATATGACTTGAGTATGAATGTTGAACATGTCTCAAGTTTTGAGTACTTTTTGACAATCTATAATGATTTAGTAGAAAATTTTGTATTGTATTAGCTATAGCAGCCACTCTGTGATCTGCTATACAGCTATAGCATTTTTGAGTTGGCTGTTCTGCGTCGCTATCCAACATTGACTACTATGGCACTAGTATGGGTAAATTGGGTATTGTAAAGGCAATTGGGATACTGATTAAGTGTGTGCCTATTGCGGAGCTAATGGCATGGGTGGGGATCTGGGAAGAGGTCAAGGTTTAATTTGAGGCAAGCTCTTCCTAATGAAGTTGCTTCTCAGGGGTTATGAAGTCATTTAACTCAAGTCTGATGTCATATATTTTATGTGATCTTATTATATGTACAATGGTAGTTTTACCTTTGTTATTTGTGTTATTATGATTTTGGTCAGCAATCTAATACTCCCCCTATCCTATCTCCTTAAATTGTAGCCGCAAATTGCAGCCCCTAGTGGCTTATGTCCTATCACTTGGAAGGATTCTAGAGAGAAGAAATGTACTGGAGAGTGACACAAGTCATCTAGCTCGTCGATTGAAGAAAATACTTGTAGACCTCAATGAATATGATCATGCTAGGAACATGGTTAGAACCTTCCATCTCAAGGAGGCGTTGTGAGCTCAGGGAGAATTCATGTTTCATTATACATGGTCTTTTGGTATGTCGGGAAATCTGGCCCTTGGAGAAGCCTTCTCAAGTGCGATTCAGATAGCTTTTTGATCATTACACAAGTCTTTATAAGGAGTCTGCTTTATGATTTCATCTTGAACTTCAAATCCTGAGCAGGCATCTGTCTCGCCCACAGTATAGGTACGGATTGCGGAACTGATTGAGGACCTCCATTGCTCCTTCTGTCACCACGATGGTGAAGTTTTACAGTGCCATCTCTTAGGGGGTGCAGAGGGAGGTTTACCTGCCACTTTTTACTTTACCATTGCTTATGCTAGGGTCCCTGGAGAACAAGTATTGTAAAAATTCTCATGCTCTCCTGTGATTATTTAGATTACATCTGATATTGAATTGAAAGTCTAAAATAACTTTATACAACGCATCTATTCTAACGTTCAATTTTCCGCAAATTTGAGAGGAGTTCGGATTTTGGCAAGGTGTTTATATCATAATTTTAAATTCTCATGAATGATGTAGAGGGTATAATTTCTTTCCCATTTTCTTTCTCTAATCACCACTTCAATGAAATTTTTTAGAGGAAGTGTATGATACAATAATTTTAAATAAAGATTTGACGAAATAATTTAACCTTGAGTCCCATAAATCATATTTAAGTCACATATAAGCATATGAAGCCTGTATTTTAGAAAAAAAGGAAATTAGCAATATATAGCCAAATCGTACAATTTAAATTGTGAATGTGCTATTCTAACGACTACGCTCAAAATACGTAGAGCTCATTACTAGGCCTTAAGCCTGGGGGCAGGGTAGGAAAGCCCTAGTTCACTCAGCAGTTTCTTATCTCTTTTTGGTAAGGATCTTGTATCTCTATTGGTGAGCATGTTCCGTTGTGTACCGAGAAGCATGTGTTTGTCCTGTAAACAGGTTGAATGTGATTGCATGATTGGTAACCGAGTTTGGTGCATACTTTTTCGTTCTTCATAGCGACGAGGATTTAAAGTTGGCTCCTCACCTTTGGTGACGTGTTAGGGGTTATATCACGTGAGTGAGGGGCATTGTCCAAGTGACCTTTGTCACCAGCAATCGCATGTGAATTTCAGATAAAAACCGAAGCAATAATTGGAATGAGGTTACCTCAATTGTTTTTGTAGAAGCATTTTTTGCTCTTTAGGACTTTATATTTTTAACTTTTTTCTGTTAAGGTTTTTCACTTCATACTTTTAACCTTTTTTTTTATTCTAGCTAACTCGTCAACCAATAATTTTTTACCCAAAAATGTGGGTTGAATTGGATGTGCCGGTTCAATCGAATTTGAAAACACTCCAATTCATAGAGTATTAAGTTAAGTAGAGTTTGGAAAGTGTTAATTCGTACAAAATTAACCCACGTATGTATGTACGTAAGTTTTTTTTTTTAATTTATAAAACCACATCTAAATGACCAAATAAAAAAAAAAATGCTCAGAGAGTAAAAATGCTACTAACAAGTTATTGGGGACGCAAGGCCTACGAATGTTTATTTACACGATTTCACCATCAAGTCCTGCTTTGATTTATGTTATATTATATTAGATAATCCTTTATATTGTTTATCCTGATTTATATTATATTAAATTGTATATTTATACAATGTAAGGTGTATTGAGTGTAATATAAATTTAATGTCTTTCTTCTATTACCTTTAGGAAATTTTTAATTCTTCTAAGTTTTTGCACAAAGTTTGAGTGCAAATATTCAAGTAGGAATAAGCTTCCCTAATTACAATAATTTTTTTTTTTAAGGAAAATTATGTTTTTGATGCGATGATTTTTTAATCATATTATGAGAGTACATTTAATTAACGGTGGGGTGTAAAACACTTACATTCCCTCCAAGAGAAATGTTGACCATCCTAGCTACAGCTTGAAGCCTTGAATAGTCCTTAAGCTTGAGAAGTTAATGTCATTTACTCTATTTTTGGTTTGGTACCAACCTTAATTACTTTATTAATATGTCCGGGAAACATAAATATTGGGTGGTGGAGAGAAACTAAAATACAATTTATTATAGGGATTAGTGTTTTTGACGTTGTAAAAGATAATTTTATTTCATATACATAATAAGGTATGTGAGACTCATGTTTTTTTTTTTCTCTCTCTTTTCTTTACATTGCCCCACATCTAATCCATATACTTTTACGTGTGTAGCAGATAAAATCATTTCCTAACATTAATCCCTTTATTATATGATGAAATATTTTCTCACATTCTTGAGCACAATATCTGAAGGCAAGGAATTACATGATGAAACAATGAAGGAGACTATATGAAACAACATACTTTGATATAGCATCATCCGTAACCACTGTTCACTCCGCAAACTTTTTTAATTTAAACTTTTCTCCTCCCTGTCTTTCATCATGATGCAGTCGGAGAGGAAGAGAAAAATGTTCAACTACTCTACTTTTTGTATATCAGGAATATTTGGACTGATAGACCGTGGTCAAAACTTTGGCCTCAGACTCAAAAGTCAAAAGAATGCATTGAACTTCAAATAAAAGATATGAATTGTGAGTTGTGACACACATGCTTCTAACTGGGGGGCATGTTCTCATATTATACTTGTTCTTCCAACCATAAACTAGGTTATCTGTTCTTCCTTCAACCTTAAATGTGCTACAGGGTGCTGCTCATTGCCCCCAACAACCCTGCTATTGAAATTATGTTTCTCGGATATGTCATTTTGTGATTTTAGCAGTGATGCACTATTGTTGGCAAGAGTGTGGCTATTAGTCTTAGCTGCTGGCACATCATGATTATGTTTTCCTTCATATGTTGTTATGACAGCCTTAGGATCCGTTGAAGCCCTCTCAACATGCTTCCGAACACTGCAATCTGGGGTTGTGCATTTGTAATAGCTCCTATACATATATGATAAAAAACATGGATCATTATCTGAGTATGATGAATAATTGATCATTTCTTTGGGACCTATTTTTTTTTTTTTTTTGAAAGTTGTTATGGATAGTCATAATGGTCATCCATAGTTCAATAGATGCAATCAAATAAAGTGTTGGGGAAAAAAAACAATATCACCTTGGATAAGGGTTGCCTTTGACAACTTTCTGTCCATATTTGCGCCATCTATATCCATCATCTAAGAGATCAACTTCACTTGTTGTTTGCACAATGATTCTAGGCTCTGTGACAGTCCTATGTGAAGAGGCTGGATCTTGGAGCCTGACTTTTGTGTTTCTGCAGAATCATAAACCTTCATTAAAGCCAAATGATTATCTGTAAGAGAAATCTAACGTAAAGCCATTAAATTGGCATTCGCTTAACAACTTAAGTTTTTAGGTGAGATGATTGTTTAATATGATATCAGAGCCATTCGATCCTCACCGTCTCCCGTTCTTCTAATAAATAATTAACCATGGTATTTAAATTGACTTTCACTTAACAACTTGAGCTTTTAGATGAGATGGTTGTTTAATGTTTATCCCAGCATGAACAGGATTGTATGAACTAAAACCCTTACCTCCTCTTGGGGTCAGGTTCATCATTTTTCTCATCAACTTCAGTTTCATAATCACCTACTTCCTCACTGTCACTTGTTCCCGACACTCGTTCAGCTGTTATATGGCTAGATTCAATGTCCACCATCTTAGACATTGAATGAGAACTCATCCCTTCTTTCAATCTATTTAAACCTCTACCCTGAAATTGATAAGTTGAATGAAGATTCCCTTGCATATTAGAATTTTCATTTGAAGATAGGATCTCATTTGTGAGCTTGCTGGGATGAGGTTGCTGATGATTGTGCTCTCCTTTATAAATAATTGCAGTTACATGACCATCAAGAGAGCGCTCAACCTTTTTCTTGACAGAACAACTTGGATGTGTGCACTTATAATAACTCCGAGGGAACTCACTACCTTTCACCTGTTTCTGCCCATACTTCCTCCAATTGTAGCCATCGTCATTAGGCTTGTCAACATTCACAGAAGAAGATTGCAGTCCATGTTCAGAGTGAGAATAATCAAGAGATTTTTTCATTGCTGCCCCAGAATCTGGCATTGAGGGTGGTATCAATGAAGTAGCTTCAGTAAACTGTGTCAATGAGGTAGAAGGCACTACTGATACTGAAAATGGATGTTCAGCTTGGATTTGCACATTCGAGGGGGCTTGCACAGCCTGAGCTGTGACCTGTGCTAGTGCCTGTTGGTGTGTCATTCCAAAGTGCCCCTACATTACAAAAATACTTTTAGTGCTCCCATAGTACTAAAGACTCTGCATTCTAAAAACAGTTTTTTGATTTTCGAAAAAAAAAAAAAAAATCTTGTTTGATAAGATTTGTTTTATAATTTTTTTTTAAATTGTAACTGTTTTTATATTTTTAGAATTAAATTTAGAGAACATATTTGAGTTATTTTTATTTTGTGTTTTGACTTTTATCTTTTAAAACAAAAAAAACATTGGAAATATATGTTTCTATAACTATTTTACAAAAAACAGTTTTAAGAACAAAAAAATCATAACACAATTAGACCCTAATAAATTCTACTTAATAATGTTATCCTGGAAAAAAAAATTATGGCTGTCTGGCATCACTTAATAGTTAATACCATTGGATAACCGATATAATCCAACTGGTACCCTTTCAGATTGTGTAATTCACACATCCTTAACTTCATTAGAACAAGTGTATCACATCTATACTTATAAAGCATTATCTTATATAAAGAAAGTTATTTTTTGTGGTTGAGAGTTGCAATAAAAGTATATTTTGGATGAGGTACAAGAGAAAGTTGAGTAACCATTATTAATTGTTAGCATTAACCCTTATAAATATCTTGTATCTATGATATGATTGTTATTATCCTTTTTTGGTTGTTTCAACAGCTTCATTAGATATCAACATAATTAGAGTAATGCAATCTTATGAAAGAAGTAAGAGATAGAATCAAATGGTGGTAGCTCAGTTGACGCATAAGAGTTAGAACACGTGGGGTGAAAGCATGTTTGATCCTCTTCAATATCAATTTTGAAAAGAATTTAAAGCATTAATACTGGACCCGCTCCGAATCGGACTAATCACCGAGCCATGAACAATAATAATATTTCAAAAGGAAAAAGAGAGAGAGAGAGATTTGTTACCTGAGCAGGTGAATGGTGGAAACCACCCGGGCTAAAACCGGTGAACATGGGCATGAAGGAAGAACCTTCACCGTGCTCCGCCATGGCGCCGCCGAGGAGCTCAGAGAAAGACTTGCACTCATCGTTGTCGCCAAAGAAGCTCGAAAGCAGAGTCATGGGACCAGGACTCAACCCACCGTTGAAATAACTCTCCATCGAACTGCGTGGCGGTGGTGGTCCCCCCACCGCCGCCGACGGCGGTGGTTGCTCTCTCTCGCCATTTCCACCGCCAACCATTCAGTTTGATCGAAAAACAAAGCAAAGCAAAAATGAAAAAAAGAAAAAAGAAACAAAGAAAGAAAGACTCAAAACACTTTCTTTCTCTCTCTTATGAAAACTCAACTCAAAAGTCTGCAACCTTTTTTTCTTTTTCTGTGTCTGTAGTACGATGATTCCGGTTTGTACGTTGGTTTTGGTTGTTGGGTTTCGTGGATCTTAGTTCTCAATTTCAGCAAAAAGTCTTCCTCTGCTTCCTGCCATTTTCTCTTCTTTGTCACGTATGAACAAAATTATAATACTATGTATAGATATATATATGACATAATGATATCGGTTTTATTACTTAGTACGAAAAGTATTTATTTATTTTATTCATTTTAAATATTGTAAATGATGGCTATTTCTATTTGTGAGAAAAAATGAGAATAAAATGGAGAATGGGTTTTGTTTGTGTGTGTGGTGGGGTCATGCGAATGGTCGATATTGTCCCCGAAGACTTTTGAAATCAATGGATTTGGTGGAGGTGCACCAATCTTGTGTGGTGTCGTGAGACAGAGTTGGAAGAATGGGATAGTGCAGTTTCGGTAATGAGGATTAACTCTGGTCAATGAAGTTACAAACTGACAAAACACCTTTTTCCTTCATGAAACTCGGACAAGCTTTGCCACAAGATTATGTCTCCAGAATCAATGAAACTAGTCTCAATCTAATATTGAGAAAAAAGAAAAAGAAAAAAAAAGAGAGACTTCGTATTAATTAATGTAAAAGATAATCTTTAAAAAATAATAGATGCCGTGAAAAAGTTTTTCAACAAAAGTCTCACATAATATTATAGTTTTTGAAATATTTTAGGCTGTGTGTATAGTAATTGATGAAAAAACCTCACCCACTGTTTAAATATTATGTGAGGCTAGAATCTCGGCTTTGCATAGTTTTTCAACTCACAAAAGTGTAAAATAATATTAAGAAATAAGAAAAATGGTGTTATATGGAATGTTCTAAAAGTTGAATTAAATTAATTATTTGACTTAATTAGATAAAAATTAGATGACTTCGGGGCGGTGGCTTTGGATCGGTGGGAAAACCCGCCATTAAGTTTAATAGTGCTGCCAAGTCATAATCAGAACAAGTTCATCAATGTTGCATGCAATGGCATCTTTTATCATTTATCATCAAGCAAAATCATACCTATGATTTAATCTTGATGGTATAACCAGTGAAGATGAAATTTGTAAAATCTTCATATTATCATGCAGTTCTAAGAGATAGAACAAATTTAATGAAGTAACAAAAGTCACGGGCACCATGATTTAGAATAGCAAATTTTAAACAGGAGCTAGTTATAGTCAACTGTTGAAACTTTGTCCCCCACATGTTAAGTCGTGCTATATCATACACCCTTAAACGAAGTCTAGAATCAATTAAAAATGGGAAAAATATGTGTGATTTAAAGGATGTAAAGTTGTGTCATTTTAAGTAAAAGAAAGAGATAAATTATGAGAGAAAAAGAGTTGAAAAATAAAAATAAAAGTGTGAGTCCCATCTTTTTGTGAAAGTAAAATGACACAAATTGCATCATTTAAAAGGACAAATACTTTTTCATTAAAAATTTGGCTTTCGTACTTAAAAGATGAAAGTTGAATTGAGTATTATAATTTTTTTGCGAAAGTCCAATTCTTTATTCTCAATTATTATTACAAGAAAACTTTGATATACAGAATGATCATCAAAATATTCAAATAACCTACAATATATATTGTATCACAATTATAAAATTTATATTTTTAAATTCAAGATATCAGGAAAGCAATTAAAGTGTTATAAACAAAAAGTATTAGCTAGCTTTTGGAGTGATGTATCCCAAGATTCTTTACACGCGACCCCGAAGAATTCAAGTCCATGAATCCAACAATTCACGTAGAGCCAAATAGAAACAAAGGAAATGGAACCATCTCCATGCTTTCAAGTTACAATCAAAATGATTTGAAAATAAGGAATAGATATCTTAAATTTTAGTTATTCATCTACGGAAATAGATATATGCATTAATTTATATTTTATAACCAGCCGCACTATTATATATCCATCTTTGACCCAATCTTATGAGGATTTATAACTTTTTAATTGAGACCCTCACAAGTTCTCACATAAAATGCCTCTCAACTCATTTTCACAGTAAATAAATTAATATCCCAAATCACTGGTTTGGCAAGAAAGAAAAGAATGGTGTTTGCTGACATGCAGCTGTTTCGTTGGGCCTTTTTTTCCCACTCAGGGTATTCTCGTTCACATACTGAAACTTCAAACTTCTAAGAACAGAAAAAGGAACAAAAGAACCACAATGAATAGAGCAGATAAAATAAAATCAACATCAGTCTTAACAAATTTAGAAGCAATTCAAATTTTGAAGTTACATACCTTATATGGTATCTTTTGACTGGAGGACAACTTCAACAGAAGAAGCAACTCTCTCAAAATTTTCTATGCCAATTTTACTGATATTACAATGATGATAACTTGGATAAGTGATAGTAAACTTTTCTAAGTCTTTCCCATATCTCATCACTGTCATCAGTCCATGGATAACAAGAAAAAGTTCTCTTCCTGAAGGTCTGCCATAACTTTTCATCCTCCTCTGTCAAATGTGGATCAACTGATTTCAATAAGTACTTGTTGTCCTGAGATGAAAAGAGGATCAAGAATCATTTATCTGGAGTCCAAGGTTCAGTATTAGAACAAGCTCCTCAATGTTGCATGCTATGTGTAAAGAACCATCTTAACCCAAAATCTTAAGGTGTTAGGTGAGAGTCTTTTTAATGATTTATATTATCCTCTAATACACCCCTCACATAAGAGCCATTTGAGCTTGAAATGTGGATATTGCACAGGCCCGGTTTCTTTTTGGGTTTACCTTGTACTTATTTTAATTCCACTCGAAAGTAGGGACGGTGAGAATCGAACTCATGATCTTGTGGTCACTGAAGCTTTTTTTTTTTTGCAAACAAAAGGAATTACATTAAAAGATTACAGAACGTTACAAAATCTTGGGCTATGGATGCCCATCAAGTCTCTATTAAGAAATTCTCTGCACTCAGCTGGAGGTTCTTGTTGGATGTGGCAGTCCCAATCTGTCCACTTGCTCCCATGATGAGCGAGGGTATCTGCGACCATGTTCCATTCTCTATAGATGTGAGAAATTTTTGTCATCCATTGTCTTCCAAGCATGGCTTGCACTTGGTAGACCATGCGAGCAACCGGGTGATTTTTATCGCAACCATTGATAATTAAATTAACAGCAACTTGAGAGTCCCCTTCTATCAAAACCTTCCTGTAGCCTAAGTCCCAAGCTACTTGAATGCCATTTAGGAGGCCCCAAATCTCAGCTCTTAAGGAGGATCCTCTGCCCAAGTTCCTACTAAAGCCTATGACCCATCTACTTGAATAATCTCTGATGACTCCCCCACAACTAGAGTAGATTCCTCTATCACTACTAGAGCCGTCAACATTGAGTTTCATCCATTATTGTGGTGGAAATTCTCAACAGATAAGTTATAATTTTTCGTCGAAAAATTCAGAGTTATAATTTTTTTTGATTTATGTTTTTTAAAGTTTTCGATGAATTTTTTTTCGTCAAAAATTCACAAATATATTTTCTTTTTTATTTATTTTTTATAAGATTTTCGAAGAATTCATTTTTCGTCAACAAAATTCGACGGAATCGATTTTCTGTCGAAAATTAAGACTTTTCTAGTAGTGGCAGCTGTTCTCCGTCATTCTCTTCGTCGAAGCCATCTCCAAGCATTTCACTCATTTTTCCTTTCGATTTCTGCCATCTCCGAGCATTTCACCTTTCTCTCTTGTCTCCCTTTGTCTCTCGGTGGTATCTCTTATGCTATTATTGATATATTTTTGCGTAATGTTAACTATGATTTGTTTGCAGAGGCTATTTAGTGTTTTTTCGATTCCTGTTCACGCTGTTCATTTTTCATATGTAATAGTTGAAAAACGGGTGTCTTATTATTATTATTATTATTATTATTATTATTATAGGGTAGGTTATAGTTACTATCTCTAACTACAAAATCTTAACCGTTGATTTCTGTCAATCTAACGATTGTAATTTATTAGATCATACTTATTAATTAATTATTAATTTTCAATAATTATAACGGTTAGATTGACGAAAACCAACGGTTAAGATTTGGTAGTAAGAGATAGTAAGTAGGGGTGTTAACGGGCCGAGCCGAGCCGAGCTTTGGTCTTAAAAGGCTAAGCCTGTGTTTAAATGTGTCAGCCTGACCAAGCCTGTTACATGTTATAAATATAATGTTTGGCCTGTGGCCTGACTTATTTACAAAAAATAAAAGCCTGGTTTAACCTGTTAGCATGTTTAAAAAAAATAAGACAACAAAAATTTATCCAAACAGAATATACAATCAACAACACTGGTAATTTCATAAATATTCATAAATTTAATATATATTCAAACAACATAATATATAACAAAATCATTTAAAAACTCTGTTTAACCAATAAAATGGGGTGAAACGAATTGAGGAGAAAGAGAGAGCTATTATAAGTAATAAAAAAAATGAAAAATAAAAAAAATAATATACTAGGCCAGCCTGAGAGGCTCTAAGGCCGAGCTTTTGAATTGAAGCCTGAGGCTTTTTTATTAAATGAGCTTTTATACAAGTTCAAGCCTAATGCCAATAACCAATTTTAGACATGTAAGTTCGGGTCTTCACGAGCCAAGCCAAAGGCTCTTGACTCGTTTAGCACCCCTAGTAGTAAGTATAACCTCTACCTATTATTATTATTTTTGCTAAATTTTTTAGATTCTATGATTTTATCATTTTCACGCTCTTCAATCAATATTTATTTATCTCACTTAGAGCTTTTTTAGAATGTGTAATAATCCCCTTCGGTAAGTTGGCTTAGGTTACTATGTATAGTTCCATCTTTATGTTTTTTGAAGTGCCATGAATTAAATGATTTATGTAATATTCCCTGAGTTTTTGTTTTCTTTGTCATATGCTTGGTATCAATATTTGTATTTTTAGTATATTTTGTATAATTTATTATTGCCTATTTCGTATTTGATAAAATGTTTGAAGTCCCTAGAACTTAGATTTCTTATTCAAGTTATAATACTCTTTATTTTTTTTGGTGTGGAGTTATAATACTCTCTATTAATGTTACATTTTTATTTTTTGTAAGTAAGTCATGTTAGATACCGATAATTATATTCGTGACAGATTACAGGCTAGACCAATCTGATATATTTAAACACAGACTCAACCTTTCAATACCAAAGCCCGCCCTGTTTAGGCCCATATTCCTAACAAATTTTCTTTGTTATGTTCTGAGTTTATAAAATCTTGAAACTTTGTTTTTTTATAAAGCCTGTCCGTAACTTTTCCGACAAAATTAACCAAAGAAAAATATAAACTATAAAGTATATAGACTGCTCTTAGATTTCAACAAGTGGATCCGTGGCGCAATGGTAGCGCGTCTGACTCCAGATCAGAAGGTTGCGTGTTCGATTCACGTCGGGTTCAATTCCCTGAGTGTCCACTTCATATTTTTGTTTCATGGGTCATGTCTTGTCTTGTATGTCTTCCCTGCCTAGCTTTATGCTTTGTTCTGTGTTTTTGGTTATCGAAAAGAATGCTTGTGAATGTTCTTTATGTGCTACATCCTTTCATACACTCAAAGTGAATATTCAACTTGTTTCTTGCTGGGATGCAATTTTTGGAGTATACTTATTTTTTATCATATCTTTTTGTGTTTTGTGTGTTTTTTTATTTGTTTTTGTTTCGAGTTTTAGTAAAGTTTTCTAAACAAAATTGATTTTGATCATAGTTGGCCCTGCCTTATGTGCTATATCAAAAGCATTTCATGATTTCTGTGTCCAATATAATATCTTAAATGCCATCACTGACTGCACATCTCTGGTTTGTGCTTTTGTCTAATGTTTTCTCATCACGGAACAATTTTTTTATCACTCATTAATTATATATGTGGTAACAAGAAATCAACTGGGTATTATAACATGTGTGCACATTCATACATATTAATTATTTTCAATTTTTTAGATCATTCTGATGACAATAATAAATATATAATATTTCTGTTTTAAATTACAAAGTGGCTTCTTCTTTTTTTTTCTTTAGTTAATGGATAACAAGATTGGAAACTAAAAGATTTCAAAGTGGTAAGTGGTTGCTCTTACCGAAATCCTTTTTATGTTCTTCTATACCTTGAGCATTTGTTTTAGCTGTTAATTTTTTTTTTCATGGTTGTATAGCGTGATGGAGACGTTGTTCTTGTCTTCTCTAGCATCACAATCCACACAATTAAGCTTGGAGGTGATCTAGACCAATTAGGTTTATAGCTTTTCCAAAACTAAGACAATTATTACTATGCTAAGCTCAGTGCTATCAGTTTTCCTTTTAGAGCATTCACTTTCTACAAATTTAAAATTTTGACATAACTTTCTACAAATTTGGCACTAATTGTTCTATTGATGTCATAAATGCTTGTCTCTACTCCATTTCTTTACTATGGCATTTTTGAACTCAATGATACTTTCAGTATCCACGTGTGGGTCGTGCATATATCCGATTTTTGAACTCTATGGCATTTTAATAAGAGGTTAATATATCTGCCTTTAAATAAATTATGGGTCGTGCATCCCTCTCCAAGTGTGGCGGTCGTAACGGCGATATCCGGTGATGATGGGTGTAATGTAAGAGTGGAAAATTTTGAGGGAAAAGTTAATCTGGAATCAAAGAGTGAAAAAAATAAAAAGGAAAGAAACGAGATCATGTATACTTGCTGCATAATTTGTTTTCTGCCTTAACGGCAGATATATTAACCCTATATAATAATTATATTAATTTTTTAAAAAAAGGTAAAATTGTAAAAATATCTCATTAATTCTTCATTTTTTTTTCCCTTACCTTATTGTAGAAAATAAAGAGGGAATAGAATATCTTTTTTTTCCCTTCACTTCCTTCCCCTCCCTTCCCTTATATCTCCTTCGTTTCCTTCCCCTCCAAACTCCCAAACAAAGAGTATTTTGAGCCCAAAGAAAACATATAAAAGTTTAATTTTGACTTATATAACAAACCGAACTAAAATTTTCAAATCGATCTCAATTAATTAATTCGTGAACTTAACTTATTCACTTGCTAATACATTAAGGACATCGACTATATTGTCCTCTTTTTTAATATAATATATCTGAATGTCACCGGGTCGATTTTTTTTTTCCAAACTGCCACGGCACCATAGTCGCTGAGGACTGAGGTAGTCAGCTACTATGAATGGAACACGTGTCACTTCCCAAGCGGCTGGACACATAATCCAAAGTCGCTGAGGTAGTCAGCTGCTTTGGTTTCCAGCCGCTGGGGAAGTGACATGTGTCATGTCTATAGTAGCTGACTACCTCAGCGACTATAGGGCCGTGGCAGTTTGAATTTTTTTTTTTGACTCTGTGACATTCAGATATATTTTATTAAAAAAGGGCACAATACGGTGAATGTCCCAATACATTGAGTTTGTTAATTGTCTCGTACTTTATGAGTCATCTATTGTCTGCGGAAAAGTAAAAATGTAGATGTACAATGCTTTACGATGGACATGTGATGGCAAAAAAGGACTTGAATATGATAACCATAGAGGCCCAACGCAGTTCAGGCCCAAATCATTTCTGTTAAGCACTGACTTGTTATTCTGTTAGAACTGAATATAGTTATAACCGTACAACTCTCAATGTATATATACTAGACAATAGGTTACTGAAAGTAATAAGATTTGATCAATATTCAATAGCTTCTTTCTGAATCTCTTTCGTTCCTTTCTTTCTTCAACTATAGTTGTGATACCTCACATGGTATCAGAGCTTCACAAGATCCATGGAGACCAACACCAACCCTGGGCCTATCTCTGTCCACACCTTTTCTAACCCCGTCTCCTTCAAGCTGAATGAAGAAAACTTCCTGCCATGGAAGCAACAAGCATCAGCTACAATCAAATGTTACAACTTGACAAGATTCATCACTAAAGAAATACAAGAATCAACAAATACTGCACATGAAGCTACAGGCACTGCTACTGCTACTGCAACAGTTCAAAATTCCCAAAGATTGAGTTCGAAGGATCTTGATATTCAACAAGATCAACTCCTTCTGTCATGGCTTCTATCTACCATGTCACAAAGTCTATACACTCGAATGGTAGGATGCACTACCTCATTCCAAGTTTGGCAAAAACTTGAAGAAATTTTTGCTTCACAGACAAGAGCAAAGATTAAGCAACTGAAGATTCAGTTAAAGAACACAAAGAAAGAAGGAGATGTTTCCAAGTACTTACTTCAAATCAAGAAGATAATAGACTCACTTACTGCTACTGGTTCGAAGGTTGATACAGAAGACCATATTGATGCTATTCTTGATGGTCTAAATGAAGACTATGACTCATTTGTTACTTCAGTAATTTCTAGGTCTGATCCCTACACTACAGGAGAAATTGAGGCATTACTCATGGCTCAGGAGCAAAGGCTTAATAAACACAGAAGGAATCTTGCAACACCTATGCAAGCCAATATGACACAGCTGCAAAACAGAAGACAGAATAATTTTCCAGGAAATTTTAGAGGAGGATTCAATCAGAATAGAGGAAGGTTCTCTGCAAACAGAGGAGGAAACATATTTCAAAGAGGAGGACGACGATTTTTTGGAAACAACAGGCCACAATGCCAAGTGTGTGGAAGGTTTGGACACCTTGGCTGGGAATGTCATCATAGGTATAATCAGAATTTCCAAAGCCCTTTTTCTCATAACAGTAGCAGTTCTTTTCCTCAAAACAGTAGCAGCACCAACTCTGGAAATGGAAACTTTCAAGCAAATATGGCAGTGACAAACTCTGTCAATTCGAGTCAGCAAGAAGATACAGCCTCATATGCTGACTCAGGTCAATTTAGTGCATCATCTGATTAATTCTCAGCAACAGATCCCAGCTGGTATCCTGACTCATGAGCTACCAATCATTTCACACCTGATGCAAATAATCTGGTAAACAAAACACAGTACAATGGTCAGGAAACAGTTCAAGTAGGTAATGGCTCTAACTTAAAAATCAAAAGTATTGGACACTCAATCTTGCATTCTACTGTCAATCCTATTTCATTTCAATTGTCAAATTTATTACATGTTCCTAGCTTATCAAAGAACTTGCTAAGTGTCTCTCAATTTGCTCAAGAGCATAATGTTTATTTTGAATTCCATGCTGATGTGTGTTATGTTAAATCTCAGGCTACCAAGGAGATCCTTCTCCAAGGCAAGCTTAAGAATGGACTCTATGCCTTTGATGGTGGTTTCCAAAATCTCCAAAGAAACATTGCTGAAGCTGTTTCAAGACCTGTCTCTACTACTTGTTCAAATATTTCCTGTAATAATACATCTAGAAGTTCTAATCTAGATCTATGGCATTCGAGATTAGCTCATGCATCTCTTCAAACTGTAAAGTTGGTTCTTAGGCACTGTAATATACCATTTGCAAATAAAACTGATACAAAACTGTGTTGTGCTTGTTGCATGGCCAAAATGCATCAACTACATTTACCAAATACAACTACTGTATACAAACATCCACTAGAGCTTGTTGTATCTGACATTTGGGGCCCTGCACCAGTAGCAAGTACCTCTGGCTCCAAATACTACATCATATTTGTTGATGCCTATTCAAACTATACCTGGATTTATCCTATGCAAAACAGGTCACAAACATATGAAATTTTCTCTCAATTCAAAGCTATGTCAGAATTACAACTCAACACAAAATTAAAAACACTCCAAACTGACAATGGAAAAGAATACCTAAAACTATCATCACTGTTAAGACAACAAGGAATTCTTCATAGACTAACATGTCCATATACTCATCAACAAAATGGGAAACCCGAAAGAAAGCACAGACATATAGTTGAAACAAGCTTGGCTCTACTGGCAGCCTCAAATTTACCTACCAAGTTTTGGGAAGATGCATTTCTCTCAGCTACCTTTGTCATAAACCAATTACCTACACCCATTCTCAACCAAAAGTCCCCTTTTGAAGTCTTATTTCACAAAACTCTTGACTACACCTATCTAAAAACCTTTGGTTGTGCTTGTTACCCATACTTAAGACCCTACAACAGACATAAAATTGACTTTAAGTCAGCAAAATGTACCTTTATAGGATACAGTCCTAAACATAAAGGATACAAGTGCCTAAGTCCAACTGGACAACTCACAATAGCTAGACATGTCCTATTTGATGAGTCAATCTTTCCTTACAAAGAATCACATAATCGAATAAACTCAACATCAGCTTCTGCATCCTTACCACCTCCTTCTATCCCCACTATCACTGTCTCTTCTCATCAGTCCTTTTTACTTCCTAATTCTCCTATATTGAGTGTTCCTACTGCTGATTTTTCTGCTAGTGCTACTAATTCTACTTGTAGTTCCTCTATTCCTGTGACTCTTGCATGCAGCTCTTTACCTCATGCACCAGATAGTTGTCCTGATCAAATGGTTGAAGCTCCACTGACCAATACTCATAGCATGACTACAAGAGCTAAAGCTGGTGTGTTTAAACCCAAAGTTCTTACAGTATCCTTGGAACCCAGTACTGCTGCTCAAGCTTTATCACAGCCACATTGGGCTCAAGCTATGAAAGAAGAGCATAAAGCTCTTCTCAGAAATCACACCTGGCAACTTGTGCCACTGCCTCCTAACAGATTACCTATTGGTTGTAAATGGGTATTTCGAACCAAGTTCAAGCCTGATGGTACTGTTCTCAAGTACAAGGCTAGACTAGTAGCTAAGGGTTTTCATCAACAAGAAGGGTTTGATTACCAGGAGACCTTCAGTCCAGTTGTTAAACCCACGACAATTAGGATTGTCCTCACTATTGCTTTATCTAAAGGATGGCCAGTTCACCAACTTGATGTGAACAATGCATTCCTGAATGAGGATCTTCAGGAAGAGGTATTCATGCAGCAGCCACCTGGCTTCATACATCAGGACAAGACTCTAGTGTGTAAACTCACCAAGGCTCTCTATGGCCTTAAACAGGTCCCACGTGCCTGGTTTGAGAAACTCAGTACTACTCTTCATCATCTTGGATTCACTACAGCTAAATGTGACTCCTCTTTATTCATTTCCATAAATCAGAACACTACCTTATTTGTTCTGGTTTATGTAGATGATATCCTTATAACTGGATCCTCCTCATCAGCCATCAAGTCTCTTATTCACTCTCTAAACAGTGCCTTTGATCTTAAGGACCTTGGCCATCTACACTATTTCTTAGGCATCGAAGCTCACAAAACTAAATCTGGTGGATTTCTCCTAAACCAGTCTAAGTACATCTCTGATCTTCTGAAAAAGGCCAACATGGTTGACTGCAAACCTATGCCTTCCCCTATGACATCAAGTCCTAAACTTTCAGCTCACGATGGATCTCCCCACCCTGATCCTGCCCAATATCGCTCCATTGTTGGAGTTCTTCAATATGCTACCATCACACGACCGGACATAGCCTACAGTGTCAACAAAGTCTGTCAGTTCATGCACAACCCATTAGATACACACTGGAAAGCAGTAAAACGCATATTACGTTACCTTGGTGGTACGATGACTCATGGCTTAACAGTTGAACCTTCAGCAAACTTTCAGCTTACTGCATATTGTGACTCCGACTGGGGCTCCGACCCAGATGACCGTCGATCTACAAGTGGCTTGTGCATCTTCTTTGGCTCCAACCTCGTCACATGGTCCTCCAAGAAGCAGCATGTAGTTGGCCGCTCCAGTACAGAGGCTGAATACAGGAGTCTTGCAGCCACAGTTGCTGAAGTAGCTTGGATCCAGTCTCTCCTCTTGGAACTTCACATCAAGGTCCCATCCTCACCTACCATCTACTGTGATAATCTCTCAGCTGTCCTACTCACTGCAAATCCCCTTTTCCCCTCACGTACTAAACACTTTGAGATGGACCTCCATTTCGTAAGAGAAAATGTTGTTTCAAAACGTGTCTCTGTTCATCATGTGCCAGCGTTGGAACAGATAGCTGATGGACTCACCAAGGCCATCGCAACTGACCTATTTATCCTTTTTAGATCCAAGCTTCGTGTCTTGCCGTTCAAGCCCACTCCGCTTGTGGGGGGATGATAACCATAGAGGCCCAACGCAGTTCAGGCCCAAATCATTTCTGTTAAGCACTGACTTGTTATTCTGTTAGAACTGAATATAGTTATAACCGTACAACTCTCAATGTATATATACTAGACAATAGGTTACTGAAAGTAATAAGATTTGATCAATATTCAATAGCTTCTTTCTGAATCTCTTTTGTTCCTTTCTTTCTTCAACCATAGCTGTGATACCTCACAGAATAGAAGCAAAATGTATCATTTGCCTCGTGTATTATTCAAGGAAATATATTCTAACAGGAAAAGATGATATTCGTACATGTGCTTGAAGTTGGAGATTTTTTTTTTTTTTTTTTTTATATTATTCAACATGTGTTACTTCGATTATGTTATTAAAAATACAATTAAAATATGAAATAATAATGATTTACAAATTAATGTTACACACATTTAATATTGTTGTTTTTAATATTATATAGAAGTTAAAATTTTCTCCTACGTATACATAAAAGTATGTGGAAATCATATGAGAAAAATGAAGAGAAAAAAAAAATATGAATTTTACAGTGTACTACTATATTAGAAAAAAAATATAAAAGATAATTTTATGTACTACTATATTAGAAATATTAAATAAAAAAAATATATAAATTTGTTTTTGGACGGTAAACATAAACTGTTGGACTGCGTTGCTAAGTAAACCAATCGCGTAGGTGGACCATGCTTGATGCGTGCATCAACAGTGTCGGTCTTCTTGAAGCGTATGCGCAGAAATGTAACGAAAAACTCCAAAAACGATTCCAATCTTTTCATTGCCTTTGGAAACCCGTAAATCAGTGACGAAAAGTCTCAGGTACAGATTGGCGGCTGCTATGCCACCACGAAGGAACATAATAACAATATCTCAATAAGAATCAAAACAGTGTAAAAATTGAAGTTCTCCAAAGATACTAATTGGACACGTGTTCGTTGCAAAATACGGCAGGGCCCACACGTTCTGGAACGTGTAAACCCGATATTTGCATGTGACAGTTTGCACAAGTTTCAGTCGTTCAAAAGTTCAGCATGCATCCAAATTCACCTAAATATACCTCGAATCTTCGGTCTCCTTTATTTGCATGATACATGCATATATGTGTGGTATATATAAAGGCACACCACACACTTCCTATACCATAATTGAAATATTGGACCAATTAACTTAATTTAATTCATTGTGAATGGCAACCACTAGATTGTTGCGCTCCTCTAGGCCAATTCAACTTCCTTCTTCTTCTACTACTACTTCTTCTTCGATTATGAAATGTATAAGGTACCAAAGTAGGGCTAGTTTCAATGAAGATCATAACATAGCTTCTAAAGGAGAAAGAAAACCGGTGGTGGCCGTGAAGGCATCGTTGGCTGCCACCGACCACATATCTACATCAAAACCAGTGGTTCGTCAAGGATTGTTAGATATAGCTGTGTTTATAGCAAGTATTCGCAATGCTATGCTGGTTCTTTTGCGGGTCGCGGTCAAAAGGAAGCGTTGGAATTTACATCCCCAGATGCTCATTGAAAGGGTACTTCTATAATTTTATCCATTTATTTTTTCCTTCACATATTTCTACTTGTACTTCTCCTCAGTCTCACCATTAACAAATTTAGTGATTAAGATGTTTAGGAAGAATTTGCCATACGTATAATTCTTACATTTATCTCATTAATCAATTCTTTCAAAAATTTAAATTTTCAACGACATAAATGATTTTATTATAATATAAAAAAAATCACTTCCTATTAAACCTTCGATTGAGTGAGGATAAAAGTAAGAGTAATCTTTATATGCAACTTTATCCTTTTATTTTTGTAAAGCTGCTATTTCCTCTATTTAAACACATGATCTTTCAATTACACTCTCTCACGTAAGAGTCATTTGAATTTGAAACATATATACAATCCATAAATTAATTCCGTTGTGAGAAATAAATTATGTATACACGTTATATGCAGGAGAAATTTTATTGTGCACTTAGTGCCTTTCATTATCGTAGTCCACAACCATGGCTAATTATAATCCATGGTCATGGTGTATTCACATGCGGATCAAATTAGAATTAATTTCTCTTAGTAAACATAACAATAGGTAAATGCGTGTTCCTATGGTAAGGTCCAGTAACCATACAAAACATATATTATATATATGGTTATCAATGTATGGCTTCACTTGTGCAGGCAATAATCGATTGCAGGTTTTTTACATTGTTCGCCGTAGCAGGATCTTTACTTGGCTCGGTATTGTGTTTTGTTGAGGTAAATGAAGCCTTGTCGATCCACTATTTCCTTTTATTTTTTGTTTTAGTTATTTTAAAGAACTCACTTAAAAAACATGTGGCTTCGTAAATGCAGGGTTGCCTTCTTGTTATCGAGTCATACGCGCATTATTTCCATACGTTGTCTCAAAGGTTGGATCAAGGACACGTGGTGCATCTACTTATCGAAGCCATAGGTTTGTTATATATAACTAGTTTGTTGTACATTCTGATTGCTCTACTCTAATAAAATCAATTAATAGATTAATGCGTGTGTTCGATAATCTTTTCTTGCAGACATGTTCATGGTAGGAACTGCCTTGCTCATTTTTGGGGTGGGTTTGTACGTCATGTTTGTGGCATCAATGACTGCTAGGAAAGAAAAAGAACCATGGCTTTGTGGATCAAACTTGCTGGGTCTCTTCTACATGAAGGTAGCATCATGCGTGCATTTTTGGAACTTAAATTGTCTCAATCATGACTATAATTAAATGAGTCATAAAACAAGATATATGATAAATTAGAGCCCGTAAACAAAATTGAGAGTGTAACTTAGCATGATGTAAAATAATTTAACTATATATATACTTGGGAAATCATTATCTCATTTTACATGATAACCGTTGTTCTCACATTAAAAATTATGCCACCATTTTTTTTTTCTTTTATTTAATAAGTGGTGGGCCCCACCACATCATGAGTCTATAGTAGGAGATAACTATCTCCAACCGCATGAGAAAATAGAATCCCTATATATATATATGTTATGATTTTATTAGAAAATAACTTTATCAAAATTTTATACATAAATGATTTTTTGTATGATGTAATCAATTTTCAGTCACCTCCTCGGTGGGTAGGGATGCAATCAATTGAACAGGCGAAGTCGAAGATTGGGCATGCGGTGATGATGATTCTTCAAGTGGGACTATTAGAGAAGTTCAAGGATATTCCCTTAGTCACAGGCCTTGATCTTGCTTGTTTCGCTGCAGCTGTACTCACATCCTCAGCTTCAATTTTTGTCCTCTCTAGGCTTCATAGATATTGACGTAAAGTTAGCTTGGAATTAATATTCCAACTTCATATTTTTGCCATAAATTTATAGAACACGCTATTTCTTTCGTAAGCCAAAAGAAAAGAATTTTGATTGTACCCTTTATGACGGGAGCTCAATTCATTGATTATACATGTAAAAAAAATAATCAATTTTAATTATTTTCCTCGAGAAATTAATGAAATAATTCAAATTTTTGGATTTAATATATCAGTTCCTTTTTCCTTTATTTTTATTTTTTTTGTAATCACTAATCAAAATGATTATATAAATGTAGGGAAAATTTTTGTTATACAACTTTGTGTCATTTTAAGTGAAATTATTGTGTTTTAGTGGGTTTTTTTTTTCTTTCTCTCACTTCTATAATACTCTCATTTTCTCCATTCTTTTGATTTTGCGGAGCAGAAAAAGGTAAAAAAATATCAAAATACAGTGCTTTCACTTAAAATAACATAAAATTATGTACTTTAAATTAAAAAAAATGCTTTTCTCATAAATATATACAAGCTTTGAGGTTTATATTTACAACTCAGGGTACGTAGTGAATGTGTCAAATAATTAAAAGTAGATATACCATTGCACAGGCAGAAAAATAAATTACAACTTGCGTTTCAGCTTTTATATACTATAAATTAATAGATAAATTACAAAAAAAGACTCATTAATAAGTTGTTATTTTTTACTTCAAAAGATAAAAAATGCTAGAATTTTTATTTAAAATTCATCTGGACCTATCTCATACCAGATATGAGGCCCAATCCATAAAGGGCCAAAATGACCGAATAACTAAAGACTTCAAAGCTATCATCCTGCATATATTGTCAATCTTGCAGGAATATTGACGCACAACATTAGCAGCTTAGAAGTCTATAACTATCCTAATAGCCAATAGTTAAGGGATAGACTCCTGGTTCCAGCAACATCTACAAGATATAGTCCACAAATAAATATTGCGCACACGAAATAGCCTCCAAGAGCCACCTCTACGCACTGTTTCTATATTAAGACGACATAATCAGGATGCTAAACTGCTATATAAATAAAAGATTTATTATTTGTCCTTTTAAATGATATAAGTTATATCCTTTTAATTTTTAACACTATATACTACGATATAAAATGAAAAGTTACTTCTTCTTTTTTCACTTTTCACATCAGCTGATGTGACGGAGAAGCGAGAAAAAAAGTAACTTTTTATATTATAACTATGTGCTACCCGTAATATAGTGTTAAAAATTAAAAGGATGTACCTTACGTACATCCTTTAAAAAAACAAATACTTTTCCCACAAATAAAAGCTTGAAATCGATATATAATCATTTTTCGCATCTTAACTGAAATTTATCATTCACATACTGAGTTAAGCATTGAAATCCCCAATCGCCCTAAACAATTAAGAGATCCAGCTTCAAGACATCCGTTATTGCATAGCATCTCGGGAAAACTCCATCTCATATATAGCACCAAATACCTAAACAACCAATAGATCAGGCTTAATATTGAATGGTCCAAATGTTGCGAACACGACAAGTATACCTGTCGTACAAGTAATAAAGTGATTAAGTAAAAATACACGAGGACTAAATTCAAGCAATAGTTTCGCCGTTTTTATTTAAGTTAGACAATTCAAAAGTAATTTCGCAGGTAACTAATATTTAATTAAAAATTGGTTAAATTGAAATTATGAATAAAAATGCAGTTAGGTTTACTTCACCTCCGATCCCCATTAATTGGTTTAACTATAATTCAATAATATTCTATCTCAATTATTTCAAACAATTCATCATCTAAAAATTAATTGGTTAAACCCTAATGTCTTAGTTCTTTATCCCTTTAACCCAATCGGAATCCTAATGTCTTAGAAATCCCTTTTAGATTAAGCCTTAAGTGCCATGAATTATAAAAGTTTGCAATTCCTACAAACCTATGTCTAGATCATGCAAGAATCGGTGTTCTACCCTTGTCTAGATCAAGATCCCAATATGTCTATTTGTGAACCTTAACCCTCTTTATCCCTATATAATTGGCCAGATCATACAAGAACTTAAGCATGCAAATCAAGGTAAACACAAAAAATTTGAGACAATTTATTAATGAAAAGAATTAAACCAAAACAAGGATTCACGTCGGATCCATATTCCTAACTACAAAGAAAACTAGCCAGACATAGCTGGCTTAAACAAAATAAAGAAAGAAAAAGAAATCATAAAGAAGAAGAAGAAGAATCAATATTGCTCAGTCTACTTCAAGCTCCTCTCTTTTTGATATCTCCAACTCTGGACTCCGGTGTTCTCCTCCTTCCTCTGAATATTCTTGCCTCTGTCAAATTCTGCCTCTGTGTTTCCAAGAGATGCATTTTTATAGGGTTGAAATCATATTTTTTAATTTTCCATAATATCTTCAATGAAATCTTCACTAGAATCTCCTATCATATCTTTGATTCAATCCTTCAAATCTTCCCTTTTTTTATTTAATGGAAAATTTTCCTTAAAAATATTCAAACAAAGATTTGATAAGATCTTGAATGATTCAGAAATCCAAAGCAACTTTACTTGATCTCTCCAATTTATCTCTTTATTCAGCTGAAATTTACTACAAAATATAAGAAATCTTATGAGAATATTATTGAAAATAAAATAATAATTTAATTATAATTCTCATAACATTTAATTAATTTCAAATCAATTTCATGCTTATATTAACCTTTAATACATAGTAAATTGGAGACTCATCACCAAACCCAATTGTTATCGAACTGATAAAAAACAAATATATATTTTAATCAAGGGTTAGTTTTTTGTCATGTCACATTACAAGAGTTTTTTATCTACACACAAATCAAGCGTGAGTCTCACATTAAAAAAAAAAGAGAGTCAGGATCTAGGACCTGTTAAAAAGTCAGAATACGAAACCGGATTCTATAGCAGGACAAAACAGTGTCATTTCTACAATATGATAAAATAATTTCCCTTTAATCAATTAAAGAAAACTAAATAAATAAATAAGAACGAAGTGACGTTCTAGTTACATAAAATTAGAAGGTCATAGTAAAAATAAATAATAAAGCTTAATAACTAATTAGAAAAAAAAGGACAATATATTATGGATATAACGAGGGTAAGAAAATGAAAAAAAATTCTCTTAATTTTAAATAATAAAAATATACAGATTGATCAATAAAAAATCTTGTTAGAAAAACTATATTTTAATATCACGATATTGATAGAGTATATTTGAACAAAAGTTATCAAGAAATATGATTATTGTATTAAAAAATAAATTAATAGAATGAAAGCAGGCATTCTTTGAAGGAAAACTTGAAGATAAGAGGTCTATCAAAAAAAAAAAAAAAAAAACTTGAAGAGAAGAGAAAAAGGCAAACAGATTCTTTACAACAAGAAGTAAGAGTTTTTACCAAATGATGATCGTTCAGTTGGTGTTGGAGAATTGAGCAGAAGTAGGTGGATGTGAAAGCATATGTGAAATATTCCTTAGTACCATAATTGAAAGAGAGGTTTAAAGCCTTGATCCCGAAACCTGTTCCGAATCAGACTAATCACAAAGCCATGAACTATGTTTTTTTTGATTTGTTAGCGCTTGTAAACCTACTAACTAATCGCCATGAACTGTTTTTTTTTCCGCCTATAAACCTACTAACTTGTCCTGTGTCTCTATGCGACATCTAGCTTTCAAACTTTGTTTAAAGCAAAATATAATTTGGCATCAACTCTAAAAGACCATATGTGGAGTTGATGGCCTTTTTCTAAATTATTTTCAGGAACAATGATATTCCAGTTTTTGATGAGAGTGTAGATGCTGGAACTCGTCATTTTCCACTTCTTCAATATCAAAGGATATTCTCTGAGACATGGATCCAACACCGTCACTTCAACACCAACAAGTCCTCCGTTAGCGCCTTCTCTTTCCTCTAACATTCCATTCTCAGCCTCCGTGAGGAAATCACACCTAATTTCGTTAATAGGCATTGACAGACGATTGTGACTAGGGCTGACATCTGTGTGGAAAAGCGTCTTGGTCATCAGAAATTTAATGTTAGTGCCGTTCAATTCTCTGATACGATTCATGAATTCAATCGGCAGACCCCGTGGTGGTGGTGGTGGTGGTGGTATTGGTGGAGCCTGTAACAGTAGCGGTAACGGTAACAGTAACGATGGTGGTGAAGATGATGATGGTGTTGCATTCTTTGGCATACGCATCTTCCTTGGTTTTTTATTATTCACGGAGGTGGCGTTTTCGTCCTCATGCATTTGATTTGGGGTCACCTTTTCTTTCTCTGTCTTTGTGGTTCTAACAGGTGGCAAATCAAGTTGTTCATGGAGACTCTTTATCTGAGCCAATTCTTCTTCATTGTAAAACTGTGGTGCAAGGCTTGATAGTGTTAGGTCCAAAGAGTGAGGCCTAAAGGGTTTGCAAGACATCTTCTGACGTGTCTCGCTATCTGAAATATTTGCCATCAAATCCCAAAGTGTTTTCTTGTCCCTCTGGCTCATGATGGTTAAAGGAAACAGAGCAGCAAAAAGGTAAAAAGTTTTTATCTATGAATTCTTATGGTTAATTAAGGTCAGGGGTTTCTGATGAATCTCGTTCAATCAATGTGCATTTTCTGAAACACTTTTTGAGTTTCAATTTTGAATTTGGAGATAAGCCATTATCAAAATAGAACTTCTCGAATTTGTAGATAAGCTATGATCAGGAGTAAAATCTTTGAATATAAGCTTTTAATGTGTAAGTGTAACTAACTAACTAACACGGTTCGTTGGGGATAAGCTTTTAATTATATCTGTTATTAGTCTGATTATTAAAGATGTTATCATTTATCATTTTATGGCTTCGGTTAAGGAAATCCTGATGCAATCTCTGAAGCTCTTGAGTTTCAATTTTGATTTTGGAGAGATAAGCCGTTATCAAAAGTAGAACTTCTGGAGAGATAAGCTGTGATCAGAAGATAAGCTATGATCGGAAGTAAAACCTTTGAAGATAAGCTTTTAATGTGTTTAACACTGTAACTAACTAACACGGTTGGAGATAAGCTTTTAATTGTACCTGTTAACACACGGTAATTTCTGGTTTAATATTAGTCTGATCATTCAAAATGTTAATCATTTATCATTTTATGACTTCGGTTAAGGAATTGTTATTAGTAAAAATAATTCCCACGAATAACTTTCAAATAAGATATCCAAGGGCTTTGTCATTGTTATGTTATACTTTCACATATACAGTTGGAAAGGAGGGGGTGATGCAAAGTGCCAAATCAAAATATATTTTTACGTCAAAGTCATATCATTAATACCTAATTAAGAAAAAAGTTTTAATATCTTTATGGTCTTTTAAACATAACAATTTTAGGTTTTCATTTTTAAAAATTTACAAATGAACTATTTAATTTTTTTAATATAAAAAGAAAGAGTAAAGTACCTTTGGGGTCATCAACAAAAATTATGGGGCCCATTTACGTTAGTCCGTCAAAATGACTAACATGTATTTTTAATTTCAAAAGGACCACGAGTCGATTTTTTTCATAAGGGATTAAATTGAATCCCGTGATATTTGTTGAAGATCCAAAAGGTACTTTACTTTAAAAAAATCACTCCCCAATTAAACTCGACTAACGAGTGTGAGGTGAGAGAAATTTTTGTACGCAACCTTACCCTTGCAAATAATTACAAAGAGGCTGTTTCTCGAATTTGAACCCATGACCTTTTAATATAATCCTTCTAATTAATATTTGTTAGCGTATGTGATAATTGTGAAAGTTAACATGTGGTAATTAAGCATCAACAGATGTTTATTTCCAGCCATATGTAATCTCCGAGTTATTCTTTTTCTTTTTGTAAAGTGGTGGCCTCACCACTTGTTCTATCTATTGATGTCATCTCATATGATATGAGAAAAGAGAAACCCTTTGAAGGAAATCAAGATAGTGATAAGTCAAAAATAACATAAAATGGATCAATAAATATTTTTTTCAATAATGCAACACACGAATTGTAGAATGGGTTGACCAGAACACAATTTTTTTCATGTTCTGTCTCTGGATCGTGTTGAAAATTTTTATACCTAATCATGGGTATATTTTTGAGTTAATTTTTTTAATAGCTAAAAATTTTATACTCTTAATAAGTGATAAACCTTTAGTTTATCTTGTTTTATAGATTAAAATAACCTGAATTATCAAGTTAAATATATGAAATGCTAAGGTTTAATGATAAAATACATGAAGTTTATGATTTTGAATTAAATAATATATATTTGCTATTTTGAAGGAATTTGATGATAAATGGAATCAAATATGAAGATTGGATAGATGGAGATCAAAACTAGAAGATAGGATCTTATCTGAAGAAAATCAAGAAAATCAAGTAGTTGAAGAGGAAGCTTAAGCCTTCATTTCGAAACTTAAGCCCCCAATTATTCCAAAATAAGCAAATAGCCACTGCCTGAGGAAGCTTAAGCCCCCAACTCACGGCTTAAGCGCGACCAAGAAGAAAAATTCTTATTCGAAGAGCGCGCTTAAGTGCGCCACGTTAATTCTGCATGCAAATCTTAGGAGGCTTAAGCCTCCAAACGCCCCAGAAACTAGGGTTGGCAAAAACGAGCCAACCCGTCTGGTTGGCTCGCAACCCGTCCTAAATGAGTCGGGTTGGGTTGGCCTAAATGAGCTGCCAACCTGATACAACCCAGACCCAAACGAGCCAGCCCTCGGGTTAAATGGACCAGCTCGCGGGTTGGGTATTTTTTTTTTAAATTAAAAAAAAAAATACGAAAACTCCATACGCTCATAGCTCACTGCTCATATTGTACTTTCCTAATTTCCTTCGTTCTTCTGTGTCTAACCCTAAGATTCATCTCTCTCAGTCGCTCATTTCATCTCAGCCCAACCGAACCATCTCAGTCGCGGGTTGGGTATTACAGTCGCTCATTCCACACGTCCATACTCCATACCATAGCAGCTGCGACCAGCCGACCATCACCATTTCCTCGGACTGCGTTGTTTATTTTCTCACACTTTACAATCGAAGAACCCTTGTTCACAGTAAGGTCTTCTCACACTTCACTTTTTATTTAGTTTACTGTTTTGTTTTCTAAATTATTTTCTCAAACAGATTTGCTGATTTCCCCTATTTCATCTTCGCTCTCCCTAACGAGCGTCCCCACCTCGAACACCAGCACCAACACGCTGCAGGACATCACTGATTCTCATCTCCTCAGGTCATTCATTCACCTTCGATCTGGATTTTTATTCTCTGATTCGATGCTGCTGATTTTCAATTTCGTCATTATATACATCTATTGAGAGAGCATTTTTGGTTTTGTAGAAGCTGTTTCGTGTGTTTGTTGACATTATATACTTGTTTATATTTCTAAAATAGTTGTTGTTTATGTTTCTAAAATGTTGTTTGTTTATGCATAGTTGTTGTTTACCTGCTGATCAAAGGGTCATGCATGGGTATACCAAAGACAAGGCTTTTCTGGTGTAGTATGTTTTCATGGATCTTTTGGTATCTTTTAATAGTATCCAAATATTATACTTTTGAATGGACAATGGTATACTTTTCAATGGGCTTATTAAATTTCATGCAGACTGCATAGATAATTATTTTGTTCTTTTGGTTAAAAAGAAGAATTTGTTGAGAGAAAGAAGAGGAATGCATCAAAGGATAGAGATTAGTTGATTTTATAGCTTAATCTTAAACCTTTGGGGTGAGTATTCAGTTTCAGAAAATCAACCTCACCTTTTTGGGTCTACTAGTTGTTTTTTCCTTTTATCTTTTCTAAGATTTTGGTTGGCTAATTTCTTTCGGACATGTATGAAATGCTTTATATATGAAATGCTTTTGACTTGTAGTTACTAAACTTGAAAGCTGAATAGATACTATGATAATAGCTTCTTAAGGTCCATTATTCATTCTATTTTTTTTACCTTACCTATGTTGATCTGTCCTAATTTTTTACATGCAGGCATCAAATTTGTAACGTGCAGACTTCAAATCTCTCTGAAATGGCTGATTCGAATAGGTAAATATTTTCCTATTTTTAAAAAGCTGTTTTGTTTCACTAATTTTTATTTTAAATTATCTTTTCCATTTTCGCTATAGTAATTTTATATTAAACTTTGATATAGGGAAAGCTTGGCAATGATTGAAGAGGGCAATGATGCTGATGCATAAAGCGATGAATTGGAAGTAGAAGAAATACCTGCTTTTAAAAGGTCTAGGAAAAGGGAAGCGCGTTGCTGGAAACTTTTCACAATAATAGGAGTAAAAGAGCATGAAAAGGAAAGATGCAATGGTTGCAAGATAGAGTACAAGATGGACAGTAAGACTTGCGGTACGTCTACTTTAAACCGTCACATTGACAAATGCACACAAATCAAACATGAAGAAATTGGCCAAGTCATTTTAGACATGCAAGGTAAAATGAAGGCTATAAAAATAGTTATCAAGGTAGCACGTGAGATGTATGCTGAAGCTGTTATTGAACATGACCAGCCCTTTAACTTTGCTGAGTATAGGAAGTTTAGGCGTTTTCATAATTACTTGAATCTAGATTGGACTGGCATTTCTAGAAATACTCTTAAACAAGATGTTTTAAATGTGCACATGAGAGACAAGATGAAGCTGAAAAAGATGTTTGGTAGCATTGAAAGTAGGATATGCTTAACTTCAGATTTGTGGACATCTTGTAATACTGAGGGTTATGTTTGCTTAACTGCCCATTTCATTGATGTAAATTTGAAGCTGAATAGTAAAATTATTTCCTTCTGTCATATGCCTCCTCCTCATACTGGATTTGAATTTACTCATAAAATACTTGGTTTGTTAAAGGAATGGGGCATAGAGAAGAAGATTTTTACCATTACTTTGGATAATGCATCTGCAAATGACTCTATGGTTGGTGGTTTGAGGAGCAAATTGAATATGCAAAAATTATTGTTATGTGATGGAAAAATTTTTCACGTGCGTTGTTCTGCACATATATTGAATTTGATTGTTCAAGATGGAGTACAAGTTGCAAATGATGCCTAGTCTCGGATTAGAGAGAGTGTTAAATATATAAAAGGCTCAGAATCAAGAATGATCAAATTTAAGGAGTGCATTGAACAAGTTGGTGGTGAGAAAATTGTAACTGCATTGATAGCAGATGTACCCACTAGATGGAATTTCACTTATGAAATGCTTAATCGTGCTCTCAAATTCAGGCGTGAGTTAGCAATTCTCCAATTGAGTGATAGAAATTACAAGTATTATCCTTCAGAAGAATAGTGGAATAGGTTGGAAATTCTTTGTCGGTTCTTGCAACCATTTTGTGATATCACTAATTTGATGTCTGGCACTTCTTATCCTACTTCTAACTTGTATTTTCTACAAGTTTGGAAAATTCAGCGTGTTCTCATTCGTATGAGTAATGATGAAGATGTGGTTGTAAGTAGCATGGCTAATAAGACGATGGATAAGTTTCAAAAATATTGGGAAGAGTATAGTGATGTGCTTTCACTAGGAGCTGTTTTTGATCCTCGCATTAAGTTTACTACATTATCTTTTTGTCATAAAAAGATTGATGCTTACACACATGATGACAAGATGGAAAATATAAGGGCAAACGTGTATAAGCTCTTTGAGAATTATGTAAACATTAATTCATCAACTACCATTGATCAAAGTCAAGATAACACTCACTCTTCAAGTCGAGGGTCAATGGAAACGAGAGGATGGAATGATGAGATCTTTGATGTACGTTAATGTTTAGCAAAAAGCTTTAATTATGTTATATCATATTCATTTTCACGCCTTTATTTATGCATGTACTTACTTACTTCAATTATTATGTTTTTGCACTTCTCAAATATGACAGGAATTGTTCTTGCACAATCAACACCTTGCAATAAATGCTGGAAAATCTGAACTTGATGTTTATTTAGAGGAGCCTATATTTGTTATTGACAACTGGAATAATTTTGATGCATTGCAATGGTGGAAGGATAATAGTTGTCGTTTTCAGAATCTATCATTAATGGCTCGTGACTTGTTAAGCATTCCTATTACCACTGTGGCATCTGAATCTTCTTTTAGCATTGGATCACGTGTGCTTAACAAATATAGAAATAAGTTGTTGTTAAAGAATGTTTAAGCTTTGGTATGTACCCGCAATTGGTTGGCTGATTTTGATGCCAATGGTAATTTATTTATTTTCAATGCAATTAAAATTTCATTTTCATTTGTCATTGTAACCTTAATTGATTATTTACATTTTATGGTTTGTGTTTTGTAGATGATGATGATGATGAAGATGGTATTTCCCATATATTAGCTTCTTCACAGGGATCTAATGGTCATGAAACTTTGTAGATGATCCAATGATGATGGTGTACTTTTGGATGTTTAGATTTTGATATTGTACTGTATTATTGGCCGTGGGAACTCATAGGACAATTTTTATTTTGTAATGTGTTTGTCTACTGCTATGTTGGGATTTCTTAATTTATTGGTTATGTATTATTAGTTACTGTCTTTACACCATTATCCATTAGACAATCAATAGTTTTGGCAGTGTTGATAATTTTATGCAGTGTTGGAGAACAAATAAGACTAGTTCCACAAAAATCAATTTTTTTTAGCCAACCCACTGGCATCATTTCGAGCCAACCCGCGAGCTTGTTTTCGAGCCAACCCGCGAGCTTTTTTCTGTACCAACCCGCGAGCTGATTATCGAGCCCACCCGCGAGCCAACCCTAACCCGGCTCGGGTTGGGTTTTCTAGCTCGTTTATTTTTTCGAGCCAACCCTAACCCGACCCGATTTTTACGAGTTGAATGCGGGTTGGGCCGGGTCGAGCCGGGTTGGCCAGTTTTGCCAACCCTACCAGAAACCCAACTTAGGCCCACTTGAAATATCCACCTAGGGCACGGATTTCTGGCCAATAAAAACATAATTTGGGGCAGGATCAATCACTTTTTCACATTCTAAAAGAGTTCTTGGCACTCGGAGACAGAGGGAAACAGATAAATCCACAGTTCATGTTCGTGAGCAGCGGAGACAGATCAAAATCAAGCT
Source organism: Gastrolobium bilobum (assembly GCF_033153095.1). Taxonomy (NCBI): domain Eukaryota; kingdom Viridiplantae; phylum Streptophyta; class Magnoliopsida; order Fabales; family Fabaceae; genus Gastrolobium; species Gastrolobium bilobum. The sequence goes on along the minus strand of NW_026897874.1, from coordinate 278,149 downwards.
TGCACTGGAGATATTGAAGATTCACCAATCAACCATGGAGTTTGGGGAAGCTTTTATATTTTCTTTCATTCTTGATCTTGCTATGTCCTGCTAAATCTTTAAGTAGTTAGGGTTAGATGAAATTTAATTAATCTTTTATGTCTTAAACAATTCTTTACGTTAACTTTTCTTTTTATCATGAATGAAATTATCTTTGCTTAATGCTTTATATGAGCTTGAATCTTATATATTGATCTTAGGTAAATGCATGACAATAGGAATGTTGGTGCATGATCTGTATCTGATAATTTCATCATAATCCTTGTGATGCTAGGGATAGACATAGGGTTTGCGTAATCTTTAGATTCTTGAATTTAATGCTTATTTTATTGGGGAGTAATCGAGGAACTAGGGTTCTTGCAAGATTATAAAGATTTAGGGTAACAAGGGATTGAGCCCTAATTACATTAGAAAGAATCGATTAGATTGATATTAAGGACGATTAATTTAAAGAAGAAATTCAGACGTCATAGAGAGATTGAAGGAAATCAAAACCCTAGCTACGTTCTTTCCTATTAGTTAATCCAAATCTTTAAATTCTTGTTTTTAATTCTTGCGATTAATTAGTTTTAATATTTTAAATTTCCATTCAAATTCTGTTACAAATACAATTTCGATTTTAAAAAAAAAAAAAAACCACTTCTTTCGGCTTGCTCACAGGTCACAGCCATTTCATTTTTGTGCAAGGTGTGTAAAATTTGATTTTAAAATACAAAGTTCTTCAGTTTGCTTTGAGATATATAACTATCAAGAATTCTAGTTGACGACAAAAATCAGGCTTACTTAACCAAATATAGAAACTATACCATCCCCGTTCTTGAAATTATGCACAAGTTGTATATCAATGTCAAACAAAATCACAGAGTTACATTTTCTATTTTTTTTTAGTTAGAAAGAACGTGGCTCCTTTTCCAAATCTGTATGATTTGGTTGGGGCAACTATTAGCCATAACTTGAGAACTTGAAAAAATAAAAATAAAAATTAGGCCTCTTTCTAGTCATTTTTGGCAGCAACTAAATTAAAAAACTCCATTTCTAAATTATAATAAAAATAACATGTACATGTCTAATAAATTATGAAGTTCTTAAAATTTAGTTTCTTAATTTTTTTTTTGAAATCATTTTTCTTAATTTTCTAATCAACGTTTATAATTTCTCACAATTCTCTCTAAAATACAAATTTTCACCTTAGAAAGACAACATGATGTGGGGTAATCTTAAAGAAGCTATCGAGGGCAATGCATACGAGGGTATTCTCACTTCATTGGCACATGCAGCCTTATTAATGTAGTACTATGGAGTGTACCTATGTTACGTGGGAGAGTCCTAGACTAAAGAGAAGGGCTGGAGCCCCATCTTGGGCCAAGGATTACATTGTGTAATCAGCCCAAGATAGTTCACCATTATATGTTGGTTGGTCCTTACTGTGCCATCTGTATTAGGCATTATCATATTATGCCATATGTTTAGGCATTTCCTGACCCACATGTATTGGGCCTTTTATCATTTTAAGCTTACGTGTTGTTTGTTAGAGTCAGTTACAGAGTGTGAAGTAAACGTGTCCTATAGATACGAATTGGGGAAACTTTTGGTTGATTCATTGAAATATACAGATACTGCGTTGTTCTTTCTTCAATTTCTTTCTCTCTGATCTTCTGATCCTTCGTTGAGATTGCTGAATAGGATTCGCTATCCTATCATTGGTGCTTTCATCTCTTTGGAGCTCATAGAGATTTCACGATGCGTGTGCAGGAATTGGTTGATGAGTTCAGTGCGTTTCAGCTTCGTGTTGATCGCAGCTTGGACGATCTGCAAGCTCGTGTGGAGTTACGTTTCACTGAGCATCAAAACCAATTTATCAGTTTTAATGCTCAATTACAAGAAATTCACGCTGCGGTGGTTGGGGCAAATGCTCGACCACATGGTGCACCCTCTGGTTCTGGTCATGATTCTGGAGGTACTTCACCGTTCCGTTTTGGTACTGATGATCCGCGTTCTCTTATGAAATCTATTCGAATGGAGTTACCTATTTTCAATGGCTCTAATCTAAATAGTTGGATTTTTCGCACGGAACTCTATTTTGGTTTACAACAAGTTCCTGATTCGCTTAAGGTCAAATTGGCGGGGATGCGCATGGATGGTTTGGCTGGTCCTTGGTTTCAGTAGTTATTCAATGATGGATCTATTCAATCTTGGGAGCAATTTAAGCTGGCTATTCGTCAGCGATTCGGTGGTACAGCTTATACCGATTTGAAGGAGTATTGTCGAAGTTGTCTCAGACTGGTAGCTTGAATGATTACATTCGCAATTTTGAGGCACTGATCAATCAGGTCACTGACTTTTCGGATGACATTCTGATGAGTTTTTTTGTTTCTGGATTGTTACCTGATCTTCGTCGTGCTATTCAGCTTCATACTCCTACATCTTTACACCAAGCCATGCAGCTGGCTATTACTTATGATGCCCATTTCGTGGAACTGAGATCTTCCTTTACTTCTCCAAACTCGGGGAGTAAGAAGAGCTTTGTCAAAAGTTCCTGTACTGTTGAGCAACCCAAACCTTTGGCTGCCATTTTGCCAAGTGAGAAACCTGTTCTGCCTACTCTGCCCTCTAATGTTCCTTATAAGAGGTTGAGTAATGAGGAATTACGCAAACGGAGAGAACTCAGGTTGTGCTATACTTGTGATGAGAAGTGGAATGCACGTCACAAACGCCCTTCCAAATTATTCTTAATGGTGGGGGATTTTGATGAATTTGGTGATGAATCGGATGAACAAATTATATGGAAACCTGAACTGGTTCCAGAAGTCCTTCATGATGCTGCCTTACACTCGTTGAAAGGGGATACCAACCCTCGAGCCCTACAGTTTCGGGTCCTGTTACATGGCAGATTCTTGGATATCCTTATTGACTCAGGTAGTTCTCATAACTTTGTCCAGAAACAGTTAGTGGATGTGTTGCGGTTGTCCTCTGTAAAGGTTCCTAAGATGCGTGTCTTTTTGGGTAATGGGGAGTTCCTAGTCTGTGATAGTCAATGTTTGGGTGTGTCATTGGATATTCAAGGAAACTGTTTCATTGTTGATTTGTGGGTTATTGAATTATCTGGTTTTGATATTGTCTTGGGAATGTCCTGGTTAAGCAAGTTGGGCAGAGTCATCCATGATTATAGTGATTTGTCCATGGAGTTTGTGTTCCACAATAACAGGGTGGTTCTACATGGAGAATCTTTTGGTGGGCAGGGCACCAAGGCTGTTAAACAGTGCTTGACTTTTCAGGGGAAGGGAGAGGACTTGGTACCTGGTATCTTACCTGAGCTTATGGATATGAAAAGCAAAATCCCTATTGCTGTTTGGGATATTTTAGTTCAATTCCAGTCAGTTTTTCAGATACCACAAGGGCTGCCACCTTCTAGATGTTATGATCATGCCATACACTTGATAGAAGGATCTCACCCAGTTAATGTGCGCCCTTATAGATATGCTCATCATCAAAAGGGGGAAATTGAGAAGCAAGTTCATGATTTATTGGCTTCTAGTTTTATTAAAGAGAGTAGAAGCCGTTTTTCCTCACCTGTATTGTTGGTCAAAAAGCATGACAATTCTTGGAGAATGTGCATTGATTATAGAGCTTTGAACCATATTACCATCCGAGACAGATTTCCCATTCCGACCATAGATGAATTATTAGATGAACTTCGAGGTGCACATGTGTTCACAAAGCTTGACTTAAGGAGTGGTTATCATCAGATTTTACTAGTACCTGAATATACACCTAAAACTGCCTTTAGGACTCATGAAGGGCATTATGAGTTCTTGGTGATGCCTTTTGGCTTGACCAATGCACCTTCTACCTTCCAGGCGGCAATGAACCACATGTTTAAACCTCATCTTCGTAAGTTCATCATAGTCTTCTTTGATGACATCCTTATTTACAGTGGATCACTTGAGGATCATTATCATCACTTGAGATTGACTCTGAGTTGTTTGCAGGCTAATCTTTTCATGGTCAAGCTGAGTAAGTGTGCTTTTGCATTGGCAGAAGTGGAGTACTTAGGTCACTTGGTGTCAGGTTCTGGTGTTAAGGCTGACCCCAAAAAGATTGCTGCAATGCAGGATTGGCCACAACCTAAGACACTCAAGCAGTTAAGAGGATTTATTGGTCTCACAGGCTATTATCGTAGGTTCATTAAGCAATATGCTGCTATTGCTTCTCCATTGACTGACATGCTGAAGAAGGAGGCATTTTTTTGGACAGAGGGAGCTGCTCAGGCTTTTGCTTTACTCAAGGCTGCAATGGCCGAAACTCCAGTCCTCATTTTACCATATTTTTCTTCCTCTTTTGTTGTGGAGACGGATGCTTCTGCTATGGGGATAGGTGCTGTACTTCAGCAACAAAATCATCCTATTTCTTTTTTTAGCAAAAAGCTTGGACCAAGGATGAAGGTTGCTTCTACATATGTTAGGGAGTTATATGCCTTAACTGAGGCTGTTAAAAAATGGAGGCACTACTTGCTAGGGTCAAAGTTCATCATTCGTACTGATCATCGAAGCTTGAAGGAGAACCTCACTCAAACTGTGCAGACTAATGAACAACAGAAATATGCCTATAAGCTCATGGGATATGACTTCACCATTGAGTATAAACCGGGTTCAACTAATGTGGTTGCTGATTCCCTTTCTCGATGCTTTGATGAGGATGATACAGGTTTGCATTTGACTCTTTTGTCTGAAGTCTCTTTCTCCTTGATTGATCAGATTCGAGATGAAAATTTGACTGATTCTGAGTTGAAGGAAATTCGATTGAAGTTGCAAAATAATGAGTTGGTGGAGTCTGGCATTAATGATAGAAATGGCATTTTATATCACAACAATCGATTCCTGCTTGGGACTGGTTCTGCATTGAAGGAAATTCTTCTCCAGGAGGCCCATTCCACCTTGGTAGGTGGCCATGCAGGCATCACCCGGACCTTTCTAAGGCTTTCTGCTTCTTTTTATTGGAAGCACATGAGGAGGGATGTGCAAGAGTTTGTTGCGCAGTACTCAACTGATTAAAACTACTACCTCTCCTCTTTTGGGTTTGCTTCAGCCTCTCCCAATTCCTGATGGAGTTTATGAGGACTTGAGTATGGATTTTATAACCGGTTTGCCTAGTTCTAAAGGATTCAGTGTTATACTAGTGGTGGTAGACCGCTTAACCAAGTTTGCACACTTTGGTGCTTTAGCCATTCCTTATTCGGCTACTAAGGTGGCTTCCTTATTTTGTGACATTGTGATCAAGTTGCATGGTTTTCCCAAAACTATTGTATCTGATAGGGATTAGTTTTTTTAAGTCACTTTTGGACCCAGTTATTCAAACACAGTGGGACTTTGCTGCGTACTAGCACCTCTTATCATCCCCAATCTGATGGGCAAACCGAAGTCACTAATCGATACTTAGAGCAGTACCTTCGGGCTTTTTGCCATGAGGAGAACCATAAGTGGGCTTTGTATTTAGGGTGGGCTGAGTACCACTATAATACTGCTGTGCACTCTGCTATTGGTATGACCCCATTTCAGGCATTGTATGGTAAGGTGCCTTTAATGATTCCATCTTATATTCCAGGGTCCGTAAGGGTGGAGGCTGTTGATGCCACCTTAAGCCATCGAGATGCTTTGTTGAGGAGCCTTAAGAGTCATTTGCAAAGTGCTCAAAATAGAATGAAAGTTCAAGCTGATAAGCATAGGAAGGATGTCAGCTTTTCAGTAGGAGATCTGGTATTGGTAAAATTACAACCCTATAGACAGCTCACCTTGGCCAGGAGGAGGTGCCAAAAACTCTCTAAGAGGTACTTTGGTCCCTATCCTATTACTCGGGTTTTGAGTCCTGTGGCCTACCAAGTAGGATTGCCTGCCAGTTGCCGTATTCATTCTTCTTTCCACATTTCTGTCCTTAAACCATTCAAGGGAAATAGTTCTACTATTGTTGTTCCCTTACCCGCACTTACTAAGGAGAATCACCCTGTCCAGGTGCCTTTAGCTGCTGTCATGACCCGGATGCTGCAAGAGGGGCAGGTCGTTCGCAAACAGTGGCTGATACAGTGGACAAGCTCTCCTCCTGAAGATGCTACTTGGGAGTATGAAGAGGATCTTCTCAAGTTCTACCCTGAATTTTCGTTGCCACCCATGAACCTTGAGGACAAGGTCCTTTTTGCACCAGGAGGCAATGTTACGTGGGAGAGTCCTAGACTAAAGAGAAGGGCTGGAGCCCCATCTTGGGCCAAGGATTACATTGTGTAATCAGCCCAAGATAGTTCACCATTATATGTTGGTTGGTCCTTACTGTGCCATCTGTGTTAGGCATTATCATATTATGCCATCTGTTTAGGCATTTCCTGACCCACATGTATTGGGCCTTTTATCATTTTAAGCTTACGTGTTGTTTGTTAGAGTCAGTTACAGAGTGTGAAGTAAACGTGTCCTATAGATACGAATTGGGGAAACTTTTGGTTGATTCATTGAAATATACAGATACTGCATTGTTCTTTCTTCAATTTCTTTCTCTCTGATCTTCTGATCCTTCGTTGAGATTGCTGAATAGGATTCGCTATCCTATCAACCTATTAGTATGAATATGCCTGTGGAAGGAGATTTCATTCTATTGATCTTCATGATTATCAAGAATTATAATGAAGCTCAAAAGACATATGTAATAATCAGGAATCGAGCATGGAAACTGTTGCGCAGACTTGTTTGCGAGCAATGCCATTGCTAAGGGTGAATGACTCCACATGCGTCACAACATGTCTCGAGAGATAAACTATGTTTACCACAAATATACTAGGAGATTCTAGATTTCATATGTTGAATCCTATGTAGTTTTAATTTGTGTTTGGGAATTTGTACTCTTTATCTTTAAAAAGAACTTTCAAATGTTAAAACTTTAAATTAGAAGTATAAAATTTATTTTTCCAATTAATATACCTTAGCATGTTAACTTAATTTGTGCTTCGGATAGAAATAGAAGACCATTTTGATGGGCCGCAAAAATAAGCCACAAAATTTGACTAAGGCTTTGTTTGGAAGTTGGTTTTAGGAGGGGAAGGAAAGGATAGAGAGAGTTTTAGTAAGCTCTTCTCTTGTTTGTGAGTTAAAAAAAATGAGAGGAAAAAATTGGAGATTTATATTATACCCTCCAAAACCCTCATTCTTCTTAAAATTAAATTTCCCCCAAATTGGGGGGGGTTTAAGAGGGAATTATTAAAAAATATTTATCTACCCTTAGCATTAAAATGTGAAAACAACATAAATGTGAATTTTTTTAAATGTGACATTATTATAAAAGTCTCAAATACCGACAGAATTTATCGACGAAAAATATTTACAAGCATTGAGGAAAACAATTGTGTACTTTAAATTAAAAAAAATACTTTTCTCATAAATATATACAAGCATTGAGGTTTATATTTACAACTCAGGGTACGTACTACGTAGTGAATGTGTCAAATAATTAAAAGTAGATATACCATTGCACAGGCAGAAAAATAAATTACAACTTGCGTTTCAGCTTTTATATACTATAAATTACAACAAAAAAAAGACTCATTAATAAGTTGTTATTTTTTACTTCAAAAGATAAAAAATGCTAGAATTTTTATTTAAAACTCATCTAGACCTATCTCATACCAGATATGAGGCCCAATCCATAAAAGTTCAAAATGACCCAATAACTAAAGACTTCAAAGCTATCATCCTGCGTACATTGTCAATTTTGTTGGAATATTGACGCACAACATTAGCAGTTTAGAAGTCTATAACCATCCTAATAGCCAATAGTTAAGGGATAGACTACTACTAGCAACATCTACAAGATATAGTCCACAAATAAATATTGCGCACACGAAATAGTCTCCAAGAGCCACCTCTATGCACTGTTTCTATATTAAGACGACATAATCAAGGATGCTAAACTGCTATATAAATAAAAGCTTTATTATTTTTCCTTTTAAATAATATAAGTTATATCCTTTTAATTTTTAACACTATATACTATGATATAAAATGAAAAGTTACTTTTTTTTTTCAATTTCCACATCAGCTGATATGACGGAGAAGCGAGAAAACTCCAGCTAAGCATTGAAATCCCCAATCGCCCTAAACAATTAAGAGATCCAGCTTCAAGACATCCATTCTTGCATAGCATCTCGGGAAAACTCCATCTCATATATAGCACCAAATACCTAAACAACCAATAGATCAGGCTTAATATTGAATGGTCCAAATGTTGCGAACACGGCAAGTATACCTGTCGTACAAGTAATAAAGTCATTAAGTAAAAATATCGTTCCCACGATGACTAAATTCAAGCAATAGTTTTGCCGTTTTTATTTAAGTTAGACAATTCAAAAGTAATTTCGCAGGTAACTATTATTTAATTAAAAATTGGTTAAATTGAAATTATGAATAAAAATGCAGTTAGGTTTACTTCACCTCTGATCCCCCTTAATTGGTTTAACTATAATTCAATAATATTCTATCTCAATTATTTCAAATAATTCATCATCTAAAAATTAATTGGTTAAACCATAATGTCTTAGTTCTCTATCCCTTTAACCCAATCAGAATCCTAATGTCTTAGAAATCCCTTTTAGATTAAGCCTTAAGCGCGATGAATTATAAAAGTTTGCAATTCCTACAAGCCTATGTCTAGATCATGCAAGAATTTGTGTTCTACCCCTGTCTAGTTCAAGATCCCAATATGTCTATTTGTGAACCTTAACCCTCTTTATCCCTAGATAATTGGCCAGATCATACAAGAACTTAAGCATGCAAATCAAGGTGTTTAATGAAAAGAATTAAACAAAAACAAGGATTCACGTCGGATCCATATTCCTAACTACAAAGAAAACTAGCCAGACATAGCTGACTTAAACAAAATAAAGAAAGAAAAAGAAATCATAAAGAAGAAGAAGAATCAATATTGCTCAGTCTACTTCAAGCTCCTCTCTCTCTCTCTCTCTGATATCTTCATCTCTGGACTCCGGTGTTCTCCTTCTTCCTCTGAATACGCTTGCATCTGTCAAATTCTGCCTCTGTGTTTCCAAGAGATGCATTTTTATGAAATCATATCTTTTAATTTTCCATAATATCTTCAATGGAATCTTCACTAGAATCTCCTATCATATCTTTGATTCAATCCTTCAAATCTTCCCTTTTTTTATTTAATGGAAAACTTTCCTTAAAAATATTCAAACAAAGATTTGATAAGATCTTGAATGATTGAGAAATCCAAATCAACTCTACTTGATCTCTCCAATTTATCTCTTTATTCAGCTGAAATTTACTGCAAAATATAAGAAATCTTATGAGAATATTATTGAAAATAAAATAATAATTTAATTATAATTCTCATAACATTTAATTACTTTCAAATCAATTTCATGCTCATATTAACCCTTAATACATAGTAAATTGGAGACTCATTACCAAACCCAATTGTTATCGAACTGATAAAAAACAAATATATATTTTAATCAAGGGATAGTTTTTTGTCATGTCACATTACAAGAGTTTTTTATCTACACACAAATCAAGCGTGAGTCTCAACTAAAAAAAGAGAGTCAGGATCTAGGACCTGTTAAAAAGTCAGAATACGGAACCGGATCCTATAGCAGGACAAAACAGTGTCATTTCTACAATATGATAAACTAATTTCCCTTTAATCAATTAAAGAAAACTAAATAAATAAATAAGAAAGAAGTGACGTTCTAGTTACATAAAATTAGAAGGTCATAGTAAAAATAAATAATAAAGCTTAATAACTAATTAGAAAAAAAAAGGACAATATATTATGAGTATAACGAGGGTAAGAAAATGAAAAAAATTTCTCTTAATTTTAAATAATAAAAGTATACAGATTGATCCATAAAAAATGAAAATATTAATTTAATCTTGCTAGAAAAACTATTTTAATATCACTTGATATTGATAGAGTATATTTGAACAAAAGTTATCAAGAAATATGATTATTGTATTAAAAAATAAATTAATAGAATGAAAGTAGGCATTCTTTGAAGGAAAACTTGAAGAGAAGAAGAGGTCTATCAAAAAAAAAAAAACTTGAAGAGAAGGGAAAAAGGCAAACAGATTCTTCACAACAAGAAGTAAGAGTTTTTACGAAATGATGATCGTTCAGTTGGTTTTGGAGAATTGAGCAGAAGTAGGTGGATGTGAAAGCATATGTGGAATATTCCTTAGTACCATAATTGAAAGAGAGGTTTAAAGCCTTGATCCCGAAACCTGTCTCGAATCAGACTAATCACAAAGCCATCAACTATGTTTTTTTTTTGTTTCCGCCTGTAAACCTACTAACTAATCGCCATGAACTGTTTTTTTATTTCGCCTATAAACCTACTAACTAGTCCTGTGTCTCTATGCGACATCTAGCTTTCAAACTTTGTTTAAAGCAAAATATAATTTGGCATCAACTCTAAAAGACCATATGTGGACTTGATGGCCTTTTTCTAAATTATTTTCAGGAACAATGATATTCCAGTTTTTGATGAGAGTGTAGATGCTGGAACTCGTCATTTTCCACTTCTTCAATATCAAAGGATATTCTCTGAGACATGGATCCAACACCGTCACTTCAACACCAACAAGTCCTCCTTTAGCGCCTTCTCTTTCCTCCAACATTCCATTCTCAGCCTCTGTGAGGAAATCACACCTAATTTCGTTAATAGGCATTGACAGACGATTGTGACTAGGGCTGACATCTGTGTGGAAAAGCGTCTTGGTCATCAGAAATTTAATGTTAGTGCCGTTCAATTCTCTGATACGATTCATGAATTCAATCGGCAGATCCCGTGGTGGTGGTGGTGGTATTGGTGGAGCTTGTGACGGTAACAGTAACAATGGTGATGAAGATGATGATGGTGTTGCATTCTTTGGCATACGCATCTTCCTTGGTTTTTTATTATTCACGGAGGTGGCATTTTTTATTATTACATCCAAATGTCAACTAACATATAATAAAGGTTAAAATATACTTATAGTCTTTATAAATCAAACTTATTTTGTTTTACCAAAAAAAAAAAAAAAAATCAAACTTATTTTAATTTGGTCTATATACTTGAATTAATTTTATGGAATTATAAGATAACAAACAAAGAGGATGATTTTAACAATAATTACACATGTTAGTGGTATCAAGATTCCTCCGTCGTGCCCCAAATGTCGGTTTTCAACGGAGATTCTTCAACGACAACCACGCACCGCCTGAGGAAGCTTAAACCCCAACTCGGGGCTTAAGCGCTACCAAGAAGAAAAATTCTGATTCGAAGAGCGCGCTTAAGCGCACCACGTTAATTCTGCACGCAAATCTTAGGAGGCTTAAGCCCCCAAATTCAGGCTTAAGCGCCCCAGAAACCCAACTTAATTAGGCCCACTTGAAATATCCATCTAGGGCACGAATTTCTGGCAAATAAAAACACAATTTGAGGCATGATCAATCACTTTTTCACATTCTAAAAGAGTTCTTGGTACTCGGAGGAAGAGGGAAAGTGGATAAATCCACAGTTCATGTTCGTGAGCGGCGGAGATGAATCAAAATCAAGCTTGCACTGGAGATATTGAAGATTCACCAATCAACCATGAAATTTGGGGAAACTTTTATATTTTCTTTCGTTCTTGATCTTGCTATGTCCGACTAAATCTTTCAGTAGTTAGGGTTAGATGGAATTTAATTAATCTTTTATGTCTTGAACAATTCTTTACGTTAACTTTCCTTTTTATCATGAATGAAATTATCTTTGCTTAATGCTTTATATGAGCTTGAATCTTATATATTGATCTTAGGAAAATGCATGACAATAGGAATATTGGTGCATGATCTGTATCTGATAATTTCGTCATAATCCTTGTGATTCTAGGGATAGACATAGGGTTTGCGTAATCTTTAGATTCTTGAATTTAATGCTTATTTTCTTGGGGAATAACCGGGGAACTAGGGTTCTTGCAGGATTATAAAGATTAAGGGTAACAAGGGATTGAGCCCTAAATACATTAGAAAGAATCGATTAGATTGATATTAAGGACAATTAATTTAAAGAAGGAATTCAGACGTAATAGAGAGATTGAAGAAAATCGAAACCCTAGCTACGTTCTTTCTTATTAGTTAATTCAAATCTTTAAATTCTTGTTTTTAATTCTTGATATTAATTAGTTTTAATATTTTAAATTTCAATTCAAATTCTGTTACAAATACAATTTCGATTGTCCAACTTAAGTTATAATAGTGAATTAGTGCTTGATTTATAATCCTCGTGGGAACGATCTCTTATTTAATCATTATATTAATTGTACGACCGGTACACTTGCCGTGAGCGCAACAAGTTTTTGAACCAAACTTTTTATTTTGCATCGCTCTTAAGCGGGGATTGTCGCTCTTAAGCACGATGAGGCAGTGGAGAAATTGCAATTCTTATTGTTTAGCGCGCTTAAGCTCAGTTTTGGGAGCTTAATCACATAAGGCTTCAACAGTGAGTAAAAAAGAAAACACTTGTTTATTTTCAACAAAAAAAACACTTCTTTCGGCTTGCTCACATCCATTTCATTTTTGAGCAAGGTGTGTAAAATTTGATTTTAAAATACAAAGTTCTTCAGTTTGCTTTGAGATATATAACTATCAAGAACTCTTGACGACAAAAATCAAGCTTACTTAACCAAATATAGAAACTATACCATCCCCGTTCTTGAAATTATGCACTAGTTGTATATCAATGTCAAACAAAATCACAGAGTTACATTTTCTATTTTTTTTAGTTAGAAAGAACGTGGCTCCTTTTCCAAATCTGTATGATTTGGTTGGGGCAACTATTAGCCATAACTTGAGAACTTGAAAAAATAAAAATAAAAATAAAAATAAAAACTTTTTGAACCAGACATAGCTGGCTTAAACAAAATAAAGAAAGAAAAGAAATCATAAAGAAGAAGAAGAAGAAGAAGAATCAATATTGCTCAGTCTCCTTCAAGCTCCTCTCTCTCTCTGATATCTCTAACTCTGGACTCCGGTGTTCTCCTCCTTCCTCTGAATATGCTTGCATCTGTCAAATTTTGTCTCTGTGTTTCCAAGAGATGCATTTTTATGAATCATATCTTTTAATTTCCCATAATATCTTCAATGGAATCTTCACTAGAATCTCCTATCATATCTTTGATTCAATCCTTCAAATCTTCCCTTTTTTTATTTAATGAAAAACTTTCCTTAAAAATATTCAAACAAAGATTTGATAAGATCTTGAATGATTGAGAAATCCAAATCAACTCTACTTGATCTCTCCAATTTATCTCTTTATTCAGCTGAAATTTACTGCAAAATATAAGAAATCTTATGAGAATATTATTGAAAATAAAATAATAATCTAATTATGATTCTCATAACATTTAATTACTTTCAAATCAATTTCATGCTCATATTAACCCTTAATACATAGTAAATTGGAGACTCATTACCAAACCCAATTGTTATCGAACTGATAAAAAATGAATATATATTTTAATCAAGGGTTAGTTTTTTGTCATGTCACATTACAAGAGTTTTTTATCTACACACAAATCAAGCGTGAGTCTCAACTAAAAAAAGAGAGTCAGGATCTAGGACCTGTTAAAAAGTCAGAATACGGAACTGGATCCTATAGCAGGACAAAACAGTGTCATTTCTACAATATGATAAACTACTTTCCCTTTAATCAATTAAAGAAAACTAAATAAATAAATAAGAACGAAGTGACGTTCTAGTTACATAAAATTAGAAGGTCATAGTAAAAATAAATAATAAAGCTTAATAACTAATTAGAAAAAAAAGACAATATATTTTGAGTATAACGAGGGTAAGAAAATGAAAAAAAAATTCTCTTAATTTTAAATAATAAAAATATACAGATTGATCAATAAAAAATCTTGTTAGAAAAACTATATTTTAATATCACTTGATAGAGTATATTTGAACAAAAGTTATCAAGAAATATGATTATTGTATTAAAGAATAAATTAATAGAATGAAAGCAGCCATTCTTTGAAGGAAAACTTGAAGATAAGAGGATCAAAAAAAAAAAAAAAAACTTGAAGAGAAGAGAAAAAGGCAAACAGATTCTTTACAACAAGAAGTAAGAGTTTTTACCAAATGATGATCGTTCAGTTGGTGTTGGAGAATTGAGCAGAAGTAGGTGGATGTGAAAGCATATGTGAAATATTCCTTAGTACCATAATTGAAAGAGAGGTTTAAAGCCTTGATCCCGAAACCTGTTCCGAATCGGACTAATCACAAAGCCATGAACTATGTTTTTTTTGTTTTGTTAGCGCTTGTAAACCTACTAACTAATCGCCATGAACTGTTTTTTTTTCGCCTATAAACCTACTAACTTGTCCTGTGTCTCTATGCGACATCTAGCTTTCAAACTTTGTTTAAAGCAAAATATAATTTGGCATCAACTCTAAAAGACCATATGTGGACTTGATGGCCTTTTTCTAAATTATTTTCAGGAACAATGATATTCCAGTTTTTGATGAGAGTGTAGATGCTGGAACTCGTCATTTTCCACTTCTTCAATATCAAAGGATATTCTCTGAGACATGGATCCAACACCGTCACTGCAACACCAACAAGTCCTCCGTTAGCGCCTTCTCTTTCCTCTAACATTCCATTCTCAGCCTCCGTGAGGAAATCACACCTAATTTCGTTAATAGGCATTGACAGACGATTGTGACTAGGGCTGACATCTGTGTGGAAAAGCGTCTTGGTCATCAGAAATTTAATGTTAGTGCCGTTCAATTCTCTGATACGATTCATGAATTCAATCGGCAGACCCCGTGGTGGTGGTGGTGGTGGTGGTATTGGTGGAGCCTGTAACAGTAGCGGTAACGGTAACAGTAACGATGGTGGTGAAGATGATGATGGTGTTGCATTCTTTGGCATACGCATCTTCCTTGGTTTTTTATTATTCACGGAGGTGGCGTTTTCGTCCTCATGCATTTGATTTGGGGTCACCTTTTCTTTCTCTGTCTTTGTGGTTCTAACAGGTGGCAAATCAAGTTGTTCATGGAGACTCTTTATCTGAGCCAATTCTTCTTCATTGTAAAACTGTGGTGCAAGGCTTGATAGTGTTAGGTCCAAAGAGTGAGGCCTAAAGGGTTTGCAAGACATCTTCTGACGTGTCTCGCTATCTGAAATATTTGCCATCAAATCCCAAAGTGTTTTCTTGTCCCTCTGGCTCATGATGGTTAAAGGAAACAGAGCAGCAAAAAGGTAAAAAGTTTTTATCTATGAATTCTTATGGTTAATTAAGGTCAGGGGTTTCTGATGAATCTCGTTCAATCAATGTGCATTTTCTGAAACACTTTTTGAGTTTCAATTTTGAATTTGGAGATAAGCCATTATCAAAATAGAACTTCTCGAATTTGTAGATAAGCTATGATCAGGAGTAAAATCTTTGAATATAAGCTTTTAATGTGTAAGTGTAACTAACTAACTAACACGGTTCGTTGGGGATAAGCTTTTAATTATATCTGTTATTAGTCTGATTATTAAAGATGTTATCATTTATCATTTTATGGCTTCGGTTAAGGAAATCCTGATGCAATCTCTGAAGCTCTTGAGTTTCAATTTTGATTTTGGAGAGATAAGCCGTTATCAAAAGTAGAACGAACTTCTGGAGAGATAAGCTGTGATCAGAAGATAAGCTATGATCGGAAGTAAAACCTTTGAAGATAAGCTTTTAATGTGTTTAACACTGTAACTAACTAACACGGTTGGAGATAAGCTTTTAATTGTACCTGTTAACACACGGTAATTTCTGGTTTAATATTAGTCTGATCATTCAAAATGTTAATCATTTATCATTTTATGACTTCGGTTAAGGAATTGTTATTAGTAAAAATAATTCCCACGAATAACTTTCAAATAAGATATCCAAGGGCTTTGTCATTGTTATGTTATACTTTCACATATACAGTTAGAATGTGTTTTCACCGGCATGGAAGGAGGGGGTGATGCAAAGTGCCAAACCAAAACATGTTTTTAAGTCGAAGTCATATCATTAATGGGCTTTATTAATCTCATGTAATAAGAGAGAATTCTCTCATGTAATAGAGATAATTATGTGTGTGACCCACTTATTATAGAAAAAGAAAAAAGAAATAAAAAAGTAACACGGAAATCGATGTATGTGTAGGAGAGAAAAATTCTCTCATATAACATAAGAGTATATTTTTCCATCATTAATCCCTAATTAAGAAAAAAGTTTTAATATCTTTATGGTCTTTTAAACATGGGTTTTATAATTCTCATGTTGAAGGAGAACTGAAATCTCAATGTGGGACCCATATGTTAGAAAAAAGTATATGTAAGACCCATGTCAGTACGGAAATCGAAGGGTGTGTAGGAAAATTGTAATTCTCATGTTAAATGAGAATTATAAAACCCTTTAAACATAACAATTTTAGGATTTCATTTTTAAAAATTTACAAATGAACTATTTAATTTTTTTTAATATAAAAAAGAGGACGAATATTCTAAGTATTAAAAATTTTCACTACCAACTTACTACCTATCTAGTCATCATTAGATTAACATTTTCTCTTTCTTCAAAAACTTTTTAACATTCTCTCTCTTTGATCCAATGGTGATGTGATGGATAGTAAGTTAGTAGTAAGAATTTTTAGTAGTTACAATATCCTTACTCTATAAAAAAAGAATAAAGTACATTTTGGATCCTAAACAAAAATCGGGGGGCCCATTTTAATTTCTTAGCAAGAAAAAGTCAATTCGTCTGAAATTTAAAATAGACCCAACTAGTCAAAATTGTAGTTACTTTGAAACTCAAAGAAAACCCACTTGTTTTGTCTATTGATATCATCTCATGTCACGAGAAAAGAGAACTAATTTTATTGATAATTAATTATTAAACAGAATCAATTATTTATTTGCTTGTAAATTATATATTAATTAATATTCTACCTATCTTAATCATTTTTGAGACCAATATGATTAATCTTTGATTTCAAATAACTATTTGATCCAACGAGATAATATAATAAAATGAAGGGATAATCGTTTGTCATGAAGCATGACACCATTTGTGTCATGTTACAGACATAAAAACGCTGTGGGCTTTATTGTACAGAAGAAAAACAAAAAAATTGAAGTGGATCTCACGCTATATTGAGTCAGTAGGAAAGTGGATATTTTTCCTATTACATAACACTTGTATTTTCTTAAAATGAATAGATCATTTTACCTATTTTTTTCATGTACACCTTATCTACTAATATCCAACACTATTACATCAAAATGTCAACTAACTATAATAAAGGTTAAAATATACTTGTAGTCTTTATAAATCAAACTTATTTTGTTTTACCAAAAAAAAATAAAAAAAATCAAACTTATTTTAATTTGGTCTATATACTTGAATTAATTTTATGGAATTATAAGATAACAAACAAAGAGGATGATTTTAACAATAATTACACATGTTAGTGGTATCAAGATTCCTCCGTCATGCCCCAAACGTCGGTTTTCAACGGAGATTCTTCAACGACAACCACGCACCGCCACTCCCTCCGACATTCTACCTCGCTCGCATGTGCAGAAACGTTGACACTGTGAAGAAGCTTCACGCCTCTCTCCTCGTCCACGGCGTCACCGGCGACCTCCTCTCCGACACGAAGCTCGTCAGCCTCTACGCTTCATTCGGCAATCTTCGCCACGCACGCAACCTGTTCGACCGGTTGCCCTCCCCGGATTTCTACTCCTTCAAGGTCATGATCCGCTGGTACTTCCTCAACGACATGCATTCCCACGTCGTTTCGTTCTTCCACCTCATGAGGGTCACCCTCGGACTCTGCAACGACGACGTCGTCTTCTCCATCGTTCTCAAAGCTTGCTGCGAGTTACGCGACGTCGTTCACGGTGCCATTCTTCATTGCCACATTATCAAAGCCAAGCCACCCGATAGCTTCGTGATGACCGCTCTCGTCGACGTTTACTCCAAATGCGGACGCGTTCAGAGTGCACGACAAGTGTTCGACGAAATCGCTGACCGAAATGTCGTTTCTTGGACTTCGATGATTGTAGCTTACGTGCAAAATGATTGTGCCCATGAAGGGTTGACATTGTTTAATAGAATGCGAGAAGGGTTTGTTGATGGGAATCAGTTTACTGTTGGAAGCTTGGTCACCGCATGCACCAAGTTGGGATCTTTGCATCAGGGGAAGTGGGTTCATGGGTATATCATTAAGAATGGGATTGAGCTCAATTCTTTCTTGGCAACTTCTCTTTTGAATATGTATGTTAAGTGTGGGGATATTAGGGATGCTCGTTCTGTGTTTGATGAGTTTTCCATTGATGATGATGACCTTGTTTCATGGACAGCAATGATTGTGGGGTATACTCAGAGGGGTTATCCCCTCATGGCCTTGGAATTGTTCATTAACAACAAATGGGTAGGACTATTGCCCAATTCTGTTACCCTTGCTAGTTTGCTCTCTGCATCTGCTCAACTCGGCAATACCGTTATGGGAAAGTCACTCCATGCTCTTTTAGTTAAGTGTGGTTTGGATGATCCTCCTGTGAGGAATGCTCTTGTTGATATGTATGCAAAGTGTCACCTCATTTCAGATGCTCGTTATGTGTTTGAAACTTCGGTTGAGAAGGATGTTATCTCTTGGAACTCGATTATTTCTGGTTATGCACACAGTGGTTCTGCTTATGAAGCTCTTGAGCTCTTTCAAAGGATGAGATCAGACTCATTTTCGCCTGATGCTGTTACGGTGGTTGGTGTTCTCTCTGCTTGTGCTTCCATTGGTGCTCTTCAACTTGGTGCTTCCCTTCATGCTTTCTCTTTGAAGGATGGCCTGGTGTCGTCTAGCATCTATGTTGGCACTGCATTGCTGAACTTTTATGCAAAATGTGGGGATGCAAAATCAGCTCGTATGGTGTTTGATGGGATGGGAGAGAAGAATACCGTGACTTGGAGTGCAATGATTGGTGGTTATGGCATGCAAGGTGATGGAAGTGGATCCCTTGCTCTCTTTAAGGATATGTTGAAAGAGGAATTCGAGCCGAATGATGTGGTCTTCACTACTATATTAGCAGCTTGCAGCCATTCAGGGATGGTTGGAGAAGGCTCGAGGTTATTTGATTTGATGTGTCGCGAATTGAATTTTGTTCCTTCCATGAAGCATTATGCATGTATGGTTGATCTATTGGCACGTGCTGGCAACCTCGAAGAGGCATTGGACTTCATTGACAAAATGCCTGTTCAACCTAGTGTTAGTGTATTTGGAGCTTTTCTCCATGGATGTGGACTTCATTCAAGGTTTGAATTAGGAGAAGTAGCAATTAGGAGAATGTTGGAGTTGCATCCTGATGAAGCTTGTTACTACGTGCTCGTTTCAAACCTATATGCTTCAGATGGGAGATGGGGCTTGGTTAAGCAGGTGAGAGAGATGATAAAGCTAAGAGGATTGAACAAGGTCCCTGGTTGTAGTTTAGTGAAGATGGATATCAACAATGATAGATATGCCAGAGTGGCAGTTCTTCCTTAATCATATACGCCTTTGTGCATGATCATGTGATAGTAAGCAAAACTAATTGCTCAAAAAAGTGGTTCCACAGGTATCATTTCTTGACACCCCCCACATATGGAGGAACTTAGAGATAGGCAAGTTTTAAAAACAAGTCTTGGAAGATTGGAGATAACCTTTTGGGCGCAAGACTCAAGGAGCTTAGCAGAAGCCAATTGGTCTCTGTGGAGGCCAGTGACCAAGAGGTGAGCATGGAACTGAGTAAATGGCCTCAAAGTAGAAAAAGGCATGAACAATGGCATGTACAGTGACAGTTTTTGGCTAACCAACAGTGAGAAAACTCCTGTTTCTGTGCGTGATTGTGTTTCAGTTTGTGAAGGTTACAAACGGGAAAATGGAGCGAGAAGAGGAAGAGAAATTGAAGTATAGCTTTAGCACTTTGCGGGTAAAGAGTGTCAAAAAGGGGAACAAGAATCCCCTCACCCCCCATTTTTGGGTAAATAACAAGCATTTCCCTTTATTCATAGGAAAGAAATAACCTACCAATTTTTCCATCTGTTATCGTCTCCAAAAACGCTATTATAATTGAGAGTTACAATTATAATCTCAATTCTAATTTTAAAATTTAGAAATAGTTTAGTATCTAGAAGTTTGTTTGAATAAAACAAAGACTTTGCAAAAATAAAATTAGTCTATAATTCATTTATAATCTCAATTGCTTAAGTGTATGGTAAGATTTTATTAAATAAAGCAAAATATGTTTAATGACGAACACAATCTCCACCATTTCAAGCTGGGTAGCAGAGATAATTGTTCATACGTATGAAGACAAGCTTCAGCATCCTCACTAATAGCAAAGGTAAGGAAAAATAGGACCTCTTACCCATAATGAATTACCGTACAGACAGGCAGTAATTATTGTAGAAGTAACAATAAGATTGCTATCACGTTATCGAAGTTCTGATCGATTCCTTTACTAAATTGTTAAGGTTTTGGGCCTTTCAATTCCCATGATGCGCAACGAAGCGGTGAGAAATTTGTTGGAGCAACAAAATTGATTTTCTGAGGAAATAAAGAGAAAGGTTAGAAATAGCAATAGAGACGCAATAGAGAAACAAGTTTGATAAAATACGTATCAGTAAAGAGAGGATTCAAAATGAGTGGATAGCTTCACAGTCACAGGAGGTGCATTGCTTGAAGAGAAGCAAGGAAACTAGGAAAGCAAACTCAAAAATTTGTATTTTGAGTTTGTATTAAAGTGGACATGTTGAGCTCATCAAAAAAAAAAAAAAAAAGGAAAAAGTGGACATGTTGAAACTTGAGTTTTGTGTGATTCAGAAGTTCTGAACTTAGCAGACATGTTGAAACTTGTTCCCAAGTGATTACAAAAAAAATGTAAGAGTAAGTTTTCACTCAATTAGCATAATAGGCACAAAAGGCTTAAATGGAAGATGAAGTACAATAATTATGCGTAATTATATTTCTGGAAGACGTAGATCTTTCATAATCCTAGCACGAAAAAAGGAGAAATTATTGCATAATGCTTGGACTAGTTTGGTCCCACGGTGAACAGTAGCAAAAATCAAGGATGCAATGAGAGGAACGACAACTTCAAAACCTAATTTTATTGAAAATATGGTCTCTTGAATGTACAAGACAATTAAAAAAAGCCAACCAACTCGCTTCCACGATCAATTACAATACATACATACAGAAAACTTACCAATGCTTCCAAAAATTCAAAAAAATAATAATAATAAAAAAAAAAATACTTTCATACACATTTCAAACTCATGCAACTCTTCTGTTACCAGCGGGAATGAGGACAAGGTAAAAAATGAAGAAA
Organism: Gastrolobium bilobum; assembly: GCF_033153095.1. Taxonomy (NCBI): domain Eukaryota; kingdom Viridiplantae; phylum Streptophyta; class Magnoliopsida; order Fabales; family Fabaceae; genus Gastrolobium; species Gastrolobium bilobum. The sequence continues at coordinate 256,705 of NW_026897874.1, read as the reverse complement.
CTGCAGCAAATGATCCTCTTTTATCAACCAAATGATATACAACTGCATGTGTCATGGTCTGTGATACACATATTTTGTTCTGGGATCCACAATAACACCCTTCCCTCCATTCACTTCTAAGTCATGCCTGTATGAATAAAAGTATCAAACAAATTAGTGCCCGGCCTATGATCTAAACCACATTCACCATAAGGAAATGGATACAGCAAGAATAATAATTTGCAGCAATGAGGATACCACCCTATTGGCAAAGGGCATCCCCAATATGCTACAACTGCTTCATTCAGAAGCCATAAATTGAAAGTGAAAGTGTACAAAATAACATCATGAAAAGGAAAAAATGTTGATGGCATGGCATCACGTGAAAACATAGACTCAACTGAAACACAAAATCTGGGATGGTCAGCTGTTCGCGAGGTACGTATCTGAAGAGCTGCAGAAGTCGATCAGCATATACAACTTTCTTCCAAACCTGAAAATTAATCTTTATTGAAAATAATATATAAATACACATATGAGGCCCTTAAATATGTTTAGATTCCACTAACGTACCATATTGTCCACAAACATCTGAAGTGCAAATACTGTCGCTTTTAGTCCAAAAGTTGGGTGAAGTACATATATTGCCTACACATTTCATATTGAGAAATCAGAACAAAGGCTGTACAAGGCTAATGTATTGCATACATGTACCAAACCAAACAAATAAAGAAAGAAAGAAATAAAATAGTGCATACGTGCAGGTTGTGCTGGTGCTTCCGACCAAGTATTTGTTGCAATCTTCTCATCCAACCTAGGTCTGGCTGCCTAATTATGTCAAAGCAGGATGGAGAGAAGTAGAAGTAAACTATGTCAACAAACCAAAATCCTGGGCATTGCACACAAATAGGAGCAACTAATGATTGGAGTTAATTATACACAGTTTCACTAGCAACTTGTTTATTTAAAATGTCCTTAACCCAGCTTCAAAACGCACTTCTTTTTCTACTACTCCTTTCCCTTTTTCTTGCATTCAAGAATGGTTCATTACTTCATTCCATGGCACAACTTCAATTCATTTTAACACAATTTATCCCAAAGCCTACCAGTACCACTCAAACAGGACTATCTACCCTCAGCAAACCATCCTCAACAAAGAAGCATATAGTTAAGTCACAATGAATCAAAACAAAGGGTTGCTCGAAATTAATATGGGGCTATGTATTAAGTTTTACTAACATAAACAGGTAGAAAAATACTGCAGAACCAATCTCAATGAAGGTACATACTACACGGCGACTAAGCCAATGGCCAAGCAGATGCTTCCAGCATTCAGCAACTATGCAAAGTACTACCAATACAATACGAGAAGTTTGGCAACCAAAATACTGTTGCAAATGTATAAAACAAAAATGTTCAAACATATTTTCCACACTTGTCTGTTTAATTTCTGGTTCCCTTTTTCAAATTGAATAAAAGGAGTGAATTACCAAAACTTCGGCTATGGAACTATTTTGATTAATTTGACGTTATAATCATATAATTAACACAAAATAACTAGTTGGTAAAAGGAAGTTTAACAATTAGCCCATTCCCCTTGCACATTCATGAAATATTTTTTAATGGAGACAATCCGTAGCATATTGCAAACCTCTATTTCATGAAAACTAGACCAATCAGTGAATCGTAGTATTCAAACATTAAACACTTACATCTGCAGAGATGCAGCAGAGTGGAAGTAGACAATAGAATAAGGCTTATGTATTAAAGGCTCGAACTCCTGAAATTTAATACAAAGATAAACAAAGGAAAGGGAAAAGACATAAAGATTAAAACTAATGGACATAAATCAGTTTTGACTTTCAAATAGAAGTATGCATTGCCAATAGCCAGAAGATAAAAACTTAAAGTATGCAAACTAATGCTTGTGAGCAGTAAAAGATGTCAAGCTGAGGATTATAAGTTAATTACACTTGAATTGGAGAAAACTGAATATTATGTCTGAATAATTTCACTGTACATGAGTTCATTCTAATATATAAACCTAGCGAAATCATTGCCTAAAATATTGGCTAATATATGGTAATAGAATATTTTACAATTATTATAAACGATTTACAAAATATATGATGTGATAAAGAATGTGAGACTATTACAACAATTACCTTCACAACATAGATTACAAATCGCTCCAGATCGAGACACCTGAGCAAAAAGTGAGCCCCCACAACAACCATGACAGGATGACCCTCAGTGTCTACCCCTCCACGATAACTGAAAAACATAAAAACCTCAGCAGACTTTAAATGCAAAGATTAATGTAAGCCCTCGCTTGTGGCATGCCCTTAACCTTGGAATGGGAAAACCTTCCCTCTCACTATTTTTTTTTTTCACCCAAAAAAGAAGAAGCAGCAAAGATCAACCTGAACACATGCATGAAGCATTCGCGTTGATGGACTAAGGGAAACAAGAATGCGAGAAATTTTAAAAAGCATAAAACTTCATTATTCGTTTAATTATGATTGAATCTGATAAGATTAATTACATCTTATCCAGCAACATTATTTTTCTTTTCTCTTCCACAAAAGAACATCATATTGCAATCATTAGAGAACAGTCTTACTATTAATGCATTGCAAAATATGTCTTCTTTGACAAAGGAGCCACAAAGGATAAAAGGAATTTTACAACCCATAAGTTCAGTTTATCACTTATCCGGGAAGAAATATTTGGACAATAAAACTTTGCAGACATTGCTGATTAGAAGGATTCATTCACCCTATCAATAAGATACATATAAAGTTCCCAACTAATATTAGAACTAAGAGTATCCAAGCAAATCAGATGATGAAATAGATTGATGCTTACATGATTTTCATTTCTGCAATTTCAGAAAGATTCAAAGAATTTGCTTTAGCTAGATATCTAGAGTGAAGAGAATATTCTTCGGCAGCAGACAAAGGAGGTCCCCCAAGGTCACCATATCCAAGCAATTTAGCACAATTCCAGCCCCTTTGTGCTTCAGCAGTTTTCTCCCACTGCTCCAGACGCTTTTGATCAGGGTCTTTAATCAATGACATGAAGGCAGGATCCAGAAATGAATCTAAATATGAATTCCTATAGAAGCCACATGGATCAGGAAGAATCTATTAGAAGATAGATTGAAAAAATAGATTATGTTCCATTTAATCAAATACACATCAACATCAACATCAACAGCACCTTTAACCCAAGCAAAAATTATTTTTATTTCACACACACACACGCATGCACGCTAGATCCGATCCGAGCCAAGCCGGCCGGACAGTGGCGGCAGCGGCACGGTGGACCAAAGGCCACCTAGCTCCTCTCCCCTCCACAAAATGTGTAGTGCCCCAAGGGGCATTCAAATATGTTTGGTGAAGCTAAAGGGGCATTCAAACAAGCAGTATGAATTCTTTTGTGGGCATTGACAATCCAAAAATTTTAGCATCCAAGAACAATAGTTCTCTGAAATCTTCTCATTGTGCTCAGACACAAAAATACTTCAAATATGGAGAAGCACAGAAACTTATAAAGTTATAACAGAAAAAAAGAACGTAACCTGATACTATAAAGCTCCTGCTCAGCACAGGGTCCATGGAAGGGTCAGGCCCATTGTAATAGGAAATGTTAGTTATATTATCTGGTCCTATAAACCAGTATATGGTGGGATTGATTATTCCCATCCCAACATTTTCTTCATAATGGAAATACAGAGAAATCTAGTATGAAATCAAATATTAAAAATATTTTAAAATTTTCAAAAGTTTACTGACCTGCGAACCAATCCAACATCACTGACAGGAAGATCAACTGGAACTTCAGGTGGTTTTGAAACACTCATTTTAGGCAAAGACTTTATTCTGATTTTACGCTCATCTATGATGGTCTCACCATTTTCATCCCCAACGTCTGCAGGAAGTTTTGACAAAGCAACCTGCTCCTCGTGTTTATCCCGAGGAAAGTAAAGTGGAAGCAACCTACATTAAACAATACAAAAGGTAAATATAGCTACAAAGTCGAAAGGCAAGGTTGAAAAGAAAATCATCCAAAGTTGGGTAACTATAGGAATGTTCATGTCAATAAAAATATATCAGGTATCAACACAGAAACAAAAACAAATGCTGAAAATACCTTTTATATATCTCAGTATCGGTTGTGCTGGTAGTGCAAAAGACAACGGCTGTTATGTTGCTTTTTTGCTTCTCAAGAAACCGCCGCACAGTTCCTGAATAAAAGGCATGAAAAAAAAGGGAAAATAAAAGAAGGTTTAACCTAAAGATTAATATATCATCCATCAACCCTCTGAAAACATTTGTCAACTTAACTAAGAGAAATCATACTATATACACTAGATGTATTGAGCAGGGACATGATTAAAAAACCTGGGGCTTTTGGAAATCATACAATATGGTAGAATTACGATTTATGAAAAATAAAATAAAAAAAAAGATGCACCCAACATGCATTCCCCTTGACCATTAATCTAAACACCACTTGGTAACATATAAAATCAAATAACGCAGCAAACTGCAAGGAATTGATTGACAACTTGAAGAGAGAGCATAATTAGTCATTCTATCTTCTCCCCTCTCCCTCCGCCCCAATTTTTTAGGAAAAAACAAAAAACTCACTAAAGAAATCTCACTTATAGCTACATGCGCTGCTGGTTCTCGGGGATAGTTCTTTGCCTCCGTATAAATACAACCCATAGCAATGCTACATCAATATATACCAAAGAAAAGTAAGTTGTAGATCTTAAAGTAACATGAGATTCCAAGAAATAATAAAAGTTGCAAGAAAATAAATGATATAACACTTGGGGGAAAAAACCTTTGAAGCCCATTTTCAATTAAAAGCTCCAAGCAAGAGCGATAGCAATGACTTAAAGCATTCTCTGCCGCAGTATGGTACTTTACAGCATACTTTGGGCCAACAGTATGGATAATTCTCCTGCGGGAAATTCATTAAAGAATAAAACATGGTATACAAGGAATCCAAATTGTAGACCAGAGATTTGTCAGTAACAAATGAAGAAATATAGGTCAATAACAAAGGGTAGAAATATAGAATGCAACAACCTAATTTGTGGAGCATCACATATGATTAACAGATTTTAGATCCAAACCACAGGAAAAGAAAAAGCATGTTGTTTAACATTTACAAATAATATACAAATCCAATGCTCAACCAGGTTGGAATAGTGGTAACACACTACTCTTTTGTGATTGAAAAGTTACAGGTATGAATCTGGAGACAGCCTCTTTGTAAATACGCTAGGGTAAGACTATGTACAAAGATTGTCCTTACCACACCCTTGCTAATTGGGGTTTAATGAGGAATTTTTTTTATTTTATACAAACCCCATGCTCAACGCCCACCATTCAAAAGAGACTCAAAGATAGTATGAGAAAGCTCCTTTGAATCAATGCAACAGCACTTACTCAAAAGACATTCTCAGAGTGTCTGTTCTCCCAATAAAAGAAAAACAAGTAAAACATGATTGCATAGTAGAATTGATCTTCTAAAATAGAGTCTGTTTTTCTTCATCTGGAATTGAACAATGAAAAGAAAAAGGGCCAACATACAAACCTAGCAGGAAGGTCATATGCTTTGGTAACTTTAGCCATCCCTGTTCGACATCCACCCTGTCAACAATAAAAATGTATCAGTCATTACTATCAAACATCATTTCCAGAAAGCTGCTTCCCCAACATGGAACTGAGATATGACAATTTATATGGAGCTGCTTCTTGCAAGTCTATGAAATATTGAACAACAGGAAATCAAAACGTAAAACTAATAATATAATAAATTTGTAACTCATGCACCAAGCTCACATATTATCAACATTCAACATAGAGCACATAATATAGTTTTGCTAAATAATTAAGTATACCAGAGTCGCACATTCTTCTGCAAGACCAGGTCCAGCTGCACCATGCAATCCAGGGCTGCTGTGTGCTTCATCCATATTCTGTTGACCACAAGAAATGAAAACAATGTAAGAAACAAGATGTTATTAGCTCCATTTTATTTACTGCAGTTCAGTTATAACATGCTTACTAGTATCATTGTATTATGAATAATGATATATCCTCCTAATAATACCCCTAATACTTAATAAAGAAAGTATTAAATGAATGCATTTAATATCTAGAGACATAAAGTACATTCAATACTTTCTTTATTTAGTATTTAGGAGTGTTAGAGATATATAAAATCATTAATGTAACCTCATCCAACAGTTTAAGCTTTTGGGTTGAATTGGCTCTTTACATGGTATCAGAGCCTCAGTGTCCCGGATTCGATCCTCGCCGCCCCCCATTTTCTTTGTGGAATTTCTTAGCACAGGAAAGCAGGGCCTGATGTATCATCCACCTTTTAAGCCCAATGGGCTCTCTTGGAGGAACGTGTTAGAGATATATAAAACCATTAATATAACCTCACCCAACAATCTAAGCTTTTTGGTTGAATTAGTTCTTTATAAGGAGGATTATTGGGAAGATTAATCGAGATGCATGATAAAAAATTCTGACTAAGGATATTGAAAGGACTCATGATAAGTATCAACAAGAGAGTGATCTGAGGTTTAAGGAAAAGGAAGAAAAGAATTGTAATTTGTCAAATTTATTTAAGAATAAAGACCATGCTTTTATTGATTAATATTTGAATAAATTTATGCAAGCAACCTATCACAAGGGTTAAATGTTGTTTGATACTTTGATTTTATCTACAAGAGAGTGGTTGTCAACCTAAAATGTAACTGCTTTTAAACAATGACAAATATAGGCATTTCAACATAGACTTTTAAACGTTACACTAAACAAAACAGAGAGTAAGTGCCTATAACAAATTATACAATGACAACAACGAAAGCCTTTTCCCACTAGATGGGGTCAACTACATAGACCAAAGGAAACCATTGTTTCTATCATGAACTAAATCCTGAGCAAGTCCATTTAGATGTAAGTCATTTTTAATGGTTTCACCTAGACTTTTTCTTAGTCTCCCTCTACTTCTTGCTATAGGTCAATCACTGGGGCTTCCATTGGTCACCTGCTCACATGGCCAAACCACCATAGGCAATATGCTACCATATTTTCCTCAATAGGTGCTACTCTTACTTTCTCTGTAATGCATTAATTCGTGATCCTATCATGCCTTGTATGTCCATTCATCCACCAAAACACTCTGCTTATGCTCTTTTGACTCTTTACTGCACAGCATTCAGTACCATACAACATTTAAGGTCTTATAGCTGTGCGGTTAAATTTTCCTTTAAGCTTAAAAGGCACTTTCTATCACAAATAACACCTGAGGCATTTTTTCCATTTCACCCATTCATCTTGAATCCTATGATTTACATCTCTCTCCAACTTCTCCATCATCTTGTATGATAGATCCAAGATACTTAAACCTAGCAACTCGTGGAATAATATGATCTCCATTCAATACCTCTATGCTAGTACTAGTGTGTGCCTGGCTGAATACTCTGTTTTACTTCTACTTAATCAGAAACCATGTGCTTCCCAAACTTTTCCCACAACTCAACTCTATCATTCATTTCCTCTCTTGACTCAAGGACTATATCATCTGCAAAAAGCATGCATTGTGGCAAGAAAGACAAGGCAAAAAAATTAGGGCTCAAAGTAGACCCTTGGTGTAATCCAATAGTTATTGGAAAATCCTTAACGACCTCATCATGTGTTCTAACACTAGTTGTAACCCCATCATACATATCTTTGATTGCTAAAAAATAAGTACAAACTCCGTTCTTCTCTAGAGCGTTCCAAAAGACTTCTCTAGGCACCATATCATAGGCCTTTCACATGTTAATGGAAACCATGTATGGAGCTTTTTGCTTCCTTCGGTACCTCTACATCAATCTTCGTAAAAGTCATATTGCTTCCATTGTTAACCTATCTCGCATAAAACCAAATAGGTTCTCTAAAACATGAGTCTCCTGTCTTAATCTCTATTCAGTTACCCTTTCCCATAGTTTCATTCTGATGGACCATTGGAGCCTTTTCCACGTAGATATACAAGAAAGAGGATTAAAAGTGGTGCAGCCCAACTACCAGGTGTGGTTAAGAGAAAAGATAAAGAAATAAGAAGTGAGACAAGCCAAAATTATGCTCAAATTGTCCAAGAAGAGAACTCGGGCCCAAGCCCAGCTAACAAGGAAAAAGAATCAAAAGCGGAGACCCAAGAGATGCATAAAGAGAAGTTAGTTATGCACAATGGAGAGATGGACAGCTGGCAGATGTTGAATGGAGAAGGGAGAATTGGAGAGGGAGAGCAGTGTGACGGAAATTAGTTATAGGGAAGAGAGAGACAAAGAGAAAGGCATGAAAAGTCATTCACCAACTTGGAGTAAAAGGAAGAGCACTCTCTGCAAACGGGTTTGATTTGTGGATGGTGTTAGGAGTATGGAATAATAGTAATAGTAGCAATTATAGTTAAAGTGTCTGTAATAGTTGTTTGATTGCATTTGCCATTTTAATTGGAGTCTGTAATTGCAATACCCTGTTGGTCTGTAATGGAGTTGCTGTGAGTATTTCGTTATTGTTTTTTTTGTATTTCCATTTCATTGTGTAGGAGGTAAGCAGTATGTTGATTGTAATGATGAAGGTGAACATGGTTAGTTCGCTGATTACGAATATAATGGTAATATAGATGTATTTCAGATATTGATAGCCGTTGGAGTAGATCTGATAATTTTGTATTCCACTTATTTAGTTATTACAATTCAAGTAGGAACGTACAGGTACCAACACATTCTTTGATCATGAGCTTAATCCCCCTATAGTTAGCACAATTTTGTATATATCCCTTGTTCTAATAAATAGGAATCAAAGTGCTTCACCTCCATTCATTTGGCATTTTCTTTGACCTCATTATCTCATTAAACAACTTTGTGAGCCAAGTTATACTCTTCTTCTCTAGACACTTCCAACCTTCATAAACAAGAAAATATAGGCTTAAAAAAGAAGAAGAAGAATTTCATGCATTTCCTCACAAGGTGGGTTCCTCATTGAGGCCTCACCAAAAGGAAGGATGCTTGCAAAAATCATATTTTTATTGGAAGAGTGGTGGGGAGGTGGAACTTTTTCAATTGTTTTGTTTCATAAACAGAACAATCACTTTACAGAACAAAATAACCACATTGGTGTTCTTTTGGGTCCATCCTATTCCTTAGTAGTCCTAAATGGCCATTACCTCACAAAAAAATAAAGAAAGGTAAAAAAAGGAAAGAAAATTAAAGCTGATGTGAATATGGGAACGGTATTAAATGATGCAGTCTAAGTCCGATTTGGTGAAATTATGAGAGTTTTCTCTTTGGTTCTTTGAAGAACTAGTGAACTTATCAGAATCACTCTGTGATGTTCACCAATTTGACATATCAAATGGATTTCCACCACCATTTATGACATCTTCAACTATACCAAGGTTCTTACCTCTCTATAGGTAACGGGGTCATGGTTTTCCCATTCAAACCTATTGGCTTATTGTAGAAACGGTCCTTAGGTTCCTTATTTGTTGACAGGTCTCATTGCTCTCAGCGTGATTCACATAAAAATCCATCTAAATGGACTAAATCACCCATCACACTACAATAAAGAGTCAACAACATGGATGTTTGGGCTGTAACTTTCAGCAAGTAGGGAAAATTTATACTATCACAAAACTCTCACGCTCAGTTGTCTTCAAGAGTAGATTCAAATAAGCAAATGGGTGTGAGTTGAGGTCCCATGAATCATAGTGAAAAGATAGAAAACAACACGACAATGATAAATAAAACTTTGCAAATACCAAACCTACAGAAGTTAAATTAATGCAGGAATACTTAAACAACAATACTAAATGACAAGCCAGATAGTGTCTACCTCATTTGTCGAATTTACCATAGCATCTACCTCCAGATTCCAGGGATTCCCCCTCCACAAATATATCTTTGAATTTACTTCATGGTCAATGGGAAATCTTGACACTGAATTGCTGCCATCACCACTGTCTGCTCCTGAGTGTGATGCTAAAGGATCAGGAAAGTATGAACTAGAAAATGGAGAATCTCCATTTTCATACCCCAAAGACTGGTCAGCATTACTCCATCGCGGAACTTGATCCAAAGTGACAACAGAGTCCCCACTGTCAGTAGGCAATCCACCGCGCGGTGTGGCCGACGAAGCAGCCACAGGCCTATACATTTCAGGGACTCCTATCAACAGAATCACTCTACTTGTTCAGCTTCAACAATCACTAAGCTACATTCAATCAACAATCTAACATTTAGAGTTTGGTTGGCATGAATAAGCTCATCTGATAAACATCAACTACTGATACTAATATCCAGAAATATGATCCAAGAGATTCTATTAGCCATACAATCACCTACAAGAACCTTCCTTTCAAACTTAAAACCAGGAATTAGATTGCAGAGAGAATTTTAAGGGTAATTCAAATATTGAATTATGCTTTTCTGACAACCGGGAAGAAAATACAGGGGAAAAAAGAAGAAGATACATAGCACCAAAAGCAAGCAAAATTGATATCCACCACCCGTCATCACAAATAAAAAGTACCATTGAAACGGATAATTACTTAGAATTAGAACCCTAATTTGAGATTTAGATAAAAGAAGAAAGAAAAACCTGAAATTGTTGGAGGAAATCTACAGTTGGAATTATGGGGTGTCAAAAAAGAATTAATCAAAACTTGATTTCGTGGGAAAAATGAGAAATACAAGGGTTGTGATTGGTGGGTTGGTGAGAAGATGAGCTTTTAAATTCAAAGCTCATATTTTTATGACAAAAGGAAAACGAGAAATGCTTAATTTGTCTTTTTCTGCCACTTCCGGCTCGATAATAGCGATCCGGAGGAGACTATTGAGGCAAAAAGTTAAATTGAAAATATTGAATTCTATTTTGATTGATTGAATTAGAATGTAGAAAATATTTACAAGGAAAAAAAAAAAAAAAAAAAAAAAAAAAAAAAAAAAAAAAAAACCCTCTCTATGTACTATTTTTCATCTTTATCCTTGCCACATCATCTACGTTATATTACTAATTTGATTGACTGATGACAAAATGACACACAAATTAGATTGATTAACATTAGATATTGTCTTTTAAAACTTCAAAAATAATCTTATACTTGTTTCTTCAAAAAAAAAAAATCACGTTTTTTATAATAACAAAATAAAATAAGAAAATTCACCTTTTGTTTCTTTCTTCTTCTCATGAAAGTTATGTATAAAAAGACTAGAGAAAATTCTGAGTGTTGAATTTAGGATTTGGGTTTGATTTTATTCTGACATAAACTATGAACTTCAATTGATTTTGCATATGAACTTCTTTTCCAAGATATGACTGTTATTCATAGGCTTGCCTTTCCCCATTTCCATAGCTGGATTTTGAGTTGGATAATAACGCTTTCAATGGAACATCAAATTCATCAATCTAATCGCACGCTTTTCTTCCTTCCTTTTCACAGAGCAATGTTGTTCATTCGGTGATTTACTCAAGTTTTGACATTTGGTATGTTCCTATTGCTGCTGAAATCTTAATCAAGCTTTAAAATATTGCTTTTCATCTTAAGGTAATGCACGGAAAATCTGTTAAATTTTGCCACTATCTAAAACATTTACATCCTTCCTTTGTGATACTAAAAATTGACATTCTCCTTAATAGTAAATCTTGTATTTTTATCCGAATTTTCATAATCCTTAATATAAATGATGAATGATACAAAAGAGCTTCTAGAAGTATGTATAAGGACACAAGTATGTATAATTCTAGAACTTGGTCATTCATTTAATGGGGATATGGTTTTTGGTTTTTTTTTTTTTTTTTCAGTTTTAGTAGCCCACTAGCCAGCTCTAATACATGTAGACTTGCAATCTACATATTGAAGAACCACAAAGACAGTTCATGATAGGGTTACACCATACACGTCAGAACACAGAAAGTGATGCACAATTGTACATTTTAAGAGCAATGAAATCGCCCTAGTTTTCTTGAAATTGTATTTTGGACTGTAATAATTCAAGTGTCGTAGCACTTAAACTCTGGTTTTAGTGCATATCAAAATGGCCACCGCTCATAATTTTCCTTTGAGATATACCAACTACATTTTGTGACAAAAGCTCATAAACTCTTCATTTTCTTTGTTCATTTTATTGGGCTTCCTCCTTCAATGCTAAACTCAAGTTCATTGAGAGGTTTCTTAAAAACCCTAACCTTAGATCTCACCTTCTCTATATATTCATTAGTTGTGAGTGGAGGCTAGGTTAGAGAAATTAAGAAAGAGATTTGAGAGAAACTTTGAGAGAATTATTTGGGAGATTTGAGCAAAGCTTTATGCTTTGTATTTGAGAGATCTCTAGAGAGTTTGAGTGAAATATCTCTAGGGAGGTTTGATTATCACCATTGTTGGAAAGGTTGTGTTAACCACCACATTGGTGTATTTGATTCTTTGTAACCATTATTTTCATAGTAAATTTTTGATCTGGACTAGGTCCCGTGGGTTTTTGCTTCTTCATTGAAGAAGGTTTTCCCACGTTAAAATTGTTTGTGTTCTCTCTCTCTTCTTCTCCTCTCTCTTCTGTTTTTCGTTTTGATTTTTCCGCTGCGCTGCCCGACCTGGTGAAGTTCAGGCCGAGGTATTGTCGAGATCCGAGATCAGGATCTTGTTGATTGACTTCCGCACAAAGGCTGCTTAGCCGAGCTTGAGGGAATGAGTTTTTCCCAACAGTGGTATCAGAGCCCGAGTTCGACGGGTTCTGAGGGAGACGAGATGGAGACCAGTGACATAACCCATAATGGAGACATGTTCAAGCTGACCGCAGACAATTTCACATATTGGAGACCGGTGATGGAAGATCATCTCTACTGCAAAGATTTGCACGAGCCCATTATCCTTGATGAGAGACCGGCAGGCAAAACCGATAAGGAGTGGGAGATTCAGAGTCGTAAGGCGGTAGCTACGATTAGAAAATATATTGTCAAAAGCCTATTTGAGCACGTGTCCGAGTTTACGAACGCGTACGAGTTATGGACGAAATTAGAGTCCTTGATTCAAAAGAAGACTCCCAGGAACAAAGCACACCTGGTTCGCCGACTTGTGAAGTTGGAATACAAGGACGGCATGAGTATGATTGAACACCTCATAACCTACAAAGGTATTGTGAATCAGCTGTCAAAGGTTGATATGAAAATTGATGACGAGATGCAGGCCTTGTTGCTGTTGAGCTCGTTGCCAGAAAGCTGGGATACTTTGGTGGTGACCCTGAATAATTCGACTCCAGATGGAAAATTGAAGATGGATGTCGTGACAGACAGCCTTCTGGGTGAAGAATCCAAGAGAAGAAAACGAGGTACTTCTAGCACGTCTGAGGCCAACGTTGCTGAGAACAAAGGGAAACCCGACTCCCGGGGTAGAAGCAAGAGTCGGGGTCGAGGTCGTGACAGGCGAGAAAAGTCCAGAGGTCGGTCAAAGCTGAAATATGAGTTGAAGTGCTTTTACTGTGGAAAGACAGGTCATAAGAAGCCGGACTGCTGGACCCTGCAAAATGACGAGAAGAAAGACTCAGTGAAGCCGGATCAGATTATTCCCAAGAAGAGGGAACACAAGAGCACCACTGCGGTGGCTGCCAACCCGGATGCCGAGATATTCCTCCTAGGTGAGGATAATTATTTGAATGTTGCATATGATGACTGCACCTGGATTGTTGACTCCGGTGCCTCCTTCCACGTTACTCCACACAAAGGTTTTTTCTCCTCTTATCGAGGTGGTGATTTTGGAGTCGTGAAGATGGAAAATCAAGTGACCAGCAAGATTGTTGGTGTCGGTGATGTAACTCTGACCACGGATGTTGGATGCCGACTTGTGTTGAAAGATGTAAGGCATGTTCCTGACATGCGTTTGAACCTAATCTCGGTAGGCAAACTTGATGATGCTGGGTTAGTGAACTACTTCGGTAGTGTTAGATGGAAGCTGACCAAGGGAAACTTGGTCGTGGCCCGAGGTAAGAAGAAAGGCTCTTGTACGTGATGCAAGGAAAGATCAATGGCTGAGAAGCCAATTCAGTTCGAGATGAACCTAGCTTGGAGCTATGGCACAAGCGCCTCGGCTACATGAGCAAAAAAGAGCTACAGATCCTGAACAAGAAAGGATTACTGACCGGGTTGAAAGGCCAAGCGTTGGAGAATTGCACGCACTGCCTAGCTAGAAAGCAGCACCGAGTTTCTTTTGTGAGACCGGATCAACCCAGACGACACAGGTATATTCTTGACCTCGTCCATACTGATGTCTGCTCCATGTCGAAAAGATCCCTTAGAGGAGCTCAGTATTTTGTTTCATTTATTGATGACCATTCCCGCAAAGTGTGGGTATATTTGTTGAAGTCTAAAGACCAGGTACTCCAATCTTTTAAAGAATTCCATGCTATGGTTGAAAGAGAGACTGGCAAGAAATTGAAGGTGGTCCGATCTGACAATGGTGGTGAGTACTACGGCCCATTTGATGCATACTGCTGAGCGGCCGAGATCCGACTTGAGAAGACGCCCCCCCAAGACACCACAGTTGAATGGACTGGCTAAGCGGATGAACAAAACTATTGAAGAGAAGGTCTGAAGCATATTATCCAATGCTGGATTGTCGAAATCATTCTGGGGAGAAGCCTTCAAAACTGTTGTTGACTTGATCAACCTCTCACCATCGCGGCCACTTGAAGGAGAAATTCCAGAAGAAGTCTAGACAGGTCAGAAAGTGGCCTATAATCAATTGAAGGTGTTTGGATGCCGAGCTTTCGTGCATATCCCTAAAAATGAAAGGGCAAAACTCGATGCGAAGACCAAAGAATGCATTTATCTTGGTTCACCGAAATGTGAGTTCAGGTTCTGACTTTGGGATCCAATCAATAAAAAGATAGTGAGAAACCGAGATGTGATCTTTCATGAAGATGAGAACATTCATGACATCTCGAAGCCCAAAGTCTGAGTTACTGTCAGAAGAGAAGAACCCATCCCTCCTGTCCGAGCTGAAGCAGGGGGAGAAAATCATGAAAATGAAGAAATTGATGACCAGCAACCAGCTGAGGATGACCAAGACACTGAGGTCCGAGTTGATGATGAGATCCAGGATGAGAATGATGAATCGGGTCCTCAAGCTGAAGAACAGCCGAGATATCCAACTCGAGAAAGAAGACCCTCTACAAGATATCCATATGATGAATACACCGTTGTAGCTGAAGACGGTGAGCCTCAGAGTTATGATGAGGCTGTGATGAGCTCAGAGAAAGAAGAATGGAAAAAGGCAATGCAAGACGAGATGAAGTCTCTGAACGAGAATCAGCTTATGAGCTGACCGAGTTGCCAAAAGGAAGATGAGCTCTGAAAAACAAATGGGTCTACAAGATTAAGAATTAAGAGAACGGGAAAAAGCCGAGATACAAATCCCGGATTGTAGTGAAAGGCTACAATCAGAAGAAGGGAATAGACTTTGAGGAGATTTTTTCTCCTTTGGTGAAAATGACCTCGGTCCGAACCGTGTTAGCCATGGCGGCTTCGATGGACCTCGAGGTAGAACAAATGGACGTGAAGACGGCATTTCTTCACGGTGACTTAGAAGAAGAGATATATATGGAGCAACCTGAAGGGTTCCGAGCTCCAGACCAAGAAGACTTGGTATGTCGGTTGAAGAAGAGCCTCTATGGCTTGAAGCAAGCACCTTGGCAGTGGTACAAGAAGTTTGAATCATTCATGACTGATCATAAGTTTGAGAAGACTGACGCCGACCACTACGTATTTGTGAAGAGGTATGAGGCCGGAGATTTCCTGATTTTGTTGTTATATGTTGACGACATGCTTATAGTAGGGAAAGACAAATCGAGGATAGCCGCCCTGAAAAAGGCGTTGAGCTTGTCCTTCGCAATGAACGACCTCGGCCCTGCAAAGCAGATTCTCGGAATCAAGATTATCCGAGATAGACAAAAGAAGCTACTGTGACTGAGTCAAGAGAAATATATTGAGAAGATTCTGAAGAGATTTAGCATGGGCAAAGCCAAAACAGTGAGCACCCCCTAGCCGGACACATAAAGCTGAACCAGAAGCAATGTCCGACATGATGACGAAGACGGTTCCAGCAAGGAAAGTTGAAGATTGTTGTGAAGGAGCCGGGTTGATGCTGAAGCCGATGCATTGAAGTCGGAGGGGGAGATTTGTTGGGTTTCCTCTTTCAATGCTAAGCCCAAGCCCATTGAGGGGTTTCCTAAAAACCCTAACCCTAGATCTCACCTCCTCTATATATTCATTAGTTGTGGGTGGAGGCTAGGTTAGAGAAATTAAGAAAGAGATTTGAGAGAAAATTTGAGAGAATTATTTGAGAGATTTGAGCAAAGCTTTATGCTTTGTATTTGAGAGATCTCTAGAGAGTTTGAGTGAAACATCTCTAGGGAGGATTGATTATCACCATTGTTGGAGAGGTTGTGTTAACCACCACATTGGTGTATTTGATTCTTTGTAACCATTATTTTCATAGTGGATTTTTGATCTAGACTAGGTCCCGTGGGTTTTTACTTCTTCATTGGAGAAGGTCTTCCCACGTTAAAAATTGCTTGTGTTCTCTCTATCTTCTTCTCCTCTCTCTCCTGTTTTTCGTTTTGATTTTTTCGCTGCGCTGCCCGACCTGGTGAAGTTCAGGCCGAGGTATTGCCGAGATCCGAGATCAGGATCTTGTTGATTGACTTCTGCACAAAGGCTGCTTAGCCGAGCTTGAGGGAACCGAGTTTTTCCCAACACATTTTTCCTCTATTTGGATTTTCTCTCATTCAAATGCAACGTTAATGCTTTTAGCATCTGCACTTAGCTTTAAGTTTCATGACTTGGGGTATCACAAGCTTTGCAAACTGCCACTCAAATAATTATTAAAATGAAACAATTTAACAGCTGAGATCGGTATTGATTTAGTTAGTTAGTTTGATCCAAATGACTTTAACTTTCAAGCGACTTGAAGAAGGAACACTCAAATCTTTGACTATGCGGAGAAGTACCAGCTATTTAGCAAAATACCAGTGCTTGACTTGGTAATTTACGAAGAAAGAGAAAGAGAAAAAAAATACATAAGCACATCATCTTTATTATTTTCTAGTGATATGCCAAGTATTCCATACCTATGCAAATGGAATCCCCAGAAACTGCAATACAATGGAATCATTCTATAGGAAACATATGCTTCTTAGAGTCCTAGTCATTGTTGTTAAAACATCATTCCAACTCGTAGAAATGTTCTTTTTCTTTTCTTTTCTTTTTTCAAAAACGTGTTGGAAGAATAGTAGAAACGGAAGAAACAACGAGTTGATTCGATAAACTCGGTTGACTTGACGAATTTATCGAGTTGCTTGATATTAAAAAAAGAAAAAGAAAAGAGTCGAATCTGACGAGGAGGGGAGAAAGAGAAGCAAAGGCGATGAAGAAAGAGAAGAAGAGCTTCATCGCCAACACCTTAGCCATTGTTGGTTGTTACTTTAACCCAAACCAAAATGCAAGAAAAAAAGGGTAAGACAGAGAGAGAAGAGCAACGAAGAAGAAAGTAAAGTTAGTATTAATAAAAGGGAACGAAGAAAATTGTGAGTGAAGTGATGTAGACTCACCACCACACTCTAATGCTTGTATATTATTATCTCCGTAAGTCGATGATTTAAATAATTAATAAATCCATGAATAATATAAAAATATATATAATATGATTTTTTTTGCATAGTTCAAAAATATAAAATATATATATATATATATATATATATATATATATATGTGGGAAAAATATTTCTATAGCCACTTTAGATAAGGTTATCAATAGCTACCCCTTTTTAACTAAGTATGATCGGTCATACTTGGTTATAACAATAAAATTGTTCTTTTTTTCTCTCTCCTCAAACACTATCGACTGACGTGGCGGAAAGAGAAAATACAATTTCTATGTATGACTGGTCATACTTAGTTAAAAATGGGCAGTTGTAGAAAACCTTATCTAATGTGGCTGCAGAAATATTTACCCATATATATTTTTTTATTTTTTTATTTTTTTTGGTACATTGCCAGGAGGTATCCTCATTCAACCTTCTCCGGGCACCATGCCCTCGGGGTACGGCCCGTTTGGGCTAGCCCCTCATTGTAACAGTGGGTGCACTAAGCTTCGCAACCGAAGAAAGGACGAGACTAATCCCCCAACCGAAGATTTTTTGGCTTATCCTCTGGCCCCCAAAGATTTTCCAAGAAACTGCTTGAGGCAGGGTTTGATCCCTGCACCAAGCAATCCCTTGGGAGCTCAGCTGCCAACTGAACTACCCTTGGGGGTTACCCATATATATTTACACACACACACACACACACACATATATATATATGAAAAATGTTTGTCCTTTTAAATGACACTACTTGTGTCATTTCACTCTCACAAAGAGGTGAGACTCACACCTTTATTTTTTTTTTGACCACTCTCTCTCCCCCCATAATCTATCTTCTTTTCTCACTTAAAATTTAAATTACACAATTTTATATCCTTTAAAATAGCACACATTTTTCCCTATATATATATATATATATATATATATAACGTAATAATAAAAAAATTTATATATATTCTTAGTCATTAATCTACTTAAATTTAAGAGTAAATACCCTTTTTGGTCCCCATCAAATTTCACGATGCCCGCTTTAGTCCCTAGCAAATAAAAAGGCTATTTGTGGTCCCTAAAAAATTCAAAATGGACCCATTAGTTGAAATCGTTATCCCTCACAAATTCAAAAAAGACTCACATTAGTCCCTCAAAAGGACTAAAATGGATCTACTTTGAATTTTTTAGGGACCACGAATAGCCTTTTTATTTGCTAGGGACTAAAGCGGGCATCGTAAAATTTGCTGAGGACCGTGTTGCGACTCGGCAAGTGCACCGGTCGTAAAGTAATAAAGTGTACCGGAGTACGAGATCGTTCCCACGAGGATCAGATTTTCAAGCACTAGTTCGCTAACCACGACTTAGTTGGACAATCAAGAATTGGATGAAGAGAATTGTAATCGGAAAAAATTAAAATTAAGAACAAGCAATAACATGCAATTAAAATTTTCAGAAATTAAAAACAATAATTGGAAAGATGATGATTAATTAAGAAATTAAAACAAGCGTAGTTAAGGTTTCGACTTTCCCCAATCTCCTTTATATACTATGAATTAAATTATCAAGAATCTGTTCTTAATATAATGCCAATCAATTCTTTCTAAGTTAATTAAGGCTCAATTCCTTATTACCCTAAATCTATGTGATCTTGAAAGAACTCGAGTTCCCCGATTATTCCCAAGAAAACATGCATTAAGATCAAGAATTTAAAGATTGCACAATTATCCTATGTCTATCCCTAGATCACAAGGATTGTGATAAATTTACCAAGTCAGGGTTCATGCACCAACATCCATATTGTCATACAATTTCCCTAAACCAATCTATAAGGAGCAAACTCATAGAAAGCATTAAAAACGGATAAATTTATTCAATTACAAAAAGAAAAGAATTCAGAGACAATTTAATTCAAAGCATAAAGATTCAATTGGGTTCCATCTACCTTTAAATACATAAAAATATAGCCTAGCATACTGAATTCAAAAGCAATAATAAAGAAAAGAGAACCCCAAGCCTCCATTGGTGTTATGTTGACTTGGTTCCTCAGTGTTCCAGCACTCCGCAACAGGATTCCTCCTTCAGGTCTCTATGTAATTCTCTGGACTTGTGAATTGGTGTGATGGTCTGACCCTCAGCTCCCTATTTATAACCATTGAAGCTGTATCCTTTGTCGAATCTCCCAATAAATCCTTATCAAATTTGCAATCCAATCTTTAATTGCTTCCTTTTTATTTAAGATCTTGTAGATTGGGTGACAGATTGATCTTCGAATCTTTGTTACGATCCCACATCAAATCTTCCCCTTGATCTCCATCAATCAAGATTGATTTGTTTCCACTTTCATAAAAAATATTACAAATCTATATCCATTGGCAAATCTAATCAAATCTTGGGCTGACTGGTGCGTGTTTGGGCGCTCAAGCGTGCTACTGGGCGCTTGAGCGTCTTCTTGAGCATCAATTCCATCACTGGACAAAGGATTACCAAATCGTGGTTGACCTTAAGCAATTCAGAATCCCTGCAATTGCTTAGGAACCCTTATCTAGGCGATCGCCTAACGTTTGATCAATATGGTGCATATACTCATGCAATCGCGGAATATCAGCCCATTTGAATTAAAATCATCGGGTTAATCAACCTAAACACTAAATCTAACATTCAATCACTTGCCTTAGCTGCAATCGCAGAACTCGAATCCGAGTTGAAGGAGGAGAAACGATTTAGGTTGATTAAAGTGTAGGTCCTCCAGATTGAACCTTGGAATTCTTAATTCTTGGATTGATTAAAGAGCGCTTAGCCTAGCATGGCTAAGTCAAAATTCATGATTAAAAAGAAGAAAGCAAAGAACAGAATAGAGAAGAAAATAAAATTGTATTAATTTCTAAACTGTAAAATCAAACTGAAAATAATTGAACGAAAAATAAAATTGAATCTGAATAACAAGGTCTCCTAATCATGCCTTTATATAAGCTCTACAACACTAACCTAACATAAAAGGAAATAAATGGTAAATAATGGATTTGGGCCTTATAAACATTGGGTTCTCAATCACAAACTTAAATCAAATTAACTAATTAAAACTGCAACAACTCGTGGTAAACTTGGGCTCAACTTTCGACCATCATATT
This sequence comes from Gastrolobium bilobum, assembly GCF_033153095.1. Lineage (NCBI taxonomy): Eukaryota > Viridiplantae > Streptophyta > Magnoliopsida > Fabales > Fabaceae > Gastrolobium > Gastrolobium bilobum. The sequence continues at coordinate 235,900 of NW_026897874.1, read as the reverse complement.
GTTCGAACTGGGCTTCCATGTCTTCATAACATTTGTAGCCCTCTGAGTTAGCTGCAAAACGCAACAAGAATGAGGTCAATCGGATACCTGTTGAATGAGTTATAGTCAAAATATTGCAGTAACGTAAATCTGGATTTTTATTATGAAATTCAAAATAAACCCAATTAAAAACCCACCCAAAGACCATTATTTACACACTAAACCATCCAAAAATTACCAATCAAGAGTAACAAATAAGTGTAGTAAATATCAATTATCAGTCTTCCATGAAAAAGTTTCGAAAGAGGGTGTCAGGTTGGAGAAGCATGGGAGGGATATAAATGATGTGGGTATAGGTGAAAATCAATTTGAACTGGCCAAATTTTATCAAAATCGGTAATCCAATCGGGTCATGAAAATCAGCGAGTCATGCATTTTTATATATTAAAAAAAGTTGTCTCTTCTTGTCTTAACAAAGTGTTGAACTCCTTTCAAATTTTTTTGTAGTTTTGTTTGCTAGTAACATACTTTTTTACATTGACCTCAAATTTTAGTTTCAAAGACTGAAGCAATTTGCAGACAGTAGATTAAGAGAATGTGACATATTGATTTCTTGCAAATCCATTTCTATGTGACGAATTGTTGGTAAATGTCTCATAATTATTAAACATGAATAGTTGAAGACTTGAAGATACTTGGTAGAGGAATTATATGTGGTTACCTGAAACTTAAATTTTCTTTCTTTGTTTATTTCTTTTACAATATACTATATGTGGTTACCATATATGACTCTTATCCCTACAAAAACTATATGTTTGCAACCCTGCATAATAATTTTTTAAATATATTTGAGTACTTTTATGTATAAAATATAGGCTTTCCTGTACTAACCTAGGTCAAGCGGTTCAACCGGTGACCCACTGGTCAAATCAGTGATCTAGTACATCTGTCGGGTCAATGATCGGGTCGGGTATGATAACATTGAATAGGAGTGAAAGGAAATTCATAATATATTATCAAGTTTCTTTCATTTTCTTTTGATCTAGTTCGGTTTAATGCGAGTCGTGGGTCTCCGATTTTTATTGAAACCCACTGAGTTGATCCAGTTTTTACCGGTTAAGATGCACAACCGATCTAATGTATTATGCGGATGGATCACATGTCCAGTTCACCAAAAATTGGGTTGAACTAGCCGTTCCGAGCCAGTTTTTAAAAATACTATTTTCAAGATCAAAGTTTAGCTCAACCGAATCCATTAACACTTCTATGGTTGTAGGAGTCTAGTAGAATAGGACCTGCTGGTTCTTTGAATACCAGCAGGAACCTTAGGTAATTTGCAATGTTTTTTTATTTCCATTATTCTCCAAAAAAAAAAAAAAAAATCATCAAAACTTGACTTTGTGGGGAAAATGAGAAATACAAGGATTGTGATTGGTGGGGTTTGTGAGAAAATGAGCTTTCAAATTCAAAGCTTATATTTTTACGACAAAAGGAAAACGAGAAATGCTTAATTTCTCTTTTTCTGCCACTTACGGCTCGATAATAGCGATCCAGAGGAGACTATTGAGGCAAAAAGTTGAATTGAAAATATCGATTTTTATTTTTTTTGATAAACTGAAAATATTGAATTCTATTGATTGATTGAATTAGAATGTAGAAAATATTTACATGGAAAAAGAAAAACTCTCTCACTCTAGGTACTATATTTTTTTCCTAGGATTAATGTTTCCCATGATTTATGAGATAATTTTATCTCCTACACACATAAAACGTGTGGAACCCATGTGAGATCATGTGAAAAAGGAAAAAAAAATATATATATATATAGGCATCACACACTTTTATATGTGTTTGTAGGGAAATAAAATTATTTCCTATCAAAAACATTTATCCCTTTTGTACTTCATGCATGCCACATCATCTACGTAACATTACAAATTAGATTGATTAACGACAAGAATTACACACATTAAATTGATTAACATTAGATCTTGTCTTTTAAAACTTGAAAAATAATCTTAGACTTGTTTCTTTAAAAAAAAATCACATATTTTTTATAATAACAAAATAAAATAAGAAAATTCACGATTTGGGTTTGATTTTATTCTGACATAGAATATGAACTTCAATTGATTTTGCATATGACTTGTTTTCCAATATATGATTGTAATTCATAGACTTGCTTTTCCCCATTTCCGTAGCTGGATTTTGAGTTGGATAATAACGCTTTCAATGGAACATCAAATTCATCAATCTAATCGCACACTTTTTTTCCTTCCTTTTCACTTAGCAATGTTGCTCATTCGGTGATTTACTGAAGTTTTGACATTTGGTATGTTCCAGTAACGAAAGGAAACTAAAAATTAAAATAATGGAATCGCCATCAATTTTATTTACTTTAAAAAAATTAGAAAATCTTTTATTATAAACTGGTCTTTATAATTATAGATCAAAGATAAGGGAGTCTAATTATGCATAGGAAAGGGTGAAAACTTAATTTCACTGCACCACTGACACATCTGTTTAAAAACAATTACCTTAAAGTAATTGTTCAAATTATTAATAGTTTTTAAAAATATTTGCTTTATCCTTTAACAATGTTATAAAAATCGGACCGAACTGAACCGGCCGAGTAGACCTGAAATCCGGTGAACCAGTCATCTAACCGATCCAGTTATCACATTCGATCAACCAAGTACCAAACCCGGTGTAACCCGGTGCGACTCGGCCGATTTTGGTGAAAACTGATTAGCTGGTGACCCGGCCCAAGTTTTTTTTTAAAAAAAAATTCCAAAAAAATCATAATTAACATATTTAAGTGATCTGTGATCTGTTACTTATTGACTTACGTAAGTTATGTACTTACAATACTAATATTATCTCAGTTATGCACTATGCAAATAATTTTAATTTGATTTATAGTTAGATATATCGTTTACTAAATCTGAAACACCAGTATAATAAGCATTAATATTTGTTTGATCCTTTATTGGACAATAATGTATAATTTTTATTTTTTATATTAAAATATTTAGAATTTAGGGTAATGTTTCACAGTTTAATGAATCTTCTACCTATTTGATGGGATGGTTAAGAGATTATCTATGGTTAAATTCTTCACAACTTATCAATGGATATAATCCTTTTGGTATGAATAGTTTATCAGTCTGGGCATGGATGTTCTTATTTGGACATCTTGTTTTCTTTTTCTTTTTTGGAAATATTCCAATCGTTCATTACTTCGCAACTAATCCGATTCGGGGCGGGTCCATGATTAAGGCTTTAAACCCCTCCCAAAGGTGGTACTGGGGAGATTTGAGCACATGCTCTCACCCCCACCTGCTTAGCTCCCATGCACCAACTGAGCTACCACCATTTGTTTTCTGATACTTATTTTTTGCAGTTGGCAAAATGGGAAGGACGTCTGGAAGCTCGCCAAGAAGGCTTCTAAAACTATAGAAAAGAAGAAGGAAAGTGGGGGGGGGGGAGGGGGGAAGCCGTCGATGACCAGCTCAGAGACCCAGTCATGTCTTCACCTGTGGTGATGGAAGAAAGGCCTAGTTTGGAGGTGGTTATTCGTCATGTGGAGGAGGGTCCTCTACACTCGTCCACTAGCAGAGTTACGCTTTCCGGTATTGAGTTTACTTTTCAAGAAGGAAAAAGGAAAGCGGAGGCATTGAATCCTAATTAAATTAAAAGAATCATTGAATTGATATTAAGGACAATTAATCTAAAGAGTAAACTCAAGCAAAAAAGAGAAGTGAAGGGAAGTTGCAACCCTACCTACGTTTCTTTTACGTGCAAGTAATCAAAATTTTTAAGTTCTTGTTTTTATTCTTGTTTTATATTATTTTTAATATTATGAATATCAATCAAACTGAAATTTCAAATTGATTTTGATTGTCCAACTTAAGCGGAAATAGTGAATTAATGATTGAAACTATAATTTTTGTGGGAACGATTCTGTACTCATACACTTTATTACTCATACACTTTATTACTTGCAGGACTGGTGCACTTGCCGAATCTTGCATGTGATATCATGTAACTTCATTATTTTAATGATGTTTTTAGCATATGATGTTTCCCAAGGAAAAAATATTAGACACTAGTTTACTTTACCTTATATTATGAAAATAGTGAGAAACACAAGACAATACTCATGCAAGTGGATGGACAGAGACAAAAGATGATGTTTGCTAAAATAATAATAAAATGTTTGCCTTTCATAATAATCAAAAGTAGATGGCAACATTGCAAAGCTAAAATGTTAAAACATTGAAGTGAGACAATATTGGATCGCGAGTACCTAGACCAAAAACTAAACTAATCTATAATTATTAAAATATAACAATCAAAAGATAGCAACATTACTATATTTAAATATTAAAACATTGGAGTTTTCTTGAAGTTTAGCTAACCTATAAAACATTAAAATATTCCTTTCACAAGTGGATGTTAACATTGCATTAAAACATTAAAATATTTCTTAGTAAATAAGATGGCAAATAACTTGGTCATTCATTAATGGGGAGTGTTTTTTTTTTTTTTTTTTCAGTTTTAGTAGCCCTCTAGCCAGCTCTAATACATGTAGACTTGCAAATTTAATCTGCATAGTCAAGAGCCACAAAACAAAGAAAGTGATGCACAATTGTACATTTTAAGAGCAATGAAATCGCCTTAGTTTTCTTGAAATTGTTTGTTTGGAATTTAATAATTAAAGTGTCAAAGCACATAAACTCTATTTTTAGTACATATCAAATGGGCACCGCTCAGAATTTTTCTTTGGGATATACCAACTTCATTTTCTGACAATAGCTCATAAACTCTTCATTTTCTTCGTTCATTTTTCCTCTCTTTTGATTTTCTCTCCTCATTCAAATGCAACGTTAGCAAGTTTCTTGACATCTGGGGTATCACAAGCTTTAGAAACTGCCACTCATATAATTATTAAAAAAGAAACAAATTAAACGGCTGAGATTGGTGTTGGTGAAGTAAGTAAGTTGATCCAAATGACTTCAACTTACTAGTGGGTTGAAGAAGGAATACAAAAATCTTTGACTACGCAGAGAACTACCAGCTATTTAGAAAAATAGCAGTGCTTGACTTGGTAATTTGGGAAGAAAGGGTAAGAAAAACAATACATAAACGCTTCATCTTTATTATTATTTTCTGAGTGATATGCCAATAATTCGATATCAATGAAAATAGAATCACCAGAGAGTGCAATATTTCGTAGGAAAATTATGCTTCTTAGAGTCCTAAAAAATAAAATAAATTACATTTAACTCACCACAATGGTATGAAGTACAGATCAAAGTGCCAAATCTATTGACCCTGCCAAATCTATTGACCCTCAAACGCCGTTAACATTACAATATTCCTTGTAACATTACAATATTTAAATATTAAAACATTGAGGGCATGTTTAGTGCATAGTATAGGATAAGGTCTGATAGTATAAGACTTGATAGTATAAGGTCTGATTGTATAAGACCTGATTGAATTTTAATACTATCCAGCGTTTGGTACGGTATTGTATAAAATAATATATTGTATAAGATAATATCATCTAGTATTTGGTAATGCACTGTATAATACTATATAGATAAAAATAATTTTCTTAAAAAAATATCCTTTAATAAAGAATTTATATAATTCTTCAAAAAATATAATATGATATTAATTTTTATAAAAATTTATTGATCAGTGTGTCCAAAATATAATTTTTTTATAAAAATAAAAATATTCAATATTTTAAAAATTAATGTATTGAAAAATTAATTTTTAATTTTAATATATTAATATTAAAATAATATATTACTTTTTGAGAATTACACTAGTCAACGATATTAATACACCAACCTCTTATCAGACTTTATTCCTCCCCCTTAAGCCGAATTAAGTTATACATCATTTTGATGTATTAGGAGATTCTGTTGTACATATAAGCCTATACTATATGATAGTCACACCAAACAACTGAAAATGTCATCGTATATGATATAAACTTATAATATCAGATCTTATAGATACGTCACACCAAAGCTGCCGTGAAGTTTTCTTGAAGTTTAGCTAACGTATAAAACATTAAAATATTCCTTTCACAAAGTGGATCTTAGTAAATAACATGGCTACATCCACGAGTGTGCCTCGTCAAAAGTGAATCTTGCACGCGATATCATCTAACTTCATTATTTTAATGATGTTTTTAGCATCATGATGTTTCCGATAACTTCAGGAAATAATATTAGACACAAGTATGTATAATTCTAGAACTTGGTCATTCATTTAATGGCGAGTGTTCTTTTTTTCCCCCAGTTTTTGTAGCCCACTAGCCTAATTCAAATGCAACGTTAGCAAGTTTCTTGACATCTGGGGTATCACAAGCTTTAGAAACTGCCACTCATATAATTATTAAAAAAGAAACAAGCAGCTGAGATTGGTCTTGATGAAGTAAGTTGATCCGAATGACTTCAACTTACAAGTGGGTTGAAGAAGGAATACTAAAATCTATGACTATGCAGAGAACTACCAGCTATTTAGAAGAATAGCAGTGCTTGAGTTGGTACGTATTTGGGAAGAAAGGGTAAGAAAAGCAATACATCAAGGCTTCATCTTTATTATTATTTTCTGAGTGATATTCCAAGTCTTGCGTACAAATGCAAATGAAATCACCAGTGTGTGCAATACGTACGAAACTTAAAGAGTCCTAATAACTAAAATAGTTTACCCCACCCGCAATAGTATGAAGTACAGACCAGAGTGCCAAATCTATTGACCCTCAAACGCCGTTAACATTAATTCTTCTTCCACTCTTGCATTAGTTTCTGAAGGGTAACCTCACAATCCCCACCAACACTCATGGCCTTCCTTCCCGCCTCTTTAAGTTGTGCTGCCTTGACTTTAAGAGATTCATTCTTCATCATCTCCTTTATGGCCTCTCCAATTTCCTCCCCTTTCACCACACGTTCTCCACCCCAACCCCAATTCCTTTTCCATATCCCCCACCCATTCATCTCCACCACATGTGAATTTATCTTTTGATCACCATGCTGAGGCCAAGCCAGAATTGGTAAACCATTCCAAACTGCCTCCGTCAATGAGTTCCACCCACAATGACTCACAAACCCTCCCACAGCTCTATGACCAAGAATCTCTCTTTGGTCCACCCATTCTTTCATCACCAAACCCTTCTCCCTCAACCTCTCAACAAGCTCAAACCCCAACACCTCATCCAACCCCGCTTCTTCTTCCCTATCAACAATCTTATCCTTCACCACCCACAAAAACCTACATCCACTCCTCACCAACCCATCTCCAATCTCTCTTATTTGGTCCCTTGCCATGGCTGTCCTGCTTCCAAACGAAACATACACCACAGAGCCATTAGGCTGATCATCAAGCCATTTCAATGGTGCACCCAATTGACCCACCTTCTCAAACTCACAAGGCACAACAGGACCAATGGCATAAACTGGTGGCATTCCTCTCACCACTTTTCCAGCATTAAGAGCCTCCATTGACTGGGGTTCAAGTGCTACAAAGGTGTTGAGGAAAACCCCATGTAACTTTGTGACGTTAGGACTGTCTTCCATGATAAAGTTTCGAAAGAGGTTGCCAGGTTGGAAAAGCGTGGGAGGGATAGATGATCTGGGTATAGGTGAAACCCCTGGAATGTCAACAACATCAAGTCCAGGTAAGGAAGCAGCAACAGTGTGGAAGTGTGAGATGAAGGAGAACATGGCAGCAGAAGTACTGGACAAGAGGTAGTTGGGGAGAGAAAGGGCATCAGTGATTGGAAGGACAGAGGAAATCAAAGAGACATCAGAGACAAAAGCTGATAGAGGAGGTGAAAGCGAAGAAAGGAGGGGAGTGAGAAGGTGTGCAGAGTCACGAATAGCTTGGACTCTAAGGAAAATAGGGTCAGCAGCAGAGTTGTTGGGTGTTGAAGATGAAAGTGGTTCAAGATGAAGTTGGATTTGGTTGACTTGAGGGAAAGAAGAGAGGAAGCGAGACACGAGTTGTGATTCGGAGAGTAAGACAGTGGGGTGAGGAGTGATGAGAGTGACTTTGCAATGGTGATGAAGAAGCAAAGCAGCTACCCTCAGGCATGGTGTGAGTAGACCCATGCCGGCGCTAGGCAACAGAGCTATATGAACACCATCACCAGACATGGCTTATGGCTAATGGTTTGGTTTCCCAGTTGGAGTTGAGAGAGACAGAGAAAGAGTGATTGATGCAATATTTTATGGAAAATATTTTCGGTGCTCTATATATATAATAGATGTAAGTAGTAGCTAGCACTCCATGCATCTTCTGTTGCACGTGCTTTGATTTTTGATTTCTGAATTTCTAATATGATTTTCATCTGTTGCACGTGCTTTGATTTTTGATTTCTAAATTTCTAGTATGATTTTCATCATGTGACACATAAAAAAAAGCTGACGAGGAGGTAATAGCATGTATTTGATCCTTCTCAATATTATTTTTGGGAGAAATTTAAAATCTTAATCTTAGACTCCTCCGATCAGAATTGACTCTGGGAGAGAATAGATATGGTTTATCTAAAAATAAAAATTGGGGAAGTTATATTTACAAATTTTTTATTTATGAACTCTTACAAGCTACTTTTTATTTACAAATTCTTATAAATTATAATATGTCTGACCGGTAATACATTCTTGATTAGAGAGTATTACCTGTCAGACATAATATAATTTACAAGTTTATAAAAAAAAGTTTCTCAATATAAGGTAAGGTACACAAATCATGTTTTTTTTTTAGAAAAAAAGAAATAATAAAAAAAATTAAAGATAATAATGTTGAACCGTGAAGGGCCTTTTGACCTTGGTGATGTGATTTTTAAAATGTATGACCGGAATAATTTGTGGGTCAAAAGTTTTGCCAATATAATGCATAACAACGCGGTTGGGAAACAGACGCTTAAGGACATGATAGGATCCATGCCGCATCTTGTACAGTCTTTTGGAATATGATACCTTCCCTGCCACGTCCAGTACAGGTTTTGGCACGGTAATCGATGCTCCTAAGACGTGATACCTTACCTGCCGCCTCTTGTAAACAAACAATGCCCCTTCTCTTTCTTTCTATCTGTTTCAACTTTCAATTCATTTTTTTGCATTTAATAATGAAATTTTGGTAAGAGAACTTAAGTGAACTACGACATGTTTGTTTGCTCATATCATGTATTTACTTTAATTAAAAAAATTTCAGTGGCACTGTGCAAAGTTGTGAAATGCTTAAAATAAATATCGAACAGTAATGTGTCAACAAAGAGATGACCTATGAGTTGTACAATTGTTCGTTGGCTCTATCTAGCTAGGCAAAGAGTACTTTATTTTATTTTATAAATTATATGTATCGTCTGCAAAAGATAATTTTGTTTGGGACGAATTCATCATTAAAGTTTAAAATTCGGCACGGCCATTGAAGTGGTCAGGGGTCACGGGTTCAATTGGGGGGTTACGGGGTAACTTCACTGACCTGGTTTTAAACATTAAAAAATATTTAGATACACAAATAGAGAAAGGATATCCCTTATTCAATAGAGAATAGCAGAAGAGAGACGGCGACACGAAAAATTAACGGTGGGGAGAGAGAACCAGCATGGTGGAGGAGATCACTGGAAAAAGGAGACTGGGTCTAGAAGATCGGAAGAAAATAAGAAGAACGAGTTCAAATTTCAGATTAGTTCTAAATCTAGGCAACAACGAGTTTTTGTTTTTGTTTTTTTACACATCAAAAGACGTAATTTTGTGTATAAATTTTTTTAAAAAAAATATAGTGACCTCTCTGAACTCGTGACTCCCGGATCAGAATATACATAAAACTTTAATGATGGATTCGTCCCAAACAAGATTATCTTTTGCAGACGATACATATAATTTATAAAATAAAATAAAGTACTCTTTGCCTAGCTAGACAGAGCCAACAAAAAATTCATCACGTCTTAGGAGCATCGATTACCCTGCCAAAAGCTGTACTAAACGTGGCAGGGAAGGTATCACGTTCCAAAAGATGTACTGGACGTGGCAGGAAAGGTATCACGTTCCAAAAGACTATACAGGACGCGACATGGATCCTATTGTAAGAACCCGCACTGTTAATTAAGGAAGTTAATTAATTAACTATGTGAAATTAGGAAATAATTCTATAATTGACCCTAATAATTATTATGAGGCTTAAATAAATATAGAAAGTGGTTGATAATGGTGAAAGTCGCTTTTCGGACGAAAAGTGCAGATACTGATTTTGCTAGTCGGTATAAATGCGTACCGAAAAAGTATCCCGGAAAATTATAAAAAGTGAGTATATATTACTAGAATAATATATAGGACTTGTAAAATGAGTTTCAAGTTAAAATAATGAGAACTGGTGCCAGAAACTGATACTGGCTATGAAAAACGCATACTGGAAAGGTGCTCCGAAAAATAAAATAAAAATATGATAATTCTTGTAAAATTGAGTAGGTTAAGAATCCTGAGTTTGGGATTAATATGATAAGCGTAGAAATTAAAGTTAATACTGAGTGTTTATTTCCTAAGTGGCTATATATACTTAGTGACTTATGATCCTAGGGCATATTTGTGCCTTCTACGTGAACCTTGTTGAAGCCTTGTGACCAGCCACCTTGCTACTCCTCTTATTCTCCATTTTCTCACCAAAGACACCACCTTTGATCATTGTTTCTCTTCTTCATCAAGTAAACACTTGTGTGTGAGCATGAGAGAGTGCTAAGGGTACCTTTTCTGAGTTGTGAGGGCTGCCTTGTGAGGTGTTGAGGGGATGAGTTCTTGGGTTGGGTTGTGTGGGTTGTCTTCTTGGCTTGTGGAGCTTCAAGAAGCCTTCATTGTGAAGAAAGGGCATAGCTTGGTTGTCTTTTTCGTTTTTGGCAAAGTCAGAACTGTGAGGAGCCATTGGTGAGCTCCAAGAGCACTCCTTTCCTCTGTTTTAGCCTTGAGGTGAGTTGCCTAACCTTGATCATGAGTTTTAATGAGTTAAAGTTGATGTCTTGGCATGTTTCTTGAGCGAAACAAGTAACCCACTGGTTTGTGGACCTAAAACAGAATTAAAATGCATGCTTTGACGTTTTGAAGTGTTAAAAATGGAACCTTTGAAGGATATCTTCACGAAATGCATAACTGCATTCTGTCATGAAATATCCGGATATGGATATCCAGATATTGGTATCCGGATATGATATCCGGATATTGATATCCAGATATTCTAGGTTTGCAAGGAACAGTAGCTTACTGTTCATCCAGAACTGATGTTTGGGGTTTGTGGACCCTAGCTAGTTTGAGGAAGTTGAACTTCTGTAATAATTGAACTAAGTCAGAATCAAGTGATTAAGGGCTTGTGGCTTGTGTGAACCCTTAAGACGTAAAACGTAAGAAAAGGCGTTGTCTTTATGTTGTATGCTTGCAGAGTATGATTGTTGATATTCTATGGGTCCATAACAGATTGTAATTCTGCTGTGATTGGACTTTGAGCTGTGGACTCTTGGCTTGGATTGTTAGCTTGCAAGGTAGGCTTTCGTGTCCTCGGTTTAGCCATGTTGTGGTTCCACCATGTCCCATGGGGGTATGGTTATATGCATGCTGTGTTACATGCTTTTGATGTTTTGGAAATGCTATTGAGCGGTTATATGCTAGTGCCTTTATGATATGCATGTGGTGTTCCACCTATACGGTAAGCCTAAGTATGTAGTACATACAATATGGTGAGGTTGTGCGTGAGGTGCAAGCGGTGTTCCTTGTACTATCTGTAGGTAATAGACATATTCCTGCATTTCTATGGCCAGTAGAATAGTTATAACACACATGGCATGAATATCTGTTGCACTGCATTGAGTTTTGGAACATATATTGAATTACTACTTTTGGAACTTATATTGAACATGTAAGTGAACTTGGGGTGGAAGATCCTTGAAGACCCCTTGTCTTACTGAGATTTCTGGTTTAGAGATCTCACCCCACGTTTGGGGAATGCTTATTTCAGGTTCAGGTAATGCGGGGGTTGAACCTCTAGTGGCAGGAGGCCAGAGCTTAGTTGATAGATGTTACATGTTTATGCTGCTTATGCTGATATGCTGTTATGATTGGATGTTGGATCCTATTTACTGTCTTATGCTTTTAGCTTCAGTTTATGAATTTCTCTGTTGAGACTCTGTTGGTTATGCTATTGATTTGGTGAGCATGAGGATTGTCCATGCCACATAGACTTGATTATGTCTTATTTTATGTTGGAGTTGTATTAATGTATCAGGATTATAGTCCGGACTACGTGTAGTGGATCCGTGACATAGATACTCACTTTATCTATATTATAAGGTATTTCAGTTAGATGTCTTTTTGCAATTTACATACAGGCGATATTTTATGAAATTGATTAAGTAATCAACTTGGCTAAGTATAATGACGTCAAAATTGAAAAGAAAAAGATATTCTGCAATTTTAATTAAGCGCAGCTTAATACTAAGGGTGTTCATCAACCGATCCAAACCGATTCAAACCGCGGTGACCGAACCGAAAAACCAATAACCGAATAAACCGAAAACCGAAAAATCGAAAACCGAAAAAAACCCGCAAATTTTAATTGGATTGGATCAGTTTTTGGATGGGTTGATGAAAACCGATCCAATATATTAATTCCCCTCTACCTACTTGGATCTTTCCCCAATCATAGCCCAAAAATTTTTAAACCCAAGACTCATTGGGTATCAAACTATCAACTAAACCCAAGAAAAAATCTAGTCACATCTCATCAACAATTTTATCTTTGTAGAGTTTCATATCTCATTGCCCAAAAAAAAACTATATTATAGTTTACTAATGCTTTTGTATTTAAAAAAAAATAAAATTACAAAGCCAATATATACAAAAGATGTTATTTGCATAATAATTACAAAATAAATTTTAGGATTTTTAAAAAACTGAAAACCGATTCAATCCAAACCGAAAAAATTGGATTGGATTGGATCGGATTTGAAAAAAAATTCAAACCGAATGAATGATTATATGATCAAACCGGAGGGATTGGATCAGATGATTTTTGCTTCCAAAACCGATCCAATCCAGACCGCGAACACCCCTACTTAATACGATGATATGTTACAGACCGGATATACACGGGGTGTTACACCTATCATGTCCTTAAGCGTCCGTTTCCCAACCGCGTTGTTATGCATTATATTGGCAAAACTTTTGACCCACAAATTATTCAGGTCATACATTTTAAAAATCACATCACCAAGGTCAAAAGGCCACCGTGAAGTGTATGGACAGAGACAAAAGATGATGTTTGCTTAAATAATAATAAAATATTTGTCTTTCATAAAAATCAAAAGTACATGGCAACATTTCAAAACTAAAATGTTAAAACATCGAATTGAGACAATATTGCATCGTGAGTACCTAGATCAAAAACTAAAGTTTGCTAATCTATAATTATTAAAATATAAGAATTAAAAGATAGCAACATTACAATATTAAAACATTGAAGTTGCACCGTCCAAAACCTATAAAACATTAAAATATTCCTTTCACAAAGTGGATGTTAACATTGCATTAAAACCAAGGGCGGGGGACGGGGGTGCTAAGGGTGGGCCGCCCCCAAATTTGAAGAATTTTTTTTTTTTACGCTAGACTGCACTTCTTCCTTCTCATCTAGCATTGGTCTCTATTTTTACGCCATCATTTGTTAAAGAACTTGTTTTCTCATCTGCATCACATTCCCTTCTTCAGTTGGTTTATAAGTTATAGTTTTATCATGCTTCTCAAATTCAGATTTTGTTGTATCCTCATCAAGCAATCCCATTAGCAGTTCCGCACTACATTCCCCATCTTCAGCTTGTATTTTCCTTTTAGAAATACAAATCTCTTTTGGTGGTGACCCAACAGTTTTCAATGAGCTTCACGTTTCCTACACCAGTTTCCCCTCTAGGTATTCCTCAACAGGCTTTGTTCTTCGCTATTCTCCGTTCTCTTCCATCTGGGTCACTCTGGTTAGAGCTCAAAATCATGAAAATCAATTCATTTTCAAAAGGGTTGTTCTGGGTTGCTCTTGTTTTATTTTGTTATTTTGTTTTCTAAAATTGGTAATTTTTTTATCTTGTTTTTTCATTTTTTTTTTTGTTTTACTCATGGTTCATTTTCTTGCAATAGTCCCTTTTGAATATATTTGAAATAGTCTAGATTGAGAAAGCTATTAACTTGTTCAAATTTGAGATTGAAACTAGTTGTGGAGTTGAAGTATCGCGCCTCTGTGAAAATTTAATGGAGATTAGTGAGATTCTACTTATGATTTTTGCTTCCATTTCATTTTTATGTTATGTTGTTGTAGTTAAATGTGCCTAAAATTTATTGGAGATTAGTTCTTTTGTTTTCTAAAAATCAGTTCTTTTGTATGTGTACATTTTCACCCTCCACCCATGAATTCGTGGCTCCGCCACTTGTTAAAACATTAAAATATTGGAAGATGGCAATACTGCATCATGGATATGCATATTTCTCAGTAAATAACACGGCTACATCCACGAGTGTGCCTCGTCAAAAGTGAATCTTGCATGTGATATCATCTAACTTCATTATTTTAATGATGTTTTTAGCATCTAATGTTTCCGATAACTTCAGGAAATATTAGACACTAGTTTATTCTACCTTATATTATGAAAATAGTAAGAAACACAAGACAAAACTCATGCACCGAAATCAGCGAATAAATTTTTGGTACTACTGTTGTTCCAAGATTCAGTGCATTCCATCAATGAGAGCATTACACATCAGAGGAAAGAGAAAAAATTGACAGAAAAAAAAGAATTTTAACTGACATATAATATTTTCTTTGATGAGATGCACTGAATCTTTGATACAGTAGTAATACCAAAGATTTGTTCGACGTCAGCATACGGTCTCCATATCACAAATGCAACAAATAGAATACACAAAGATGCACCCACATTGACATACGGTTGAGATAAAAAAAAGAAGTTAATAGACTAATATCAATAGGGTTCAAACTTCTTTCTCCAACGTACGTTAAACTAACCTCTAGAATATATGTTTAAAGGATTTTATTAGTGTTATGTAACATAATGTAAGTGTTGTTTTCAACTCTCACATCAAAAGGGAGAAAGAAAGTAGAATGATGATAGAGAAAGAAAAACATGTGGACCCCACCTCTTTAATGTGTGTGTAGAAAAGTGAAGTTATATTATGTTAAATGATAAACATAAAACCCATGTTTAAAATCCACAATTAAGGGAAATCACCACAACATTCATCTATCATTTTTTTTCTTTTTCCCCTATCATTCTTTTTATGCTCTTGCCCCCACCTTGTATATCGATGCTCCTCAAGAATGCAGGTTTTGGGCTTTTTGACTTTAGTAGTGTCATTTTCATAAAGTTTCATCGAAATAATTTTTTGGTCAAACATATTACCTATATAATGCATAACGACGCGGTACTGTGTGAATCACTTTAGGACGTGACACTTTAGCAACCGCGTCCTTTGCATTTGTTCTTGACCACTGGAACGTGATACCCTGGCAATCACGTCCTATTCCCAAGACGCGGTACACTCTCAGCCACATGTCAGTGGGTCCCATCCCAAAAAGAATTCAACAAGAAGCGGTAGTGTATAAGCCGCGTTCCAGGTTACAAGTCAAGTCAAAGCCAAACAGATATATATGTTTCACCTAAAATTTAGGCATATTGATATATTCATTGTAAAAGAGTACATAAAATCTAATAAATCCAATAGTACCCAATCTTATACCCCTGTTTCGTGTTTGGTCTGCTTTCCCGATTTCTAATATGTGAAAGAAACAATTTAATCCAAATTTTTTAATGATTTATATTAAGGTAAACAAAAAAAAAATAGAATCTATCCAAAATTCATACTTCAAGCCCAAAGGGCTTTTGTATGAGTGAGTGTGTAAGTGAATAATATAAACTATTATAAAGACCTTCATCCAACACCTTAAAATTATAATTTATTGTTAGTAAATTTCTAAATTAATTATTCTCTGGTTTAAGAGTTAGTCTTCTAACCAGTAAAGAATAAATTGCTAGCAACTATAAAAACCATTTTGTACGAAAATGACTTGTTGCTTTTATTGGATTTTTTGAACTCTTTTACCGTGAATATATCAATATGTCTAAATTTTAGGTGAAATATATATATTTGCTTGACTCCGACTTGACTTGTAACCTGGAACGCGGCTTATACACTACCGCTTCCCGTTGAATTCTTTTTGGGATGGGGCCCACTGACATGTGGCTGAGAGGGTACCGCGTCTTGGGAATAGGATGTGATTGCCAGGGTATCACGTTCCAGGTCTTGGGAATAGGACGTGATTGCCAGGGTATCACGTTCCAGTGGTCAGGAACAAATGCAAAGGACGTGGTTGCTAAAGTGTCACGTCTTAAAGTGATTCTCACAGTACCGCGTCGTTATGCATTATATAGGTAATATGTTTGACCAAGAAATTATTCCGATGAAACCTTATGAAAATGACACTACTAAGGTCAAAAAGCCCAGGTTTTGCTTTCCCTCCTTGCGCTTCTGTTTTAATTCTTGATTCCCTCCTTTTTCGGTCTTTTCCGAAAACTCCCCCGAGCTTCCCTTTAATTAGCGCTTGCCCCGAATTTTCATAATCCTTAATACAATGTTGAATGATACAAAAGATCAGCTTCTGCTACCGTTGGTGATGCTCGAACAACAAAGAATGAGGATAAGGACACAAGTTTGTATAACTCTAGAACTTGGTCATTCATTAATGGGGAATGTTTTTTTTTTTTTTTTTTTCAGTTTTAGTAGCTTTCTGGCCAGCTCTAATACATGTAGACTTCCAAATTTAATCTACATATTCAAGAGCCACAAAGATAGTTCATGATAGGGTTACACCATCCACGTCAGAACACAGAAAGTGATGCACAATTGTACACATTTTAAGAGTAATGAAATCGCCTTAGTTTTCTTGAAATTGTTTGTTTTGAATTTAATAATTCAAGTGTCAAAGCACATAAACTCTATTTTTAGTACATATCAAATGGGCACCGCTCAGAACTTTTCTTTGGGATATACCAACTACATTTTCTGACAATAGCTCTTTCACTCTTCATTTTCTTTGTTCATTTTTCCTCTATTTTGATTTTCTCTCCTCATCCAAATGCGACGTTAATGCTTTTAGCATCTGCACTTAGCAAGTTTCATGACATCTGGGGTATCACAAGCTTTGGAAACTGCCACTCATATAATAATTAAAAAAGAAACGAACACCTGAGGTTGGTGTTGATGAAGTTAGGAATTTGATCCAAATGACTTCAACTTACAAGTGGGTTGAAGAAGGAACACTAAAATCTTTGGCTATGCAGAGAACTACCAGCTATTTAGAAAAATAGCAGTGCTTGACTTGGGAATTTGGGAAGAAAGGGTAAGAAAAACAATACGTACATTAATAAAGGCTTCATCTTTATTATTATTTTCTAGTGATATGCCAAGTATTCCATATCTATGCAAATGGAATCCCCAGGAACTGCAATACAAGGGAAACATTCTATAGGAAACATATGCTTCCTAGTGTCCTAGTAATTGAAAAATAATTACCCACCTGCAATGATATGAAGTACTTGACCAAAGTGCCAAATCATTGACCCTCAAACGTTGTTAATATTCTTCTTCCTCTCTTCCATTAGTTTCTGAAGGTTAAGCTCGCAATCCCCACCAGCACTCATGGCCTTCCTTCCTACCTCTTTAAGTTGTGCTGATTTGACTATAAGGTGGTGTTTGGTTGACAACTTTTCAGCGGATATCTATCTTTTTCAAGTATGGCTTTTAGAAACATTATGTTTGTTTCAACTTTTTTCACCAAAAACTCATCTATCCAATTTGTCTAGATTTATGAGAAACATAGATATCCGCACTGTTTAGAAACCCAGTTTGAAGGTAATTTTTTTTCGAAAAACCGGTTTTCTGGCTTTTAATGCACTGTTGATTTCATAAAGTTACTTAATTTTTTCAGTAAAGTTTTTTCTCACCAAACAACTTTTTTTTTACATTTTTCTACCTATCTCACTTTATCTATCTTTCTAATTATTTCTCTATCTATCTCATTTCCCTACTATTTCAAAAAAATTTCCTTAACCAAACGCCCTATGCATCTTCTGTTGCAAGTGCTTTGTTTTATGGTTTCTGAATTTCTAATATGGTTTTCATCAAGTTGGCGTGTAAAAGATGACTAGTATGTATTTGATCTTTCTCAATTTATTTTGTGAAAAATTTAAAATTTTAATTTTAGACCGAACAGAATTGACTATAGAAAATATTTAGGAAAAAATAATTTTATGTTACATGTGATAAATTTTTCTCCTACACATTCTTCGATAACTGTGCCATTTTTTTTTTCTTTTTTCAGATGGTGGAGCTCACAAGTTTATTTATATGACATGAGATAACTTATCTCTTTTAACATAATATTAATAAAATCCAAAATATATATGGTTTATCTAAAAATAAATATGATTTCCATCCTTCCACTTGAACAGCACAGCTGTCAGAAGAACTTGTCTTCTGTTGACCTCCCAAAACACCTCGCCTTTGATGACTGCACCTATAAAAGGTCCTAAATCTTACTTGCTGCCTTTGATGACTGCACCTATAAAAAAAATCTAGCGCACAGATGTATCTACAGCAGACCAATAAGAATATGCTATGTCACCTGTACTGGAAAGAGAAAAAAAAAGTCACTTTTGTATGTACACTTATGTCCCATTGGTTGATGTTACCTTACTATCCAAAATGTGCTATTATAAAAGGTCTTAAATCTCACTTTCTCTAATTTGTTTTTGGGTTTTATAAGATTTATGTTGGGTTTTATGATTATTATGTTACATAACCTAACTTGATTTTCCTACTCACACAATAAAAAAAAGAGAGAAAGTGAAATGATGAAAGAGAAGGAAAAAAATGTGGACCCCACCCCACCTCTTTGATGTGTGTGTAGGAAAATGGAATTAGATTATGTCACGTGATAAACATAAAGCCCATTTTATGTTATAGGAAAAATGATTGTGTAATGTTATAGAGATTCGATTTGTGTGTCTTAGTTTTTTTTTCTTTAAAAAGTGCGAGCCCCACAAAATATTATGTGTGTAAAAAAAATTTTAATGTCATGTTAAAGGACAAATTAAAACTCCTTTGTTCTATAGGCCGAACATTCAAAAAAACTACTATAGCTTCTTTTGTGGTCCAGGGTCATGATGTTCCTTATCAAAAATGAAAAAAAAAAAAAAAGAGATTGAGAGGGAAATATAAGAAAGGGAAAAGCAAATATAAAAAAAAAATTAAATATTTGCAAGCCCTACAAAAACATGTCTCTATAACATGATGGATTAATTTTCCTGTTACATAACATTCAAAAAATCCTATAAGAAAAGAGAGGAGTATAAGAGTAATTTTTTTTACCAAAAAAGGAAAAGGAGCACAAATTTTTTTTATACTCTGGGAGTATATTAAAAAATGGGTTCGCTTTTTCAGCAGTTACTGCAGATAAGTTATCTGCAGTAAGCCTAATACGATATCGTTTTAGGACGAAAATCATGATGTTTTTGTAATTTTAATTTCTTTCAAGGTTATAACAGTCTTTATATTTATAAATTTTTAAGATTTCAATACCAAAACGACATCGCTTTGAAAAAAAAAAGCAGATAACTTATCTGCAACTGCAGAAACATTGTTCCCATAAAATTTTTCCAAAACTACAATCTGAAACCATTCCAAAACATGTTAGATTCTTCCTAACGTTGGTCAAACATGTAATAACCACTAAATATATATAAATTTTTAAATCTAATTTATTTGATAAAAGTAAAATAAAATAGAAATAATAATCATTAAAGAATATATTGAAAGGAAAATGACAATATAATAAGCTATTCATGATATATTATCAAGTTTCTTTCATTTTCTTTTGAGTTGACCCATTGAGAATATAATGGGAAATATATATGTACAAACTTAAATTTGAAAGCAGAGTTAACCTATATTAATAATTTTAATTGTTCATAGATAGCTGTATGATTTAGGGAAATTTTAGAATGATTAGTTATAAAACAAATTTAGTAGTAAATTTTATGGTTTGGAACTCCTAACGTCTTTTATCATGGTACTCTTGGTTATTTAAATCACCAAGCATGAATATTATGTAATGGTTGAAAGAAGGATATGAGTAGTGGGTATATATAATATAGGGAAAAATATGTGTCATTTTAATTGACACATCTTATATCTTTTCACTCTCACAAAGAAGTGAAATTTATATTTTTAAATTTTTTTAAAAATATGTCGAGTTTTATGGCATTGAGGTTGCACAACACAATGTTATCAATATATAAAGAAGGCTAATATTTTTCTCCTTTCACATGACACAACTAATTTTTCTACAGACACGTAAAAATAGATCCATCAATTTTTTTATTTTAATAATAGTGACCTCCATAATTGATTGTCTCTATGACATGACCTATGAATTTTCCTATAACATAATACTTGTTTTTCCTTATAATAAAGAAATAAAAAGTTTTTTAAAAAAAAAAATAAAGAAATAAAAAGTTTGACATCACGTGAACAATTGTAAGCTCTAGAGTCTAGAGTCTGAATAGAATAATAATTGAAAACACTCCACCTTCCCCTCGTGGCCCTCGAGGCTCACGGGGGAAGCATTATAAATTATAAAAATATCAAATATTAAATATTTCCTTCGTATCTTGGACAAACATGACTATCGTCTATCGTTCTGTTCTCTCTCCCGCGTACAAAAACAAAAATATTTTAAATCAATTTACGGATCTATTACATTGTTTTTACCCAAATTAGAGGAAACCCTCATTGACATTCGCCCAAATAAGACAAGTAGTACTCTCGTCCAAAGACTAGTTCAAATTAGACAAAATCACTCTCACCTTTACCACTCTCGCCCGAAAAAGGCAGACTAGCTACCGTCCCCTGTTCTGTTCTCTCTGCCATGTTCTACTCAGCCATCTCCAAATAGTTACCGACCCCATTAATGGCATCAAAACTACTTCAAACAAGACACTAAATTTTTAGGAGGAAAGATATTCTCACTACCAAAATTTTCTACTACTAATTCATTACCTATCTAATCAACATTGGATCAACATTTTCTCTTTTTTTAAAAATTTTTTAGCATTCTCTCTCTTTGATTCAATGGTGATTAGATAAGTAGTAAGTTAGTAGTAGAAAATTTTAATAATAAGAATATCCTCTCTCTTTTTTTAGATACCTCAGAAAATAAGAATGGTTTCCTAGAATTTCATATTTCGTAGCACGTTGGATAAAAAATTTGTGGGAAAGTTATTTTTCCAAGATTCCATTTTGAATGTATTATTGAAATTAAAATATCATCCAAAAATACCATCTAAAAGATGGTATTTCAGGAATTTCAAACGATGAAAAAATATAAATTAATATTTTAGATAAAAATAATCAAATATAATATTAAAAAAATTAATCCATCGTTCTCGAAAATATTTGACATAACAAATAACTCTGATAACTGAAACATTCACTTTTTTATTATATTTTCAAAAATTATAATTCTCGGATAAATAAATAAAAAATTTACCTAAACTTTCTAAATGCCCTTGTCAGTGTCCATGGTACGGTATTTTCAACTACCTCACCTCTCTTGATTGAACACACGTCCATCAACTTGTGCATATCCGATAACACTGCTTATTTTTACCACTTGAAGGTGGCTGAATAAAACTGGGATAGTATGATTTTCTGCTCCATTTGGAACATACAGATCTAACTCATCAATGAACATGGAATCTTAAAGATGAAAGTTTTGATTCGGTGTTTGCATTTGTTGGCCTGCAGAAGTAATTCATATTGGAAACCCAAGGAAAAAAATAAGAAAAGAAAAAAAAAATCCTTTTGATTCAAATGTCACATTCCGAATAAATCATCTCTTTCTAAGCAGGTATGTATGGTGGCCTGTAGCTACTTACATCTAAGTCACATGTGCACTTGGACTAAGCGTTTTAAAAAAAAAAACCATGGTTTTGAAAATTCAGGATGTAATTATCATTACAACCAGCAAAACACGGAGTCGTCTTTTTGTTTGAATTGTGCGTGTCAGACATCTGTCTGACTCCGACAAGTGTTCGACATGCAGTCAATATTTTAAGATATGTGGTCAACTCTCGAACACGCTCTGATACGTTTTTTCGACACGCAGTCAACTTTTTCGGACATGTAGTCAATGTTCGGACACATTTTTTTTTCTAGTCTTAATTTTATTTTATTAACTAAAAATAAAAAAATCATTTATAAATCAATTTTTTTCTGTTATGAAATTTGACATGAAAAATTAACAAGGTACGAAAAATTATTTTTGTTTATATTTATATTATGAAATTTGAATATTTTATTGGTTATATGACTTATTATGGACTGTTATACCTATTAAATATAAATTATATTATATATATTAAAAATATTATTTAATATCAAAACGTATTCCATCGTGTCAAAATATACCATTTTTTAGAATTAACATATGTTGTATCATAGATTACAACGACCCATATCAGATCAGGGAAATTTTTTTTGATGCTATAGATGCACCGTAAATTCAGTGTATCTTCCACTCATATTGTGACACGTGTCTTACTTTTGTCAACTCAATAATAAATAATTTATTTTAAAATTAAGAAAGAGAATAATTTAATATAAAATAAGACACGTGTCACAAAATAAATGAAAGATGCACCAAATTTTCAGTACATATGTAATACCAAAGATATTTTCCAGGATGCTACCCTAATGGCAGAATGGTATCTTTTTATGGAGAGTGAATTTCTTTATAATTTATTTGGCCTATAGTGCAGCTTTTGGAAACCTACGGTGAAAGAACATGTTCAGCATACATGCAGGTGGGGAAGTGACAAGGTCGAGCACTACATACATTTTCAGTACAAATATATATATATAAAAAATTCACCTCACCAATTGCATTAAAAATGTGCTCTGTTTTATGATTTCTGAACTACTTTTATGATTTCCATCCTCCCATCACGTGAACAGCACAGCAGTTAGCAGACCTTGTTTTGTTTGACCTCCCAAAGCATTTCGCCTTTGATGACTGCACCTATAAAAGGTCTTAAATTCAGTGTTTTAAACCTCCCTTCTGATTTGGAGTTGATTCCTCCGGTTACTTACTCTCTCTTTTTAAAAGTTGAGGTCAATAGTTAAATTTTGTATATACATTGACTCATCTAGTTCCTCGAAATCTCTTCGTTCAACTCGTGACTAGCGCGTCAAAAGAGGTTACACCATTTGTTTTTTTTTTTAAAATTACACACGAAAAGACGTCATAACAAAACAAAAACTCGTCATTGTCTAGATCTAAAACTAGATTTGAAATCTGAAAATTTTCTTCTTCTTTTCTTCTGATCTTCTCTCTCAGACCCAAACCCAAATTTGAAATTTGAAATCTGAAACTATATATATTTTTGGTAGACGGGAGAATATATATATATATATATATATGAAAAAATTCAAAAAACTCTCCTGTGATATTATTTAGAATCATTTACATCCCTATGCCTTTTTTATCGCTTAACCCCCTATGATTTTTTATTTTTTTTGGTAAATGAAAGGACTAAAGCTCAGAAGAAAACAAGTAAAAAATAAGCTACTACCAAAGCATGATCTCTCCCAACAGAGAGAAATCAGCTAAATACAGCAAATAAATATCAGGAGGAGAATTCCCACATAAAACTTTATTAACTCCCTCTTTCGTGTCCAGGATATAATTATCCATCCAGTCTGTGCACTTGTTTCCCTCTCTATAAGTATGGCTAAAATCCTCCAATCTTTTTGTAACCATGTCTGTATCCGAGTGATTAATGACCCTCACGGACTACTGCATCATCCTTGGTGAGCACAGAGATAACACTCTTTTAATCACTTTCAATCTCAATATGACGAAAACCTTCACTCCAAGCAAGCTCCAGTCCACGAAGGATTTCCCATAATTCTGCTTTGAAAGCTGAACAAGAACCTAGCTTAAATGCGAAGCCTTTTATCAACTTACCACATGAATTTCAAATAATGCCCCCACAAGTATCTGGACACGGATTTACACAAGCAGCCCCATTGGTGTTAATCTTTACAAAATCAGCTTGCGAAAACTGCCACACAATGTTTACTACCACAGTCTCCCTGCCCAACTGATGATTGTTAGGCGAATTGAAAGCTTGATCTACCTCCCTCACCAAATTTCTAATTATCCGTTCCCTTATATAGATCTGAGATAGTAGCCCTATGCCGAACCTCATCACGCCAGCTCCAAATCTTCCATACTAATAAGAAAAAAATGATAACCAATTACTAGGCAAGTTTAACCCCACAATTCCTTTTGTATTAATCTCTAGCCAATAGTTCATATCAGCCTCAAAGAAAACAATCCCAAATGAGTTGGGAATCAATCTACCCTAAACCCTATGATTTTTTTTCTATCCATTCCCCTCCTTAACACTATTAGAAAATTAACTAAGTATACATATTTCACCATTTTTAGAAGAAGAAAATAAAGAGATAAAAAAATTAAAAAATAAGACTAAATGTTATGAAAACTTAGAATACTTAATAAAAGATTAAAAGAAAAAAAATAAAAAAAAAATCAGATGAGTCAGAATAAAAATTAAAAAAAAATAGAAGAAAAACAAAAAAATATAAGAAAACATAAGATCAAATATATTAAAAATCTCAACAATAACAGAAAAAATGAAAATATTCCAAATGAAAAAAAATATAACGAAGAAAAAACTAGAAGAAAAAATTAAGATAGAAAATAAAATAAAAATGAATAGAATAAAAAGTGAGATATCTGATGTAAAAGAACGAGGTATCTCTTATTATAGGATATGAGTAAGATATCGTTCCCATGAGAATTAGATTTCAATCACTAATTCTCTATTTATGCTTAAGTTGGACAATTGATCAAGAAAATTGTATGAAAATTAAACTAAATAACAAAGCAAGAAAGTAAAATTTGAATTACGACAATCAAGAAACACAGTTAGGATTTCGATCCCCCCAATTTCCCCTTTATGTTCTAAATTAAAACATTAATCAATCGCTCTTTTCATATTGCCCATCAATTCTCCTAAATTAATTAAAACTCAATCCTTGACATTCTAACCCTCTACTCCCTGAAGAGAATCCTGATTCCTTAGTGTTTCTCAAAAGAATTTAAGCATTAATATCAAGAATCATAAAAATTGCACAATTCATATGTCTATTCCTAGAGACATTCAAATTAATGATGAATAAGTCAAACCAAATTCATATACCAACATCCCTATTTTCATATAGGAATCCTAATTTAATCTACAAGAACAACTCATAGAAGGCATTAAGAAAAGACACATTCATTCAATATAAAAAGGGAAAATTACATTAAAAATTAATTCAGAAACATAAAGATTTAACTGGGTTCCATCTAGCCCTAACTACAAAGAAAATATAGCCTAACATAATGGAATTAAGAACACAAAAAACAAAAAAGCTTCCCCAAACTCCATTGATGTGATGACACGGTGAATCTTCAAGGTTTCCAGTGTAATCTTGACTCCAATCCGTCTCCGACTCTCAAAAGCATGAAAGACTCGCTCCTTTGATGAAAACTACGCCTATGGTGTCAAGTTCTTCAAAGACTCATGAAGAGTAGCTTAAATAGGTGTATAAATCCTTGTTTTAGATGAAAACCACATAATGGGCCTTAATTGAGTCGCAACTGGGTGTTAAACAGACTGGAGCGTGTTAAAATGCGCTATTTTGACAGCAAAAATATGTTTTCGTATTTTGATCATAACATGAGTCATACTCGTCCAATTGATACGATCTTATTCTCGTTGGAAAGATAAAAGAGAGATTTACAAATTTTATGAAGAACACAAGATCCAAATCCATCATATTAGATACGAAAAATTATCCAAAAGACAGTTTTATGGAGATTTTTACTAAATGGCTGCTCCTCATTTACCACTTTAAGTCCTTCAAGCTTAACCATTGCTCCAATTCAACTAAATTGTCCTACAAAACAAGCAAAAATCATTTTCATAAGTCAATAATTCAAACTTCATGTTTTTTAGCCAAATAACTCTAAGCTTTCATGCTTTTGACTAGATTTAAGAGTGATTTTTGTCCTTAAAAATATGATAAACTATGGATTTATCAAATCATTCTCAGATTTAGAATATTGTTAACCCCAACAATCAATTAAAACAAAACTATGGGAAAAGAGACTAGTTCATGTGCTTAATGGAATCTCAATAGTCAATCAATTAGTTTCCTAATCAATGGAATGATCAGGCTTGAGTATAAAATTAATGAGATACCATATCAAGTAAGTGTTCATCATTCACTAGACATAAAATCATAACAAGAGTTTTCAAGATAAAGAACAGGAAGATTAAATCAAAACACCCCCTCACTAGGATTTTCAATTCACTCACTATAATAACCCTAAATCTTAGAATATGTTAAATAGAGGTTTAAGTGAGATAGTGTGTAAATTTTGTGACTGTTGAGAGGATTCTGATAGTTAAATCATGAAATTGTCATCATAATCTATAGAGGGATATAATTCATGTCTAACAAGTCAATTAGAACTTAATAAGAACATAAGTTATGTTAAGAGCAATAAATACCAAAGTTGTGATAACGAGGGTATTTTGGTAATTTAGATATTTTGTTTTGCTTATTTTAATTCGGTTAGGACTGTTGGTGTGTGTGATGCGTGATGTATGTGTTTGTCATTTTGATACCATAAACTTAACACCCCAGTTTGCGACCGGTTAGTTAACATGCATATGGTAAAGAAACGCTATATAATTAAATGCTTAAGCGGAAGACTTAACCTATAAAAGTATCGTTGTTTTCAGCATAACTAAGTGAATTAGCTTTTCTTTTAATTATCTTTATGTATTGCCATGCGTATTTCATTTTCCAAATTATTGTTATTATCTGTACAGTCTCATACCTGCACAGAACTCATTATTTTCCAGTAACCGTCTTTGACAGTCAAAATACTATCCAGATATGATGTCTTGTACCATTCCGAGCAGTGTCTAACGGATAACATAACAGCTGTAAACTAGACCTATCGGGATCAAATCTCTAATCTTATATAATCCTTGGATACAGAAAAGTCCAGACCATCTATAATTATATCAAACTATCCAATATAGTGGACTAATAATGACTTCGTGCCAAAAATATCATCATCTATATACAAATACTACATCACATCATAACCTAAATCTACATATGCCTCTCAAAACAATAACAATTATACAAGTACATGATCATACATCATTACAAAATAATAAGTACAGTCATCATCTCAAAATATCCAATCATCTTTCTAGCATATCTGGGATCTCTATCCCTACGTCACCCTCTTACCATGTGAAGGCTCTCCTGTAGCTAAAGTACCTGAAATATATCTCCATAACATGAGGTGAGAAATAAATCTCATAAACTCAGAGTTTATGGAGTAGTTTCCACTCGTGAGTTCACTTCCTACATGTAAGGTCAGATACATATAGCATCATACATTATATAAGCTTATTAATTTTATCATGTTATCTCAAATATTCAATCACATGTTATCATCTATATGGATGCAACTCACTAAGTATCTAATAGAATCCAATAGACAAACACACAGATATTGCAACCGCGATCCTTTTAGACCCTGGTGGAACAACATAGAGGAAAATCCTCCTAAACCAAGAGCTTACCTTTTGAAGCTCCTATAGCACGTTTACTTGAAAAACGAACAACTATGTCAAATCCTCAGAACTCACACTCACACCTAGAATCCCTCTTACGTCCCACCTTTGGTTCACTGCTTCAAGGCATTAGGTAGTCCCTCAGCCACTTGCGCTTCACCTTACTTCTCTTAGACCTCCTACACTCTGGGCTGGGTTGGCAATTAGCATATTCCTTTTTCCCCCATTTCCCCTTTTTCCTTTTTTAACCTTTGCAATCAAATATCTGCTTGAGTTCGACTCTCAATGAGAGCACCAATTGATATGAATGGAGAAAAGGGGAACAATAGAAACAAAGAAAATGGTCTCTCTTCGAGGGGAGCTATCCTCCTTTATCAAATGGTACTGATAAACTTTATTGTATATTTCTCAAATATTGCAGTAAAAGAGATCTTTATACAAGGCCACAAACACAACTAACAAATTTGCAAAACTGAAAACGTGTAAAGCAAAACACCATGAGCACTCGTAACAGAATACACTTAGGGGGTGTTTAGTAGAAGGTGAAAAAAAAATTCCTAGAAAAATAGGGTGGGGAAAACTATTTGCCTATATTTTTTTTTTTTTTTTGATAACATATTTGCCTATATTTAGTAGGAGGTGAAGTAAAAATATGGTTGAGAAATTTTTCCCCCATCATTTGCTTTTCTATGTAAAAGATTATGGTTCATCAACCCACTCAAATAAACTACATTGTTGATGTGTCTTGAAGTTGGGGCATCCAAAGAACATGCGTCCTGGATTCCTGACAGTTCGAGACTTGCGCAACACAGCAGTGATTCCACAGTCACTCTTTTTTAGGTTCGATGAGGATAAACACGAGGATTGACCCGAAAATACACTTTCACACCTTTCTCCACCCATTCTACCTTTGATTACAGTTGTCCTTTGCAAAAACTTCATGACATCGTTAATGGTTTGTGTGAGACAAAGACAGACAGTAAATAGTATAAAACCAACATGTTATGGTGTTTAAAAAAAATACTCTAAAAAAAACCTAACACATTAACAATGATAATTATTATAACATGGGAGATTTGTGGAGGGATACCAGAGAGACAAATTACTACTGTGGAGATTGTGGTGAAGTTCGATGGAACAACACTATTGTTCAAGGAGACGATGGAAGAAGAGTATTGTTCAAGGAGACAAACAGCAAAATGAGGAACCCTTATTTGTCCAAGGAGAAAAAGATCAACAACTATAGCATCGACATCCTTCTCTCCTTTGCAACATCGACCAATTGCAAAAACTGCAACTACGACTACAACCTTAACCTGACGCCGAAAGGAAAAACGAAAACAAAAAACAAAATTAGGTTACAGGAAAATACTACTTTAAAATCGGGGCTACACAAAAATTAGTTTACCAGAAAGACAAAATTACCTTGCAAAGCATAGAACGAGGTTGAATCTTGGATAGAGAGAGAGACCTTAGGGCAAACAAAGGCTACATAAATAAACGATGTTGAAAATGTGACGGGTAGAGAGAGACAGAACTGAGTGGGAAATGAACGTTGTAATGAGATGTAAAAAAGAGGCTGGATATTTCAAATCAAAGGTAGATTTGTAAATCCAGTCCAAAATCCCATCTTAATTTTACTATCAACCAAACGTAGCAAAATGAAAAATCAACCAATATTCTCGAGAATATTTTCGCTTACCAAACACCTTTTCGTAACATACCCAGGAAAAAAATTCCCTACCATTTTTCCAAAAATATTTTTGTTCAGGTAAAAAATAAATATCTCATCTACCAAACGACCCCTTATAGATATTTATTTTGCAAAATCTCCCCCATATTATGTTATAAATAAGTATAACCATCTTCAGTACATAGTATAGGAAAAGGTCTGATAGTATAAGACCTGATAGTATAAGGCATAATTGTATAAGACCTGATTAAATTTTAATATTATCCAGCGCTTGACATGATATAGTATAAGATAATATATTATATGAGTAATATCATTCAATATTTAGTAATACACTGTATAATACTAGATAGGTTAAAAAAAATATTTTTGTCAAAAATACCTTTTAATAATGAATTTACATTATTCTTCCAAATATATCAGATGATATTATTTTTTTATAGAAATATGTTGATTAGCGTGTGCAAAATATACTTTACTTTATACAAAAATAAAAATCTTTAATATTTTAAAAATTATATATTGAAAAATTATTTTTTATTTTAATATACTAATATTGAAATAATATATTAATTCTTGATAATTGTATTGGTTAATACATTAACCTCTTATCAGGCCTAATCTACCCTCCTAGGCCTGATTAAGTTATATATCATTTTAATGTATAAATAGATCCTGCTGTATAAGCTTATACTATACAATAATTACATCAAATAATTAAAAATATCATAACATATAATATAAATTTATACTATCAAACCTTATCTATCATACCACCCTTATTGCATAACCTCCTCCCAAGTTAATAAAAAACAAAAGAAACAATAATGGCTTCTGAATCGCACAACAAACCTGATAAGGAAGAGCAACACTCAACGAGGGACAATCCACTTTTAGTAATGAATCTGACAAGGTGGACAAAGCCAAGGTGGCTGATGTTGGAAAGGAATAAATTTTTGGTATTACTATTGTACTAAAGATTCAGTGCATTTCATGAATGAAAATATTATAAGTCAGTTAAAATATTTTTTTTTGTCAAATTTTCTCTCTCTCCTCTAATGTGTCTCTCATTCATGAGATGTATTGAATCTAAATACAGTAATAATACTAAAGATTTACCTACAAAAAATCTTCCAGATGCAGCTGGTCAGTACGGAAAACTCGATTATCAAAAGGAAAAGGTTTTGAATACCACGGTCACACGATTCAGTACCTTATTTTTTCAAAATAATTTTTTTTTAATATCATATGTATTGTGTATTTTTTATTTAATTTCCTTTATACCCATATTATTTTCTAAATGGGGAAGGGATGTACATAACACGGTAGCACCCAAAATACACTCCATCAAAAGTGTATTGGTCATTATGATTACAAGCCTTCGGATTATCTGCACCGGTACAAGTCCACCATCACGACTACTACTATGTTAAAAAAACTAATAATATTTTGAAATGATTGAAGTATTATAAAAATACCAGTTCTCTAATTAAATCTTCGTTTTCTGGGTAAAGTGTTTAATTAATTTGTACTTTCCTGGAATCTAGTGTGCTAATTGTACCAAAACCTAAACTTGAAGCAACTGTAACTAATGTACGCCAAAAGTTTCTTTCTTTCTTTATTTTCTTTGTGTAGAAAGAAAGAAAAATTACCAGACTACAAAGGAATACAGAGAGCAGTATAGATAGAAATCATAGAACTATGAAATAAATATTTACAGATTCCAGTTTGTTGCACAAACTCAGTGATATTAATTACAAATATATATAATTGGTGTTGTTAGAAGCAAGAGCATGCCCCTGCAAGCTTCCCTGTTGTTCTAATTATATTTGCCTTCTCTCTTGCTTTGAGCACTTCACTCCTTCATCTTTCATCTGCTTGTGCTCTTGCTACTCCTGCAATCTCATCTATATAATTTATCTTATTCATATATTAATTTCTTCCTCGCTTTCACCCTTTTCCCCCTCATTTTCACTCAGCAGCATGTTTCATTTAGTTAATATATATATATATGGGTTTGTTTTTTCTAAAGTTACTTTAGATAACTTTATCTAATGTTCATCGAAACGACGTCGTTTTGGGGCGGAACTCATGGTGTTTTTGTAATTTTAATTTATTTCAAGGTTATAATAGTCTTTATCATTCTAATTTTTTAATTTTTCAACTCCAAAACGATGTCGTTTCGATGAACATTAGACAAAGTTGTCTAAAGTAACATTAGATACTTTTTTCTCTATATATATATATATATATGGGTTATCTTTATCTCATTTTAGATGAGATAAACAATTTTTCTACACACACAAAAAATGATTGGATCTCACTACTCTTTTTTCTTTCTCCTCTTATCTGTGGGTCTCACTTGTAATTTTATACAACATGAGGTAACTATTTTCCTACAACATAAGAAAAATATTTCTCTCTCTCTATATATATATAGATAGGTTATTCTACCTAACATTTTTTCTACTTACCTTTGCCTACTACTATGAAACACCATTAGATCAGAATCTTAACTAATATTTATCTTTCTCTCTTCTTAAGATCTAACGATGTTGGAGGATGGTAGGCAAAGGTAAGTAGAAAAAATGATAGGTAGAATAACATATCCCATATATATATATACATATAATGTAGAAAATATTTACGAGAAAATAAAAAAAAAAACCTCTCTGTATGTACTATTTTTCTTCTTTATCCTTGCCACATCATCTACGTTACATTACAAATTAGATTGATTAATGATAAGAATGACACACAAAATAGATTGATTAACATTAGATATTGTCTTTTAAAACTTGAAAAATAATCTTATACTTGTTTATTCAAAAAAAAAAAAGTACACGTTTTTTATAATAACAAAATAAAATAAGAAAAATAACCTTTTCTTTCCTTCTTCTTCTCATGAAAGATAACGTATAAAAAGACTAGATAAAATTCGAGTGTTGAATTTAGGATTTGGGTTTGATTTTATTCTGACATAAACTATGAACTTCAATTGATTTTGCATATGAATTTCTTTTCCAAGATATGACTGTTATTCATAGGCTTGCCTTTCCCCATTTCCATAGCTGGATTTTGAGTTGGATAATAACGCTTTCAATGGAACATCAAATTCATCAATCTATTCGCACACTTTTCTTCCTTCCTTTTCACTGAGTAATGTTGCTCATTCGGTGATTTACTCAAGTTTTGACATTTCGTATGTTCCTATTGCTGCTGAAAGTTTAATCAAGCTTTAAAATATTGCTTTTCATATAAGAATATAAAATTCCTTAAGGTAATGCACGAAAAATCTGTTAAATTTTGCTACTATCTAAAACATTTACATCCTTCCTTTGTGATAATTTAAATTGACATTCTCCTTAATAGTACATCTTTTATTTTTATCCGAATTTTCGTTAGCGCTTGCCCCGAATTTTCATAATCCTTAATATAATGATGAATGATACAAAAGATCAGCTTCTGCTACCGTTGGTGATGCTCGAGCAACAGACGAATGTGTATAAGGAGTGGTTTTTTATTTTTATTTTTATTTTTATTTTTATTTTTATTTTTCAGTTTTAGTAGCCCACTAGCCTGCTCTAATACATGTAGACTTGGAAATTTAATCTACATATTCAAGAGCCATAAAGATAGTTCATGATAGGGTTACACCATCCACGTCAGAACACAGAAAGTGATGCACAATGGTACATTTTAAGAGCAATGAAATCGCCTTAGTATTCTTGAAATTGTTTGTTTGGAATTTAATAATTCAAGTGTCAAAGCAACATAAACTCTATTTTTAGTACATTTTCTGACAATAGCTCATACACTCTTCATTTTCTTTGTTCATTTTCCCTCTATTTTGATTTTCTCTCCTCATCCAAATGCAACGTTAATGCCTTTAGCATCTGCACTTAGCAAGTTTCATGACATCTGGGGTATCACAAGCTTTGGAAACTGCCACTCATATAATAATTAAAAAAGAAACAAACACCTGAGGTTGGTGTTGATGAAATTAGTAAGTTGATCCAAATGACTTCAACTTACAAGTGGGTTGAAGAAGGAACACTAAAATCTTTGACTATGCAGAAAACTACCAGCTATTTAGAAAAATAGCAGTGCTTGACTTGGGAATTTGGGAAAAAGGGTAAGAAAAACAACACACACAAAGGCTTCATCTTTATTATTTTCTAGTGATATGCCAAGTATTCCATATCTATGCAAATGGAATCCCCAGGAACTGCAATACAAAGGAAACTTTCTATAGGAAACATGTGCTTCCTAGAGTCCTAGTAATTGAAAAATAATTACCCACCTGCAATGATATGAAGTACATGACCAAAGTTCCAAATCATTCACCCTCAAACGTTGTTAATATTCTTCTTCAACTCTTCCATTAGTTTCTGAAGGGTAACCTCACAATCCCCACCAACACTCATGGCCTTCCTTCCTACCTCTTTAAGTTGTGCTGCCTTGACTTTAAGATATTCATTCTTCATCATCTCCTTTATGGCCTCTCCAATTTCCTCCCCTTTCACCACACGTTCTCCACCCCAACCCCAATTCTTGTTCCATATCCCCAACCCATTCATCTCCACCACATCTGCATTTATCTTTTGATCACCATGCTGAGGCCAAGCCAGAATTGGCACACCATACCAAGCTGCCTCCATCAATGAGTTCCACCCACAATGACTCACAAACCCTCCCACAGCTCTATGACCAAGAATCTCACTTTGGTCCACCCATTCTTTCATCACCAAACCCTTCTCCCTCAACCTCTCCACAAGCTCAACCCCCAATACCTCATCCAACCCCACTTCTTCTTCCCTATCAACAATCTTATCCTTCACCACCCACAAAAACCTACATCCACTCCTCACCAACCCATCTCCAATCTCTCTTATTTGGTCCCTTCCCATGGCTGTCCTGCTTCCAAACCCAACATACACCACGGAACCATTAGGCTGATCATCAAGCCACTTCAACGGTGCACCCAGTTGACCCACCTTCTCAAACTCACAAGGCACAAAAGGACCAATGGCATAAACTGGCGGCATTCCTCTCACCACTTTTCCAGCATTAAGAGCCTCCAGTGACTGGGGTTCAAGTGCTACAAAGGTGTTGACTAAAACCCCATGGAACTTTGTGACCTTAGGACTGTCTTCCATGAAAAAGTTTCGAAAGAGGGTGTCAGGTTGGAGAAGCACGGGAGGGATAGATGATGTGGGTATAGGTGAAATCCCTGGAATGTCAACAACATCAAGTCCAGGTAAGGAAGCAGAAAGAGTGTGGAAGTGTGAGAAGAAGGAGAACATGGCAGCAGAAGAAGTGAACAAGAGGTAGTTGGGGAGAGAAAGGGCATCAGTGATTGGAAGGAGAGAGGAAATCAAAAAGACATCAGAGACAAAAGATGATAGAGGAGGTGAAAGCGAAGAAAGGAGGGGGGAGAGAAGGTGTGCAGAGTCACGAATGGCATGGACTCTGAGGAAAAAAGGGTCAGCAGAAGAGTTGTTGGGTGTTGAAGATGAAAGTGGTTCAAGATGAAATTGGATTTGGTTGACTTGAGGGAAAGAAGATTGGAAGCGAGACAAGAGTTGTGATTCGGCGTGAGAGACAGTGGGGTGAGGAGTGATGAGAGTGACTTTGCAATGGTGATGGAGAAGCATAGCAGCTAGCCTCAGGAATGGTGTGAGATGACCCATTCCGGCGCTTGGCAACAGAGCCACATGAACAACATCATCAGACATGGCTTATGGCTAATGGTTTGGTTTCCCAGTTTGACTTTAGAGATAGAGAGAAAGAAGAGTGATTGATGGCAATGTTTCACGATTTCTGAATTCCTTTTATGATATCCATCCTCCCACCACGTGAACAGCACAGCAGATAGCAGACCTTGTTTTGTGTTGACTTCCCAAAACATCTCGTCTTTGATTACTGCACCTATAACTTTCCTTGTAGGTCCACATGAACAAAATCTGTATCCATTCCAAAACAAGTTATCTACCTATCTTCGGTCAAACACATTGCATAACTAACGAGTTCTTTTTTTTTTTGGAGTTAAATAACTAACAAGTTATGATTACCATCAAAAGCAGGACAATAAAAGTAATTAATGTCAAGAGACTAATACAAATTATTAAAAAAAAAAATCATCCAACACTCTAATTTTTTTTGGGTTGAAAATAATTTTTTATATGATAAAATAATTTTTTTATATGATATTAGAATTTTAGTGAACATAGGTCACAAGTTCTATACTTACAATATCGACCCTTAAAGTTTGATTCTTTACAATTAATACATTTTTTTTAGAATAAATATCTTTTAGGTTTCTAACAAAAAATACGGTCCTCACTTTAGTTTTTACTAAAAAAAATTTAGTAGTTTGGTTTTTATGAAATTCAAAGTGAACCCTAATTCTTTTTTATAAGAAACTAAAGTAGGAGACCGTATTTTTTGTTAGAAACTCGAGAGACTATTTACTCTCTTTTTTTATACAAAAAGAAGGACTACAACGCACCACCTAAGAGAGCTATTCATCTCCTTTACCACTAAGCTAACCCTCATCACAATTTTTATTCTTATTTTTGTCAAAATTAATACACTTTTTAACTTGAGGTTGGGAATACCTTTGGAAACCGTTCAGATTCTACTGCATCATGGGTCGATCTCGGACCAGTTTAATGGCACGTCAATGGACCATAAATTACTATTCCCATTACTGTAGCCCATACTAGAAGATAACATGATACAACATGGGATGAGTGTTTATTTTAGAATACAAAATAAAATTAAAGCCAATAAATGTGGCATAATTAACTAAGGGTTTGGTTCATATCTGACAAGGGCATGGGTTCAAATCGGTTGACATGTGAGGACTTTGTTAGTGAGCGATGTCTAACCTCACTTAAATTTTTTAATTTAAAAAAAAACTTTTTAAAAACATATATAATTAAAGTAATTATATGTATTATGATTTTCTCTGGTCTTATCTCTTATTCGTATTATCTCATAAAAATATAAGTTAGTTCTTTGCATGATTAAATAAAAACATAAAATGAATTTGGAAGAAAAAAGTTATCAATTTAATGAGTTTTTTATTCTTTTATTTTTTAATTGTGATTTGTGGGTTGGTGAGACGACGAGCTTTAAATGCGGATAAACTTGTGCCGATTAGGCCAAATCATATCAAAACCTTTTTTATTTCAATTTTACATGGTAATTTATTTAGAATGTGAGAAAGTGCATATAGAAAAAGATATATTATTTATTACGTTATAGGAGATAAATTTATCTCATATACATATAAAAATATATGAAGCTGATGCTGATCTATGTGAAAAGAAAAGAAATATATAAGTCTCGTATATTTTATGTATGTATAGTAAATAAATTTATCTTTTACATAATCAGAAATAATAAAACCATAAAAAAGGCTACGAATGCAATTTCTTACATAATGGGAATAGGTGACTTATTCAATTAAGGTGCGATATATATATATATATATATATATATATATATATATATATATTGATTTTATTATAAATTAGATGCGAGCACATGTTAATAATTTATAATTGAGTTCGTTTTTTTTGTAGTTACTGCAGATAAGTTATCTGCAGTAAGTCCAATACTACGTCGTTTTGGGCGGAAATCATGATATTTTTATAATTTTAATTTATTTCAGGGTTATAATAGTCTTTATATTTATAATTTTTAATATTTCAATACCAAAATGACATCGTTTTAAAAATAAATGTAGATAACTTATGTGCAGTAACTGCAGAAACATTTTTCCCTTTATAATTTAGCTAATCCAATTTAACTTTATAAACTGTAGACTTTTCTTTTGTATAAACTATAATTATAATTAATTTAAATGTCACTACAGTAAAAACTAATTTTAGCGACGGTGTTTTTTAATCTTTGTAGTGGTTTGAACCACCGCAAAGAATTTCTCTGGTTTTTTAAGAACTGACGTAGAAATTTACGCCATTAAATAATTCAAAATCGATTTCACACAACTAATGGAATAACCGATGTTAAATATACAACTGACACTATATCTGTATAACCGACGTTAAAATAAGTTAATTTAATAAATTGTTAATAATTATGCTAAAATTGTTAAAATAAGCTAAACCTTAATAATTTAAAAACATTTCAGCACCATTTTCGTATGAATATTTGCTGTATATTTTGTTTTGGAAAATTATTTGCTGTTATTTTACATTGTTATTATTTATATCATTACACAAAACATACTATTGATTGATCAAACATTTAAACCGCAATTCTATTATCATCAAATTCATACATAATTAAGTGAAATCCAAAGTAAACACAAATATTGATAACAATTTAAAGTGTCGTTGCATTAAAAATTAATTGATCCAAATACATGATAAAACAAAGTAAATGTGCTTCACAAATTTGACATAAATGGAATCAAATATCAATAAAACTACAAATGTTTAAACTTCAGTAACTTTACAAATTAAAGAAAAATGGTTTCAAAGTACCAACAAAATTACAAAAGTTTAAACCTAGGTAATCTATTAGGGCTTGTGAGTTGCAGAATATGAAGAAGGTTGGTGACAAGGATTTAACTCCGCTGACTGCATTATAACCAAATGAATAACATTTTTAGTAAATGCATTAAAAAATTATAAGATGTTTATTAAAAAAATGGTAACTTACTTGATCATTAATAACAGTATTCAGCAGTAGGTAATAGACATATTTTGATATAGTTTAGCAAGCATGACTTCAATTGATTTTCTCTTCTGGACCTCTTGTTGTAATTGTAATTTTAGGTGGTCAACTTCTTGATGCAAACAAGTATCAGTAGATGACTCGCCACTTGAACTACTACAACCACTCACATTTTGCCATTTATAACTATATCCAAAAACTTGAGAAGGA
Source organism: Gastrolobium bilobum (assembly GCF_033153095.1). Lineage (NCBI taxonomy): Eukaryota > Viridiplantae > Streptophyta > Magnoliopsida > Fabales > Fabaceae > Gastrolobium > Gastrolobium bilobum. The sequence continues at coordinate 197,453 of NW_026897874.1, read as the reverse complement.
TAAACACCATATCCCACGCCTTGAACTTGTCCCGGATGTTCCTTGCCAAACACTTGGCCAAGAGAATTATTAGGTGCAAGTGATGAAGTCACATTTCCACTACTTTCAATCTCACTGATCTTCTCCTGTGAATGTTTATGATTACAAAAAATAACTGTTGTCAAGAATCAAAAGAGAGAAAAAATAACTAGTATAAATCTCATATTCTAACTATGAAATGCTGGAAGAAAATAATGATTAAAAATAACTATTACAATGTTTTTTTCTCTTGTGCACAACCTTAGCCAAGAGCAATAGATCAACAAAATAATGATTAAAATTCATGATCTTGCAGCTATATATGAAGAACTAAATTAAAAAGTCCCTTTCATTTCCAATAAATATCAAATTCAATGATTAATCAACATGGAATGCAGACTTTAAAATTCAATTCCAATAAGGCAATAATTATCCAAACCCTGAAAAAATGAAAATGATAGGAAAGAGAGAAGAAATGAAAGTGGCATCAGAGACGAGCAAAAAGGGGAGGTGAAAATGAAGAAAGAAAGGGAGAGATAAGGTGGGAAGTGTCACGAATGGCTTGGAATCTGAGGAAAAAAGGGTCAACAAAGTCTGGTGTTGAAGGGGAAAGTGGTTGAAGATGAAATTGGACTTTGTTAACTTCAGGGAAAGAATAGTGGAAGAGAGATAAGAGTTGTGATTCAGAGAGTGAGACAATGGGGTGAGGAATGATGAGAGTGACTTTGCAATGGTGATGGAGAAGCAAAGAAGATAGCCTCAAGAATGGTGTGAGATGACCCATTCCGGTGCTTGGCAACAGAGCTAGATATGAACAACATCACAAGACATGGCTTATGGCTAATGATTTGGTTTTCTGGTTAGAGTTTGTGTAATGCCTGGCCGCTTCAAGAATCAATGACTATCCCCACATACTAACACAAGACTTTTCAGTGTGCTTTTTCCTGTGCTTTTTCCTCACTCGCACACTTCCTGTGAAAACTTCCCAGGAGGTCACCCATCCCAGAATTGCTCCAAGTCAAGCACGCTTAACTGTGGAGTTCTTCCGTTCCAGGCTATCGAAAAGCAGATACATCTTGTTAGTATAGGTAGTACCAATTAATTCTTATAAGCTATCCTAAACTGTGCAGTCTCATACTTGCACAGTCTTTGGAATCCCTCTATTTCAGGTGTCGATTCGATTCATTCATGCATATAACCCCCTGCTGGAAGCCTGTCAGGAGCCGCTCTTTGTCCATGCCCTTTCACACCGGCGATCACTCGCCGCCCTCGTCAGCGCTCAGATGTTACATGCCCACAAGCTTCTGCCTGGTTCGTCCTCGAACTAGGGTTGGCAAAACGGGCCAACCCGGCTCGACCCGGCCCAACCCACATTCAACCCGTAAAAAATGGGTCGGGTTAGGGTTGGCCCGAAAAAAATAAACGAGCCAGAAAACTCAACCCAGCCTGACCCAAGCCGGGTTAGGGTTGGCTCGCGGGTTGGGTCGGAAAAAAGATCGCGGGTTGGCTCAAAAAAAGCTCGTGGATTAGCTCGAAATGATGCCAGTGGGTTGGCTCGCGGGTTGGCTCAAAAAAATTGATTTTTGTGGAACTAGTCTTATTTATGGATTTGTACTAAACAAGTTTAAAGTTCAAAATGTAAGCTTTCATCTTCCACTCATCAAAATTAAGCTAAATAAAATCAAACCGTAAAAAAAATGAAAAAAAAATACTTGACAGCAATAAACATACAAATGGACCAAAATGATACCCTATTCTTAATAAAATTTATAAGTTTCTAATTGGAAAAGCTAATTATTTATAAGTCCAAAATGTAAGCTTTCATCTTTCTTATTTTTTTTAATACAGTCATATTTTTTTATTTTTTTTTAATTAAAAAAAATACCCAACCTGCGAGCTGGCCCGTTAAACCCGCGGGCTGGCTCGTTTGGGTCTGGGTTGTATCGGGTCGGGTTGGCAGCTCATTTAGGCCAACCCAACCCGACTCATTTAGGACGGGTTGCGAGCCAACCCGACGGGTTGACTTATTTTTGTCATCCTACCCCGAACCACACCGTACTGGAAGAGAGGCCCTGCTCCAATACCACTTGTAACGCTGGCCGCTTCAAGAATCAATGACTATCCCCACATACTAACACGAGACTTTTCAGTGTGCTTTTTCCTCACTCGCACACTTCTTGAGAAAACTTCACAGGAGGTCACCCATCCCAGAATTGCTCCATGTCAAGCACGTTTAACTGTGGAGTTCTTTCGTTTCGTGCTACCGAAAAACAGATGCATCTTGTTAGTATAGGTAGTAAAAATTAATTCTTATAAGTTATCTTAAATTGTGCAGTCTCATACCTGTAGTCTTTGGAATCCTTTTCTTTCGGGTGTCGATTCAATTCATTCATGCATGTAACCCCCCGCTGGAAGCCTATCAGGAGTCGATCTTTGTCCATGCCCTTTTGCACCGGCGATCACTCTCCGGCCTCGTCAGCGCTCGAGGTGTTACAGTTTGAGTGATAGTGAGTGAGTGATAGTAATGCAAGATTTGTGAATTACTTATTTTATAATTTCAGATCTCATGTGGAAATCTCTCTTATCATAAACATCAAAATGGTGACAAGAACACGTGAATGTGTTGTTGATTTGTATTGCCCGAAGAAGCAGACATTTTATAAGGAGATGAGAGTAGGAGTCAACTTGGATCTCAGACTATAAACTACTACTCTGCTCATCTCAAAAGCATCGATACACACATTTGAAAAAAATAATGTGTCGGGCATGTGCAGTGGCGGATCCAAGAAATTTTTTTTATGTCTGTACACTCAGGGTGAGGGTTCGGGGAGCCGCCCCCGATTTTTGTTTAAAGATCTTAATCATGATCCAATTTTTACTTCCACTTCAAAAGTAAAGCTTTGGTGAATCAACCAAAGTTTTAAGAAAATAATCAATAATGATATATGTCTACAAGTGCAGACCATGGCAACCACCTAGGTTTGCCATTGGGCATATGTCCATTCTGACACGCATCTGACACATGGTCAGCATTTTGGGACACGCGGTTAATGCTTCAACACGCATTCGATACACGGTCAATAATTTTTGACACACATTCAACATTTTGTGACATGTTCGAATACTCGATCAATATTTTCTGGATGGTCAATATTTTTTTTTATAATATTTGATATATGTAATTAATGAAATATTCAGATAACACAACTAATGGTTGGAGTGTCGTGATGGAGAAAAGTTATTATGGAATGGGTGCACCACTATTAGGTGTTCTTTTTTCCTAAAATGGAGATTTTTTATGATATTTTTACCCTTATCATTTTGCTTATTTTCTTCTATGTCCTAATTTTTTTCTACTTTGGAAAAAGGTGCACCTGCACCAGCACCTAGAGCACAATAACTTTTCTCGTTGTGATGGGATAGCTATCAATTTGCCAAAATTCGTACGAAAGATTTCGTACAATTTAAAGGTTGGTTTCACTTAGAAATATATGTTATATTAATATTACTGTATTATTTCTAGGGAAAAATGTGTATCGTTTTGAAAGATATAAAGTTGTGTCATTTTAAGTGAGAAAAAGAGATAAATTATGAAAGAGAGAATAGTTGAAAATTTTTGTAAAGGTGTGGATCCCACCTCTTTATGAGAGTGAAAGAATATAAGGTGTGTCATTTAATTTTTTTTCTATTTCTGAATGTGTAACTGTGATAATAATTAAACTTTTTAAAAATAACAATATATAGTTAAATGATAATGTTTTTTACAACAACGAATCAATATTCAATATCAAATTAAAGAACGAAATTGTAGGTGGTTTTTTTTATTTGCTTTTACAGGAAGCAGTTGTATTTTAGTTTAGATGGTAGCTGACTTTGATTCAGACCTTTAAATGTTCCTATTCTTCGTCAACAGTCAACACAACCAAGAAAGGTGCTTTTCTACAGGTGCCATAGTGAAATAATAACTTATTGGGAGCATGGCGTTCAACATTCAGAATTTTAAGAAATAAAAGTTTCAAAAGATCTGTATTTTTACATTTTTATTTTATTTTTTATTACGAACAAAAGAGTTTTTAATTAATTAAATTAATGTTTTTAAGTATATTTATTTATATTAATTATATTTTATTTATAATTAAAAGTACCTGTAACAAGATTACAAAAATAATAACAACTAAAGTAGTACCTGTAACATACACTATAGTGTGCAACTGTGCATAATGTACGATTTAACCTGGGTGCCCAACTCTCCTACCTTGCAGACCTTAGTTTTAAGTTTTAACTGAGAATCCAGTGGAATCTGCCAACTGGACTGTCTCGAATTTCATCTCAAATGAAGGCTGTTGGGACTGGGCAACCTTGAATAACCTCCTGCCAGCGCCTACCTGTGCAAAGTTAGCAAGCATTCTCCCTCCTTCGGCTCAGGATGGGGTAGATAAGGTTATCTGGTTGGAAATCTATGAAGTGAGAGGATTCTATGAAGGCCTCCTTCAAGCTTGGAAGGGTGGATTCAAGAAGGTTTGGATTGAAGGAGACTCGCTGGTGGTGGTCAACACTATCAAGAATGGCTGTCAGGAATCTCACCCCATGGCTCACGTAATCAACAGAATTAGGAATCTCATCCAATTGGATTGGGAAGTTCTGGTTACCCACACATTCCGTGAAGTCAACAAGGTAGCTGATTGGATGGCGTCCTATGCTTATCAGTTTAGTGATTGGAATACTCATGTATTCGTTGAACCCCCTAGTGACTGTAGGCCTCTAGTTGGTACTGATGCTATCGGCACCTTTTGCCCAAGAAACTGCAGATTGTAGTTTGTTTTCTTTTGCTGTTTTTTCCTTTGTTATACAAAAAAAAAAAAAACCTCAGCGAATCCCTACTGCAAATCTGCAATCATTACATACAAATTATAAGAAAAAATATACGTGTGCATATAAATTATAAGAAAATCGGAGGTCCGTATTTCCTTTACGACAATTTACAAAGTGCTCGCAAAGACTTTTCAAACTCAGCATTTAGATAACATGTCAAAATCCTTTTCGCAAACGTTTCAACATCTGTTTCCAAAATACTTGCTGGTCATAAAATCGTAATGCAAAATAAAATTATAGTTCACAGAAAAAAAACTTTTCAATTTCATACAGTCATCCATACAATATCACATCAATAGTAGCATGCCCAATACAGTAGAAGCCAACAACAAATATCCAAGTCCTCAAAAGCTTTTACGTCCTCCTGCCATTTTGTAAAAATAGCAGCCCCAAAGGAGTAAGAAAAATCTCAATAGTGTGGCAACAAAATCAATAATGCAACAATATTAAACTAGGCACAAAATTATAAACAGTCGCTACAAACATGAAATCATTTTCATCATAGTTCCTTTTTATCATATATCATATCGCGTATATAACGCCAAAGTACTAAACAGAGCGCGTATATAACGCCAAAGTACTAAATAGAGCGCGTATATAACGCCAGAACGGATGTCCATAGCACTAAGGTGCACATGCTAACAGAACTCCAAGTGATATTCTTTTTGGCTCACAGAACTGAATATCCAAGGAACCTATGCGCACGGAGCCGGGGTGCTCTTGCTGGGTACCTTCGGCATGCTTAGATGATGCGTGCTCAGTCACATGTCTCATACTCTCTTTTGTTCGGAGCAGTGCTGAGTGGACCTTTTCACCTGCATGCAGCCACCAACTCGAACACTTGAAGCATGGATGAGGAAGGTAGTTGGCCATCACCGTGTTAACCATTTAGACAGTCAAGAAGATGAATCAGTCACCCCTTTTTTTCACAAGGTCGCGAGCTCTTAAGAGAGTGGGCATCACCTAAGTTCTTTTGTCCTCTCCTACTCCAAGCACTCATGCAAAGAGGTTTTCCCTTTGGCCCCAATTCTTGTAAGCCGAAATCCCTCATACCACCATCATTTAAGTTCAAACTTCTTCCCGCATGCAAGCCTCCAAGTCAGTGGTCCTCATCTAAGTTCTTCGGCCGGTATTCTCTCCTAGTTGAAGCCATTGGATCTTCACCACTTACCACATTCTCGGTCACTAGCTGGAGGAGGTGTGGTGTTGCTTCTTCATCTCTGTTTTCTCATTCCCCTTTTCGGCTTCTTTAGGAAATTCCTTTGCAAGCAGTTGAGGAGTCGACTCTTGCAAGGAAGGCCATCAAAACTAAGTTTTGAACCATATTTTCCCTTACATGCCATAACCGGTGAGTATCCCCTCATCTTGTCACTCTCTAACTTTCACGCATAAGTGTATATGTGGTCTATTTCCTTATACTGCCTCTGTTTCGTTTTTGGGTAGTAAGAGCATAAGGATCCTAGTAATCATTACATATCAAGCATAAGCAAGCACATTATCGTATCTATCACCGTAAAAAGAAAGAGGAATACCGACCAAAATGTCACTGTTCACCAAGTTTTTTACTTAGATGTAATGCGAACAGTGTTATTTTCTAATCTTCCACGGGGACAAGTTCGTTACCTGGTGTAGCGAACTCAGTTTGCTGACGTGTCACATTTCTAGTGGATAACAAGTACCCAGTTTAAAAAAAAAGATGGAGTTCGCTACATTATGTAGCGAACTTGGTTAAAACCAAGTTCGCTACTCCGTGTAGCTAATTTGGTGTCTACTAGAAACGTGACACGTCAGCAAACCGAGTTCGCTACACCGGGTAGCGAACTTGTCCACGTGGCAGATTGGAAAATAACACTGTTCGCGTGACATTTAGGTAAAAAACTTGATGAACAGTGACATTTTGGTCACTGTTCAAAAGAAAGAATAAAGTATTTCTCTTACCACACATATATCAATTTATATGTTTTAATTTTATTTTAATTTTTAATTTTTTAATGTTATAATCTATCTGAAATATGTTTTTGTAGAAATATTTCTCCTTTCATGTTAAAAGAGAAAAACAAAACGCAAAAAGAAATTATAAACTAGTAGGGGACGGTCAAACCAATTTGTTCATTGCGTTGCCACTGATTGGTTGGATATAATGTGAAACTTGGATTGGAAAAATGATTATCTATATTTTGAAATGGGGGAAGTATATTGACGTGACTAGAGGCGCGTTTGGTACCAGATATATTTTACATTTCTTAAAAAATTATCATTGGAGAAATAACATTTCCACGTTTGGTGCGAAAAAATGAAAAACTTTTCAGGCAAACATTTTATTCCGAAAATTGGTGTTGTGTGTTAAGTTATGTACAATGCTCAGTTAACAAGTTTCATGGATTAGATGAAAAATTTCGTGCATGGGGAAGTGGAAAATAAGACCCGAATATGTGGATGAAGTTAACCCCATTTTGTGTACGATATATGTGAAAGCTTTTTCTCTCTCCGTGTAATTGGTCGCATCCTTCTGGAAGAACATTTGCTCTACCGTGGAAGCTTGGACGTTTACCCTGTTTATACATCAGAAGGTATACCTGTGAAGAATGTTGACATATTGGCTAGAGATGAAATCTGGAGTGGACGAAATCTGGAGATGAAAGCCACTCACCCAACCCGTATGTCTTTTTCAATGAATTTGGCTAGGTTCCTTAACCCGGATTCGTTTCTTCTTTGTCTTCACAAAACAACTATGTTCAACTATGTGTAGAGATATTTTCGTATGTTTAACGTTCCTTATAATATGATATTAAAAAGTAAATGTGAGATTATTTTCGTAAAATAACCTCACATGCCCACTAATATTTCACAATTAACCAAACACACACTCAGTAAAATAAATCACAAAATTTCGAAAAATTTTGGCCATACCAAACAACATTTTAGTAACATTTCAAGAAAATATATTTCTCACTACATTCCGATAATCTATTGTTCCCGAATAAATAAATGTTTCTCTTTTATCAAACGTCCTTGAAAAAGCAATACTTTAAACCTCCAAGTTTCAATGTAATTATTGCATTAGTATGGGAATTTTTTAAAAAAAATCTTTTTCTCCATATAAATAAAAGTTAAATTTTTACAAAAATTCTTATAATAATAAAAAAAAAGTTATAGTGAAAGAAAAAGTTAAAAGTTAAAAGCTTTTCTTAGGAGCTTTTTTAAATTATATTAGCTTATTTTTAATTTAAACTTTTAAATTAAATTTTTTATATAATTATTAAATAGTTTATAATTTTTTAATTAATTTTAACTTAAAAGTAATTTTTAACTTAAAAAAAATGCTAAACAAATTTTTAGACAAATTGAGAATTAATGAGATGGTGGCTTTGGCTTATTTATGAAATTTATTTTTTCCTACAAGAGAAACAACAAGTTAAATAATAATAAAGAAAGTGAAAGAGACACTGTATTTAATCTTGTGGGCAGTGGTTGCAGAACATGATCCTTATTTATCCGTTTAACTTAAAAGAGCGTTATTTTTTATCTTATAAACTTTATTATGGTGTGAAATTGCATGACCTCGTAAAAAAATCATATGTGCTTAGAAGATATGATGGGAACACATATATTTATGGGGAGTTAATCCTCTTGTATTAAAACCTTATATAACTTGGTAATATAAAATTTTTGTCTATTTCTTTCTTCACATGTATTAAATAAATTGAAATTTGATTATTATTAATAAAAAAAGATATAAATAGAAAATTTTCATTTAACCAAAATCATATGAAATTTTAATATGAGAAGATGTATTTGTATACGTAGGAATCAAGGGCTTTCATGTATTAAGTTTTATTGCCCCTACGTGACAGCCATTTAAAATAACCAAACAAGGGCCTGATTTAGAACAAATATATATCGAGCAACATTCCAAACAAAATAATAATGTATTGGTCGAGTCATAACTAATTATTTATATTGTTAACAAATTAAAATTTTTGTGAAATCTATTCTTCTTATAATACAAAATTTAATAAAATATATTTTATGTTGTACATTATTTCATTTTTTTTATAGTGCCTGATAAAATTGTAAAGGCAGAAAACAATCTTTACCAGATTTTTAATACAAGTGGTCCGTGGATGCCTAAGAGCTATTGGCTTTTGATTTTTAGTAAATTAGAGGGACCCGACGAAGAAAGCAACACGCTTGCCGACACGCAAAGCAAACAGTGTCTAAAAATAATGTAAGTCCCCACTGCCTTTAATGTGTGAACAGACAACTCAGACCGGAAATGGATAATATAATATAATCAAAAAAGATTACAATATTATATAAAGATAAATTAATAGTTATAATTTTATAATTATTTATTTTAATATTTTTTTTTCTCTTTCTTTGTTACTGATCTACCTTTATAATCATATCATATATTTTTATTAAGTAGAGAATTCAGATTCAGACCCACGTAACGTTATCCTCAACCACAAATTGTATAGATATTTTTTTTTGCAAAATCTACCCCATATACTATTATAAAAGTAAGGATAACCCTCTTCCAGTTATTGCATAACCTCCTCCCCCCAAGTTAAAGAAAAATAATGGCTTCGGAAACACACAACAAACCTGATGAGGAAGAGCAACACTCAAAGAGCGACCTTATGTCGAGCGCAAAGTTGGTGGCAGAGGCTGCACAATCCACTTTTGGTGGTGAATCTGACAAGGTGGACAAAGCAAAGGTGGCTGATGCTGCAGGGGATCTTCTAGATGCAGCTGGTCAATATGGAAAACTCGATGATCAAAAGGGTATTGGTCAATATGTTGACAAGGCTTCGGATTATCTGCACAAGTACCAGTCCTCCTCCACTACTACTACTACTACCACACCTTCAAAAGAATCAAAACCGAAGTCTGAAGGTGATGATGATGCCAAATCTGGAGGTGGGTTAGGTGGTGGTTTTGGCAAGTTGGCTGGAAGCTTCTTGAAATAGACTCACTCATTTTAAGGGCCTTTTAGTGAGTGTTGTTGTTGTTGTTATATCATATCATGGATTGAATAACTAAGCTTTTGTATTTTGTGTAATAGACTTCTACTATCCGTTTTCCACTATGGCTCTGTTTGTGTGTATCTATCACCCTAGCTTGTGTATCTACCCGTTTTGTCCTCTTTTTAGTATCATCATGGATTCATAAATTGATGTACAAGAATGGTCTAGGGACGTTTTTAATTGAAGCATGTCTTTATTACAAATATTGAATACCTATGATCCATTAGTTTTTAATGATTTTCTTTTCCGATTCAAGATATCATATGATAAATCATATTTGATTGATTTTTTTATTTTATTTTATTTACGTTTTTTTATTTTTAATATTAATATAAAAAAATAAAAATTGAAAGAAATGATCAATACATAATTTTTCAAAGTAATAAATGGAATAAAGTAAAAATATCTGTTAGAAAAACTAATAATATTTCAAAATGAATTAAGTATTATAAAAATACCCCTTGTTCACTGATTAAATCTTCGTTTTCTGGGTAAAGTGTTTAATTTTGTACTTTCCTGGAATGTGTGCTAATTGTATCACAACCCAAAACTTGAAGCAACTGTAACTAATGTACACCAAAAGTTTATTTCTTTCCTTATTTTCTTTGTGTAAATCGAAAAATTACCAGACTACAAAGGAATACAGAGAGCAGTATAGATAGAAATCATAGAACTATGAAATGAATATTTACAGATTTTCTGTTTGTTGCCCAAACTCAGTGATATTAATTACAAATATATATAATGGGTGTTGTTAGAAGCAAGAGCATAACCCTGGAAGCTTCCCTGTTGTTCTAATTATATTTGCCTTCTCTCTTGCTTTGAGCACTTCATTCTTTCGTCTTTCATCTGCTTGTGCTCTTGCTCCCCCTGCAATCTCATCTATATAATTTATCTTATTCATATATTTCTTCCTCGCTTTCACTCTTTTCCCCTCGCTTTCACTCAGCTGCATGTTTCATATAGTTAATAAAGTAAGCAATATATACATATATAATTTATTTCAATTGAACATAAAGTATGGTTGAGTTGAGAGAAAAACCTCTCGCTTATTTAGCTTGCGTCTAGCTTTCATCTTCTTCCTCTTTTCCCATGATTCTATAGTCTCTAACAACTTTTCATACCTGACAATTATTTTCATTGTAAGCAATGCATGAAGCCAGAGATTAATAGTGTATATTCAAGTCCTCATTGAGAATGGTTTCTTTGTTAGAATGCAAATGCAATGTACAATTACCAAGTACCTACCTCTCTTTGATCTTTTCTAGCTCGTTCCTCTCCCAAGCATCTGCTTTTGTTTCTCTGATGCTTGGTGTTGATGGTATCTGCCCCCGGGTTCCAACTGGTATCCTTGCAGGGGTTGAAGTTTCCGTGATTGGCGGCGGCGGCGGCCGCGGCGTTAAAGACACAGACTCATGAACTGATGGAGGAACTTTTGGTTTTGGGGTCTCAGGTTTTATATCATCAGTGTTCATCAAGTGCTTATCACCAAAAGGTGGAGTCTTTTTCGGTGCTGGGATATGAGGTTCATCATCATCATGAACAGATGGAGGAACTTTTGGTTTTGGGGTCTCAGGTTTTATATCATCAGTTTTCATCAAGTGCTTATCACCAAAAGATGGAGTCTTTTTCGGTGCTGGGATATCAGGTTCTTCATCATCTGTGCGCTCTAACTTTTTCCTAAAAGTTAAAGTCTTTTTCCTTGATGGTGCGGGGGTGATGGTCTTTTCAGGCTTCTTTTCTTCTGTTACTGGGGATATTGGCACATTGTTATCTTTGTCATTCGTGTGTTTGAATGAGCCTACATGTGATACAGATGCAAATCACCAAAATTGTCATTTCCCCCCCTCAAAAAGTAGGTATAAATTATGAAACAAGTTTTCTGTTCATATATATCTTTACCTGAGAATCGCTTGGATCCACCACTACCACTAGGCTGGAAAATTGGATATTTTGTACCATCCATCTTGCTTTTGGTCTCGGTGAATGAGGTCTTAGGGGGTTCACTTTTTTTCTTTTCTTGTGGGACTTCTAAGACCTCTTGTTGTGAACTAATTGCGAATGCAGCAGCAGCTACTGCTGTGGCATGCTCCGTTTCTATGGTGTCATAATCCTGACTCATTTTCCTTGAAAATTGTCTCTGAAACCAATTCTGAGCCTTTTTCTTATCTGTAGAAATTTGTCACTGGAGTTTGTTAATTAACTGATTGCCTCATTCAATTTTTAGCTAAAAAAGGGGGTAAGAAAATGAATAGCCTCATTAATGTGTATCACTCTTTCGAAATTAATTCATGCATGCTTCCGGGGGATAACTTATTGCATGACATAGAGTATCATGTGAAACTGTAATTACACTATGTATAGGTTGACAATTTAGCATCAATTAATGATGGAAATGGAAATCATTACCCCTTTACATATTTATTATTTCAACTTTAGTTCTTTCTATTTTAAAAAATAAATATATAAGTAAATAAAAATGAAATCCTTCTTGGAGGTTCTAATTCTCTTTACTCATTATCATCAAGGAACAAATTTTTGGTCAAATGGAATATATGCTATCTTAATCTCTCGAGATATGGGGAAGTAAAGCTTTTCTTTTTTCCCCCCCACTTTTTTTGTCCCTTTGCTTTGTTTAAGATGGCAGAATATCACAAATTCTCATCATGATGACTTTCTTTGCTGCCTAATATTGATAACAAAGCCTGCAAGGGAAAAACTACGTCACCTTTGAAGGATTGAGTTTTCTGTATTGGTATTTTCTGATCCCTGCTGCCACCCAGATCAGCTTTATTCTCCTCCTCTGCATCAGTTAATTTCATTCTAAAAAAAGTTTTCAGCATAAACAATATTTGTGGAAGCAGCTATTTTTGTTGTATACATATGGATAAGATCTCTAGTAAACAAAAACGATTTTGTAAAAGAGAAATGAAGATAATTTTATATATAACCTTCTGACTTCAATGCTAATGTCTACAAAGAATGATAATATTCTTGATCAGACACCTAGGTTCTCAAAATGGTTGATATTGAAATATGGAAAATGTTGTATGGAAACAGAAGCCTCTCAAAATGAATATACGAGTGGTATGAAAATTGCAAGACATGGATGATACATGTTACTATACGAAATTTCGGCTGTGTGAAAAGAAAGAATTACTAACCTCGTATGCTTAATCCAACTCTCCATTTTTACCGGAAGATTTTTCTTCTCCATCTCCTCTTTTATGAGCAAGCTTTGTTATTTCACTGGTCAGTGTTTGGTGCTTATTTGAAAGAGAAGAAACCTAGGAAAAGAGAACCTTTTTCTAGATTATAGTCATAGGCTGTGATTGTTGGGAGGAGGGCAAGCAAGGTTAAATATACTTTGCATGTGTTGTCTGGTTTGGAACTCAAGTGCCTCGTGGGGGAAGACAGGTATTCTTTTCTTCTTTGGAGACTTACCATTAGAGCATAGGATCTTAATTGACCACATTTTCTAATAACTCATAAAATATCAAATTAACTCTTCTAAAAAAAAGAGGGATGTCAGATTTTTCCTTTAAATTATTGTGTCACTTTGAATATTTAATTGATTACATTAGCCTGTGGAAGATTCCAAAGGGTATAAACAATTGGTTTTGAGCATAGAAAGTGGTCGTACATGCAGCCAGAAAGGGTTGTAAACATTTTATGCTCTGTTCTTGAAAAAATTTAATGAAAAGGAAACTAATGCATGAGATGGGATACACACACTAATAAATGCATTTACTCATCCAAGCATAAAGTTCTATTCATGAATGCATCATGCATACATATGTGCAAATGTAGTTGTGGATTTAATTATAAATTAATGATTTTAATTATAATATTAAAGAATAATTAAAAAAAAATTACTCAGCTTCCGCATTAATTAAATTGAATTAATATTATATGAATATTAATTAACCGACTGCAGACACGCGATTACACAACTTCCACCGTATCAACTTCAGTTTGGCCCACTGACGGACCCAGAAAAATGTTTTTATGAAAAAAAAATTGTAAAGAAAGCTTAAATCAACGCTTAAACCCGCTCATAATCTAGTTGCTTCCATAACAAGCTGCAGGCAATAGTTTGACCAATTATTTTCTCCCTAAATCTTACCAATCCTCCAAAACAAATATGAGAATATACTCCAGTACATCCATACATCATCATTCTATTTTATAGTGGTGAATAAAAAAGTCAATACTACATGTACATAAGGCAAGCAAAATCACAGTGAATGTCTCGTCTCTAGATATTAACTTATTTGAGAATGTCAGACTTGCAATCAATTCTCTCTTTTTATAAAAATAAAAAAGGAAACAAATGATGAAGAGAGCATGAGAATGGGTACGTGACAGAGGAGAAAGAATAAGTTTTCTGTCTAATCAATTTGCGTTGCTACGTTGTTTTAATCATCTCCTTACGTTGTTACGTTGCTAACTAATATAAGAATAAATATCTTTTTTGGTCCCTAACAAAAAATCCGGTCCCCACTTTAGTCCATTATAAAAAAAATTAGTCACTTGGTCCCTGTGAAATTCAAAGTGGACCCATTTTGGTCTTTTTGAGGGACTAATGTAGGTCTTTTTTGAATTTGCGAGGGACCACAATTTTAACTAAATTGATCCACTTTAAATTTTTGAAGGACATCGAGACTATATTTTTTTTGTAATGGACTAAAATAAGGACCTTATTTTTTGTTATGGACTTAAAAGAATATTTATTCCTAATATATATATTGAACCAAGAGACAAATAAGCACATATAACCAAAAAAAATAAAATTGAAATCCAAGATTTTATGTCCGTTGGCCGCAAGTGGATCCGCTACTGGTTTGGCCAATTGAAATCATTAGATATTGTTCCAAAACGCCTAGCTTTCTTCCTTTGCAGTATTGATATAGATTGATGGAGGTAGGTAATTCAAATCTCAGGAATCAAGCCTGGTTATTATATCATAAGTGATCGGTAAATGGAGAAGAAATATTTTCGTTTAATTATATATAATAATTCCATTGTCGTTTAATTAGAAAATGAGATGTCGCTCTTGATTTTGACTTTGCTACTTCGGCATTTCACAAATTGAGAGTGTGAGTGTTTGATTAATTACTCAATTGAATTGATGTTGTGTATAAAACTCAAGAAGTGATTGTGAAAAGTAAGTATTAAATATATTTTAAAATTTCAAATTATTTGACACTATGTATTTTGATAGTTTGTTACATGTGAACTCTTATTACATATACTAGAATTGATAGATTGTTGATTTTTTTAAAGGAATATATTTTTTATGTTACATAAGATAATTTTATCATATGTACATATAAAAAATAAGTGAAATTCACTTTTTTTCTTTTTTCTTTTTTTGTTTAATGAATTTCATCCCTTTTTTATTATGTACAAAAGATAATTTATCTCGTTCAATATCAAAAATATATTATATTTGTTTTATGTAATACTTTAATTTTCACGAGACCCGCTTGTTGGGCATGCATCTGTTATTAATGTGATGTGATATAAACTTCAGAAAATGCAATGGAATGATAAATGCAATGGAATCTTCATCAAAACTAAGAAAATATGAACAGTATTTATTATGCTATGGAACTATCATTTTTTTAGGTGGTTCTGTAAATGAGATGGTAAAGTTGAAAAAGCTAAAAAATAACAGGATAAAGAGAGAAAGAAAAATTTGTATTGTAAGAGGCAGCACAAAGTTATTGAATGATCTGGACTATAAAAAATATTTCCGAAAATATGAGTGATGTTTTCATTTTTAACTAAAACGAAAAGACAAACTTCTTGAAAAGCGTGTTCCGTTTGGTGTTGATGAAGGTATTTCTTTACAAAAAAAAATTGAACTCGATATGAAAACAAACAAATGATCATTTATAATTTCCTTTATTTATAAATAGGTTAAGTTTTTCCCAGATTAAATTTTATATTTTTTAAACTAATATTATTTTGGAATTTGAAAAACTGTTATATATTTTTTTCTCAAATTCCAAAATAATATTTTTTAAGATTATAAAATATATTTCATCCAATAAGAGAAATATTTTTCCTTTATAATTTTTTTTTTTTTTTTGTGTGACTTGTATACATAAGTTACCTTGCAAATGCCAAGATGGTGTATGACATAGACATATTTAGGTGAAACGAGTCTGTAAGGACTATACATAACCGTATGAACTTGATGATTTTAATTATAGAGTTTAAATTTATAGTTACTAATTATGTTTCTCAATAAAATACTGTTAATTATTTCCAAAAAATAAAATAAAATACTGTTAATTAAGAAAATAAATACTTCTATCTTAATTGATTGTATTTTTTTCCTTAGTATAAAATATTTTATTAGAAGAAAAAAAAATGATAGACGATTTGAGTCCTTAATTATGGAAAAGTATGCATCCAAGGTGTAACATCCCTTGCTACAAACGTTTATAAGGAATATTACATGATTTCTTTTATTTACATTTATATTTATGTTTCCGCATAGTCAATGAGAAATAAGATGGAAAGGAATCAATGTTATTAATTAATTAATACACATCGATGATAATAACAATAAAGAAAATTATATAAACATCTACCAACATTACTTTATAGATAACATTACGTCAGATACAAAAATGAGTTATTTTACATAGGTCCTACAGTCTACTAAATATTACATCACTTCAGTATATTTTACATCACATAATTGTACAATACAAAAGTCTTATCCTAATCTAGCCTATAGATGTAGGTCTCCACGCTATCAGCATAGAATATCGAAGCGGCTCCTTGATTTTCTACTACAATATAAAACTCCATGCAGTCCTCGCAAGAGTAAACATTGATACTCCATCCTTCACTTGCTAAGCTTAGACTAGGCATTATGATTTTCTGGAAAGGTTAGCACAAAACAAACACACGTGAGAAAATTCTCAGTAACATTAAAGTTTTCTAACTATAACCATTTCCAGCCGTAATCACGAAAAATACCATTCCCTCAGATAATTCGACGAAATGAAGTAATATAAATATATAATAAATAATACATTGTGTAATATTTAACTGAAGCTAAATAATTTTCCAACTTTTTGGTCTTCTGCATATGAAATATTTATTGTGGAGGAGCTCAAACCACGATAAGGCGTCCCTTACCCTATAATCATCTGAACCCAAACTCTGTGGTTCAGTTCATAGCAGTCTTCATCAGTTAAATTTACATATTCTTTACGTAATTATTTGGTACCAATTAATTACTCCACTATGTAATCAGTAGGTGAAAAGAAATAAAATTAAAAAGGAAACAAATATACTGCAAATGAATAAAACAAAAAATAAACTTAAACGGAAGAATATATACGGAAAAGAGTTCGGTAAAATGACAAAGGTATGAAACTTAAACATCGTTTTCCCAAGATGATTGCAAGGAATACGAGAGAATGTTTTTAAACCTCTCAATATTACTTTCTGTCTCGTCGCTTTCCTTTTTTTTTTTGTTGATCTCTCTTTCTCTCTCTCTTTCACTTCTTACTGATCTCTTTTTTTTTTCTTCTCCCTGTTCTCTCTTTCTTCTTATGCACAGTGATGTATATATATACATATACAAAGAAACTTGCTTACGGTTACATTTTGTAAGATTCGAACGTAATTAGTAACTAAGTAATCATTACTATTCTGATAACTAACCACGTAATACGTTTCTAGAAATATTCTCGTAAACGTTTATCAGATGGCTCCACGTTACTTGTTTACATTTTATTTACTTTCTGCAATATATTTATACATATTTTTATTTTTAACAATTATTATATTATTATTAGTATTATTTATTTTATTATTAATATATTATATATTATATACATTTATCTTAATTTGTAATTACTTATTTCTTTTTATTATTATTATTATTATTATTATTTTACACATACGTAAATATATATACATATATATATATACACATTCACGCACTTCGCGAAAAAATTGACGCGACGCCATTTTGGCGCTAAAGGCGCCATAATTGACGTTACTCGTGTCGGCCCCTTTTTTTTTGTAATCTTGGCACCAAGAGCGCCATTTGGCGCTACTTGCGTCAATTTTTTTTTTTTTTTTTTTTGAATATTACACAAGGTGTTTATCAGTACATACACATATTTAGTGTACCTAGAGCCCTAGAGGTCCCCAATTGTTTCTGTAATTTTAACAGAAATTTGCAACCCACGTTTGACATTGGAAAAGACAAACACCCATTTGCATTTGATGAAATGATATCGAACATATTTAATTAAAAGAGTTTTATATTTATAATATTACATGATCTAATTTTACTTTTCTATACACACAACAAAGAGAAGAGAAAAAGTGAAATGACAAAAAAGAAGAAAAAAAATGTGAATTTTACCTTTTTGATATGTGTGTAGAAAAACAAAATTAGATCATGTAACTTCACAAATATAAAACTCTATTTAAAAGTGATATAAATCGTAAAACATCATGGACAGGAATTACATAGGCAAGTGCACCAAATTAAAGAAGCAAGCAGAATATGATATAAGCAACATAACATGTCATATGTTCATTAATTCAATTGAAATACATAGTCCAACTATATACATGAATATTTAAAATTAAAAAAAAAATGTTGTTGACTGACATGGCACGAAGAATGAGTCCATTCTGACCTTAGAAACCGAACAACACCCATAAATAGATTTGGCTCCGTATTAATGATACTCATGGGTTCCTCCTGAACTCCACCTCCAACCATATTCTCTTACCATTTCCATGCTTGTTTTCAGATTCAGCTCTTCTCTCCACAAAATTCTCTATCCTTTCAGACAGCACTGTGATCCTAATTGCAAGACAGGAAAACCAAAAACAAGCATGGAAATGGGAATTGATTTCCTAACACCAAGGGCAAAAGAAACAGTTCAATACAAACTCTAAGGTTATCCAAGTTTGGTCACGAGTAAAATTAAAGAAAAGGAAAAAAAAAAAAAAAGATTGAAGTAAAACTAAGAAACAGAGGAATCTCAGTGTTTGAGGAGCAATCCCTGCCAAAGGTTGTCTCTTTCTGCATACCATAGTAGCCCCATCTAGCCATTGATGTATAAATCTTCTTCTTGCATCGTGGGTATTCAGCTAGTATATAGACCCATAAGAATACCAAGAAAGGTGATGACTTTTGATTACAAATTGAAGTTGTACTTGCAAATTAGAGATACCTTAGTGTAAATATATATATGTATACATATACTAGTATTAGTGAGGTGGGTTGGGAAATGGTTCAATCAATTGTGAAGTGGGTTTGGTCCAGTTGGAACCCGTCTCTTCTCTCCACCATACCTTGGATCAATCCAATTTGCTTGGGGTGGAACTGGACGCAAGTTATGGTGGATTCTTTGAAGGTAAATGCACAAAGAACGTGGGTTGGTGTTAGAAAAAGAATCACAATAACGGGGGTGGTTGTTTCTTGAGGAAGTTGGAGATGGAAGAAGTGGGCTGGGAGGTCTGCAATTTGCTGAGGAGACTAAAAAGAGAAAGAGGATGATGAGAAACCTGAGAGAGCTCTTCATTTCTGAAACAAGAGTGAAGTGTGAATATGGTTGTGGTTGTGGAGTTAGAGAGAGGTGAGTAAGTGATGGGAAAAAGAGAGGGAAGAAGGGTGAAGATTGATGTGATGACATTAGCCAAGTGAGTGTGTTAATGCGAAGCAAGAGACACATGAAGTGATATAATTGCCGAGAAAACGGAGGGGGCCTCCTACAATTAATTGGGTATTGGATGTTTTGTCAGCATTCACCATCTATCATCAAACGAGTCACGAAGTTTATATGTAGGTTTTACATCGTATACAAATATTTGTGCCTCCTTTGTCACTATGGAAAAATAGAGTTGAGTTGGCAGAAACAGAGAATGGTTTCAAATTTCAATCAACATAAATGCTAGTTTACGCCAAAGCAGTTTTGCAATTTCTTTTATCAAGGATAGGATATTATGCTGGATAGGATGTCAATTCACTTTAATCATTTTTCTCTATTCTTGAAACTATGATCTAATTGTATTAAAGAGAAGGAGATAAAATAGGTATAAAAAAAAAGTAAGTATAGTATGTTATCCCTTCTACCAACGTGCATTTTGAAACTTGAGATCCACCGTGAAGTTGGTAGTTGTTTTAACGCATATGTAGCATCTGATTGGTTCATAGAAAGGAAGGCCAAATCATTCTATGTCGATTTGTAAAAATGATTTTATGAGAAATAATGTTCCTCATTTATTCATGACTGCAGCGCAGGTGCAATTTTTGCAGGACCATGTAATGTCATTGATAGTCACAATTAATTAAAAATTTAAGATAATACTAAAATTAATTTAACAAGAACTTTGTTATTTTCTTAATTATTATTCAATATCTTGAGTTTTTTTTATTGATTGTGTCTAATAAATATTGTGCTTATATAAGCCAAAAAATAAAAAATAAAATAAAATAAAATCCCTGATATGCATGTGTGTTTTGAGTCCTTACTGTTTATGATGTACACGTAAATTGATTTCTTTACCTTTACCTCATTTCTTTTGATTTGGAAAAAAAAGTGAAGTGTTTTTTTATTTTTTATTTTATGATCTTAATTATTTCTTTAGCTCGAGTCAGCTCTTTTTAAGTATCCTCGTAAACTAGACGAGGGAAGATGATCCCATTAATATGATACTGAATTAAGTATAGTGACAATTATTCAACTACATGCCATTTCGAGATTCGAATCCTTACTCTATCCTAAGATGTATACTGGCACTTGAATCCATATTTGGAGTTGAAATAAATATTTTCAAATAAGATGTTGATATGCTTTTGCGGGAGGAGAACCAAAAATAATAAATAAATAAATAAGAAGATGAAGAGTAAATATCTTTCTCCGTCCTCAGCAAATTACGATGTCCGCTTTAATCTCTAGCAAATAAAAAAAGCTATTCGTGGTCCCTAAGAAATTTAAAGTAGACTTATTTTAGTCTTTTTGAGAGACTAACGTGAGTCTTTTTTAAATTTGTGAGGGAACATGATTCTAACTAAATTGGTCCATTTTAAATTTTTTAAGAATCACAAATAACCTTTTCATTTGCTAGGAATTAAAGCGGACATTATGAAATTTGATGAGCACGAAACAAAATGTGTTTACTCTGGTAAGAAAGAGGAAACAGAAACCTTCCACAGTTGTTTTCTCAAGATTCCATTGTAATAGAAACTACAGTTTTGGTCACGAATTGGCACGCGGTCAAAAAGCTACACAATTTGTGAACATTCGGTAGAGATTAAAGAAACTAATTGGCTTGTTAATGGCCTAAGCTGTTAAGTAAGATGCTATAAGTGAATTATTTGACATCGAGACGATAGAGTGTTCTTTCTAATTACGAGAGGTTGGATGATTTACCAATCGAATACCTGCTGAACTAATCCTTATAATGGAAAGGACTGTATTACGGAATTTTTTTAAACGTTATTTCTTAAATTATCTGTGTACCATTGTTATTTTTAAAATGTTTTTTTTAGTATTGGAAAGTTAATTCAATATTTTTTTTAATACTTTGTTAGCATCGGAAAGCTAATTCAATGCTTTTTTAAAAAAAATTATTTTGTAAAGTTGCTTTTTTCTAAATCAAGTTCACAATGTATTTTTTAATCTCAAAAAAATAAATTTATATTATTTAAATTCAACACTTATCAAAAAGTTGATTTTGAAAAAAACCAATTTTCATGTATCTATCTATATATATATATATATATATATATATATATATATATATATATAGGAAATCATAGTCTCCGGTTGCAGAAAATGTAATTTGTCTCCTGTTCTCACCATAAAAAACTGTGCATCTTTTTATGATTTTTTTTTGCTTTTATGTTTAGGTGGGCTCCACTGTTTTTTGTCTGTGCCGGAGAGAAATGATCATTTCTGTCACAGGAAAGCAATAAATTCCATATATATATATATATATATATATATATATATATAGGGATAGGTTATTTTGCCTACTCTCATTTTTCCTACCTTTGTCTACCCCTTTCATTACCGTTCGATTACAATATAATCCAACGGTCTATATTTGCGAAATAAAATAAATCATTTTTTCTCTTTCTTTTTCCTCACTTTCTCCCACACCCTTTCTCTCTCCTCCTCTTTCTCTCTTCCTCTATGCTATACCTAATTTTTTCCCCTACATTATAGATGCTTCGAAACCAATTAGCGTTCATATTGAATTGAATAGCAAAAATTCCACTATGGATTCTCCAACACTTGCCGGTCAAGTCCAACATATCGATGTAGGGGGAATTAAAAAGAAATAAAGATATAAAATTTAGATCAACGAACCCAAACTTGATATTTCATGGTGGATTTCGTTATGAGGGATATTTGATATTTGATGGTGTTCCGTAGCTACTTACGATTTGAATCTTTATTTTATTGCTTCAAGTTTTGTGTAATAACAGTTATAACTTAGCAATCAACTTGTCGACTCAGTCTTCTTGAGGGGAATAAAACTCAGCGACCCAATTCGTCTCCGATCCTTTATTTTATGAGGCATACAGGGAAAACCAAAAAAGATATCAAAACTAAATGATTCATAGCTACATTTGCTCGTTCACCTGGGCGGCAGACATCAGCGATACAGGAAAAAAAAATAGTTATAGTTTAGAAGAAGAGAGAAAGGGGAGGAGAGAGAAAGGGTGTGAGAGAAAGTGAGGAAAAAGAAAGGGGAAAAATGATTTATTTTATTTCACAAATATGGACCGTTGGATTAAATTGTAATCGAACGATAATGAAAGGGGTAGGCAAAGGTAGGCAAAATGAGAGTAGGCAAAATGAGAGTAGGCAAAATAACCTATCCCATATATATATATATTAGCAAATAATTAAAAAGTCAAGTTTTTAATTTGACTTTTAATTATTAGAAGAAAAAAACAAAGCATTGGAACAAACCGACTTTTCATTACTTACAAAAAGCATTTTATAAAATAACTACGAAACATATATAGGTAATAAAACAAATTTTTCATTACTAGAAATATCATTTTAAAAAATGGATGTGAAACATAATTAATTTAATGTGACATGTGTTAGTATAAGGATCCAAAGATTAAGATTGTTCTCAATGAACAGTTTTGTTCAATTTCTTTTCTATTATATTCTAGTTTCTTCAATTGCAAGTAATCAACTTTCAAATGATAAAATTCAGCAATTAAATTTCAAATCAAGTTTTTGTCAAACAAATGACTGTACTCACTTACAAACAATTAAGATTCAATTATCAAGCACTGGAATATCGAATTTCATAACTTTGCCATGAATTTTGCATCCCTGCATTTTACATGTTGTTGCACCTAACTTGACCAAAATTGAGTGCTTTAGGTATTAACTGAATTTTTCCTAACCCAGTAATGAAATAACTCAAATTAATCCCTTAATCTTGAATCTAATTCATTTATGACGTATACTCAATTTCCACTCCAAATTATCTCTAATCTTGGAGTATTCAATTAACAAAATCATAAACTTTTAATTTTCCAGTTGAAGATCCATGCAAAGAAGTGTTCAAGACCATTCCCACGGCTCTCTGAAACTGAAATATTTGCTAATTAAAATTCAAGAAACATGCTCAACAAGAAATATGCTTAAAGGGTACTCATCACTTCATTCAAGATTCTAGAAAATAAAATCAAAACTTCATCTTAACAAAAAATTCACAAGAAAACATAGAATTTACACTAACATTGTGTAAACTAAATTCAAGTACAAGAGAGTTAGAAGTACAGACTAGGAACTATAATGCAAGTGTTAAAAAAAGTATATTCTTTACAAAGGATTGCGGAAATCAGAGATTGAAAATTGAGCGTTGAAGTTTCTTGGGTCTTCTTCCAAAATCCCCTTCTCTACTTGTTGCTTATATCAGAATCTTCAATAGCAACTGAGTCTGCAGCTGATTCCCATCACACTGATTCTGTTAAATCAGTTATTGTTAAATCTGTTATTACAGTTAACTCTGTTATGAAGTAGCTTATATGTATATATAGGATACTGTGAGAACATTGTAACTAATTGATTCATTAAGTCTTTTTCTCCTTTTTCACAATATAGAAACTGTTACTGTGTTCTCTTTGATAAGATGGTATCAGGTTTTCAAGATCCTTTCTTCTAAGCCTTCCGTTGTTCATCAAGATTCTTTCAAGTTTTCAATATTCTGTTTTTCTCCATGGCCAATTATGCCGATTTTCTTACCAATCCAGGAAATCCATTTTACCTGCATCCAAGTGAAAGCCCATCACAAATCCTCGTTCCTTCACTGTTGACAGGAAGCAATTACCATTCTTGGTCTCGATCCATGACAATGGCCCTTCGCTCCAAAAACAAAGTTGGATTCGTAGATGGCACCATTGTTCCTCCAGCTGCTGAGGATCCTCTTTTCTTTGCTTGGGATCGCTGTAATACCATTGTTTTAACATGGTTACATCGTTCCATATCAGAAGTCATTGCTCAATCCATTCTTTGGGTAGATCGTGCTTCTGATGCTTGGATAGAACTACGCAACCGTTTCTTCTAAGTTGATCTTTTTCGCATCTCTACTCTTCAAGAAGATTTTTATCATCTTCATCAAGGTGATAGTTCTGTAACAGATTATTTCACCCGTTTAAAGACACTTTGGGACGAACTTGAAAGCCTAAAGCCTCTCCCACCTTGTACGTGTGGAACAAGAATTCAAATAAGAGCTGAACGAGATCGTGACCTTGTCATCCGTTTCTTGAAAGGTTTGAATGATCAATTTAACAATGTACGTTCTCAGGTGATGTTATTGGAACCCTTTCCATCTATTCACAAAGCCTTTTCACTGGTTCTTCAACAAGAACGTGAGTTTATTACAACCACTATCACAGAAACAGATTCTCGAGCTCTTTATAATGCTTAGAGTCAATCTAATCGTGGTCGTGGTTCTTTTCAAAGAGGACGTGGTCGTGGCCATACATATGGAGGCAGAGGTCAATCCCATCAGATGAAAACTTGCACCCATTGTGGGAGGAATAACCATACAGTAGATACATGTTACAAACTACATGGTTATCCTCCAAGATATAGCTTCAAGAATTCTCAAGCCAATCATGTGTTTCTTGATTCTGAAACTGACAATCATGATGTGGAATAACCCAACAATCAGACTTTCAATCTTGCTTCTCTTCAAGATTAATGTCAAAACATGCTTGGTCTCCTTCAGCAAGCTACAAAGAATCTGAATCCACCGAATGCATCTACCAATTTTGTTCATACTGCCAACAGAAATGATCTTCATCCTGAACTTACACCTTGCAGTGTTAATACCACAGGTAAAGCCATCAATCGTTGGCTCTTAGACACTGAAGCCACCGATCATATATCTTTTATTCGTTCTAGTTTCCAAACTATTCATAAAATTGTTCCTCTTTTTATTTCCTTACCTAATGGATCTTCTGTAGTTGCAAAATTCTCTGGCCAAGTTCATATAACTCCCAACCTTACACTTGAAGATGTCTTATATGTACCAGAATTTCAAGTTAATCTGATTTTTGTTACAAAATTACTCAATTCCATACCTTTTATCCCAACCTTTCAAAATTCTTCTTGTATCATTACACAGATACCTTCGAATGTGAGGATTGGTACAGCTAAGCAGCAAGGTGGACTATTCATTCTTGATCAGCAAGACAACAATTCCATCCTACCTCAAGACAAGTCTTTCAACTCTACTGCAAATCATATTTCCAGTAGCACTTCCAATTCTTCTTTGTTGTCGCATTTACGTTTAGGACATGTTTCCCATACTTGTTTGAAAAGAAAGTCTTTCAACTCTACTGCAAATCATATTTCCAGTAGCACTTCCAATTCTTCTTTGTTGTCGCATTTACGTTTAGGACATGTTTCCTATACTTGTTTGAAAAGTATATCAATAAAATTTCCCTTTATACCTTCCTCTCATACTACACCTTGTGATACTTGTCATTATGCAAGACAAAGAAAGCTATCTTTTCCAAACAGTGAACATAAATCCAAGTCTATATTCGAGTTACTCCATACTGACATTTGGGGTCCATACTCAATTAACTCCATTCATGGTCATCGCTATTTCCTTACATTAGTGGATGATTTTTCTCGTTTCACATGGATTATTTTAATGAAAAATAAACATGAAACCAGAAAACACATTCAGAACTTTGTGAACTTAATTGAGAACCAATTCCATACCACACTAAAAACTATCAGATCGGATAATGGTGCTGAGTTCCTTATGACAGAATTCTATTCTTTCAAAGGCATTATTCATCAAACCACATGTGTTGAAACTCCCCAACAAAATGGAGTTGTGGAACGTAAACATCAACACATCCTTAACACAACTAGAGCACTACTGTTTCAGTCAAATATCCCAACCAATTTATGGTCATCTGTTGCCACACATGTTGTCCACATCATAAATATGCTACCTACACTCACCCTAAATCACAAATGTCCTTATGAAGTCTTATATGGTCACTCACCCACCCTTCTACACTTGAAACCCTTTGGTTGCCTATCATATGCATCCACCATCATTGCTCATTGCAGAAAAATTGACCCTAGAGCAAGAAAAAACATTTTTCTAGGATACAAGGAAAGGACAAAAGGATATATCCTTTATGATCTCAATCACAAAGAGATTTTTATATCTAGACATGTCATTTTTCAAGAACTTGTTTTCCCTTACACTCAACAAATTCATGAGTCTGCATCTGTTCCCTCAATTGATTCTCAGAATCTTCATCAAAATCCCCTATTATTTGAAGATATGCTTCCTTTTCAAAATCCTCAACTACAGCATGTACAGCCAAACACAAATGATATTCAAACTAATCCTACTGTTCGCAGATCGGTAATAATTCATAAGCCACCATCATATCTACACGATTTTCACACCAATGGTCCATCTGCTGCTTCAGCTGTCACATCCCACAAGAACACAGGTAATCCAAAATATCCTCTCCATTCTGTTTTGTCTTACAATATTTGTTCTCCCTCATATACCCAATTATGTTGTAATGTCACTACCAATACAGAACCAAAAACTTACTCACAAGCTGCAAAATCACCACAGTGGCAGCAATCCATGCAATCTGAGCTAGATGCTCTTGCATTAAACA
This sequence comes from Gastrolobium bilobum, assembly GCF_033153095.1. Classification (NCBI taxonomy): domain Eukaryota; kingdom Viridiplantae; phylum Streptophyta; class Magnoliopsida; order Fabales; family Fabaceae; genus Gastrolobium; species Gastrolobium bilobum. The sequence goes on along the minus strand of NW_026897874.1, from coordinate 170,333 downwards.
ATACATGGTCCATTGTTGACCTACCTGTTGGGAAGAAACCCATTGGATGCAAATGGGTATTCAAAATAAAGTATCATTCGGATGGAACCATAGAAAGATACAAGGCTAGGCTTGTGGCAAAAGGTTTCACTCAACTTGAAGGGGTTGATTACTTTGACACCTTTAGTCCAGTTGCTAAACTAACAACAATTCGAGTTTTGTTATCTATTGCAGCCTCTCAAAACTGGTTTCTTGAGCAATTAGATGTAAATAATGCCTTCTTGCATGGAGACTTGAAAGAGGAGGTCTATATGCAACTCCCACCAGGCATGAAAAGCTCCAATTCCAATCAAGTTTGTAGACTACAGAAAAGCTTGTATGGATTGAAACAAGCAAGCAGGCAATGGAATGCAAAGTTGTCTTCCTCTCTCACATCACTTGGCTATATCCAATCACCAGCAGATCATTCCCTTTTTACTCTTCGCAATGCATCTTCATTCACTGCTCTACTAGTGTATGTGGATGACATTGTTCTAGCAGGCAACAACAAAGATGAAATTCTAAGAGTCAAAACCCATCTTGATCAACAGTTTCGAATCAAGGACCTGGGTTCTCTAAGATTTCTTTTAGGTCTTGAGATATCAAGATCCAAGGCTAGCATCATCCTAAACCAGCGTAAATATGCTCTTGAGATCCTCTCTGATACTGGTCAACTTGCTTCCAAGCCTGCAACAACACCAATGGACCCTAACACCAAGCTCAGCCTTGATCAAGGGACACCATTACCTGATCCTGCTTTCTATCGAATACTTATTGGAAGACTATTGTATTTGACCACAACAAGGCCAAATCTGTCCTTTTCAGTCCAACAGTTAAGTCAGTATGTTGCTAAACCTACTGACTTACACTACACAACAGCCTTGCGCATTGTTCGTTACCTCAAGACCTCACCAGCATCTGGTCTTTTTTTTTTCATCAGAATCTTCAATGCAACTGAGTGGCTTTGCTGATTCGGATTGGGCATGCTGTCCAGATACTAGAAAATCAGTCACGGGTTATTGTGTTTTTTTGGGATCTTCTTTGATCTCTTGGAAATCGAAGAAACAGACAACTGTCTCAAGGTCCTCAACCGAAGCTCAATATAGAGCTTTGGCTACACTTTCATGTGAAATCCAATGGTTGCACTATTTACTCGCGGATTTTCAAATTCCACAGTCCAAACCTGCAGCTGTGACAATGCTTCAGCAATCTATTTGGCTCACAATCCCTCTTTCCATGAAAGAACAAAACATATAGAGATAGATTGCCATGTCACAAGAGAACACATTCAATCTGGCCTGCTTCACCTTCTACCTATTTCATCAGACAACCAGCTCGCAGATTTCTTCACCAAAGCCTTACATGTGAACCTATTCAAGATTTTTCTCTCCAAGCTTGGTCTTATGGACATCCATCGTCCAGCTTGTGGGGGGGGGTATCAGAATCTTCAATAGCAACTGAGTCTGCAGCTGATTCCCATCACACTGATTCTGTTAAATCAGTTACTGTTAAATCTGTTATTACAATTAACTCTGTTATGAAGTAGCTTATGTGTATATATAGGATACTGTGAGAACATTGTAACTAATTGATTCATTAAGTCTTTTTCTCTTTTTTCACAATATAGAAACTGTTACTGTGTTTTCTCTGATAAGAGCTTACAAGGAGAGACTTGAAAAACTAAACTAAAAACTAAAACTAAAATCTAAAAAATACAACTAAACTCTAAGTTGAATATCCTATTTAACTAATTTCTGAAAGTTAAGATCTCTGCAGTCCATCCGATTTATGCTTCATCAAATGGTCCACAATAAGTCACTTTAACCATTTCTCACTATTTTTGCTTCTGTATTATCACATGACAGAGAAAAATATATAAGAAATTATAAGTATACCATTACTAGCCCAAACACTTTAGTGGGCCTATTTCATAAACTTCTGGACCTTTTTCACCCGCATTTGAACCATTAATAGCCAAATACCTCAAAAATTATATCACTAATTCAGGTAAGTATTGCAATAACAACATGCAATGATGGGGAAAATTTAATATACTACCGTCGCACTGAGTGTTCAGTGTGACAGTTATATTTGCAGTATGTATAATACATAACGTAAATATTAAAAGTATTTTTTTTTCTTTCCTTAAAAATTGTCTATTGATGTGGAAAGAGAAATTTTTTTTTAATATTTATGTATTTCCGGAAATATAGTGTAAATATGACCATCGCATTGAACACTCAGTGCGACGGTGGTACCAAAAATACTCTCGCAATGAGAAAAAGAAATACCAACGTACTCTCAACAATCGGAGTGAAAATTCAGTGTTTAAAACCCCGCCCCTACCCCCGGGTTGACCCAGGTCAATCCTGACCCTCTCTTTGAGGGTTGGGGTCAACTGTTAGACCTTTCATATACGTTGACTCCTTTGACTCCCGAAACCCCTTGAAACCCGACCGAGTCTCGGTGACTCCCAGGTCAGAGGGAGTCACTGCATTTTTGGTTTTGTGAAAAAAATTCACGCGAAACGACGTCATTTTGTGAAAAAAAAAGTTCATTGCTAACTTAAATCCCAGACATCTTCACCTCGGCGGCTTCGCCTCTTCATCGCGTCACTACCTCTCCTTTGCTGTAGTGGTTCTTCTCTTCACCGGTCCACTCTTTTTTCTTGGTTGGTTTATCTGCTCTGAGCATGTCTGGTATTATGGTATTAGTGAGCAATAGAGTTTAAAGTTTTCTCTGCCATTGATGTATTTACTCTCATATCAAGAAGACAATAGATAAAAAATGATGCAAACTAAGACTTTTAAATTGTATTGTAACAATAGTAAATTGGAAAATTGACAAGGAGGGTCTGAGTATGATAATATAATTTTTCATTAACTTCATTGGAATATGTGTTTTATACTTTGATATTTCGATACTTTGATTAGCTTGTGAATATAATTGATTGAATTATGTTAAGTATATATTGAATTTTTGATAATTGGTGGTTTAATTTTTTTGAATTTTTCATATAGAATATATATTTATACTTTCTAAATATATAAAATTAGATCAGTGAATTGACTCTATAATTCTCTAATCGAACCTGTAACCTTCGACCTCAGCCGAATCAATGGCCGAACCGAATTTTTAAATATAGAGTGAAATTGCCCCGAATTAGTTAGAAGCGTGTGCATTCCAATGTCATCGCGTGACACAAAATGAAATACACATTGTACCATCCACAAAAAAGTCATCTTTGATTTTATTTTATATAAGTGATAAAATAATTTTTGAATCTTATTTATTTTTATTTTTTGTTTTATGTAAATTTTAAAATATACGTTTATTAAATATTATAAATTTTAATATTAACACTCTATAACAAATCCATGCAATAATATGGAAAAAGAAAGATAAATTTTTTTATTGTCTAATATATATGTTTAGTGTAATGATGAATAAAATTTAAAATTATTATTTATTGTTTGTCTTCCCTTTATCATTATATTAATAATTATTAAGATATTCCTATAAAATATATATTTTTGTATGGGAAAATAAATATTTCTCTCTTTAAAATTACTCTATACAATACTTATAAACCTGGCCGTTAACAGATATATAATCATGAACCAAATTAATATACTTGACTCGCGTTCTAAGAACACACAAATATTTGTTAATGATGTAAAATTATTGAAGTTATTATTATTATTATTATTATTTTATATCAAGCTGCCATTACTTAAATTTTAAGTTTATTGTATATAAATACAAGTATGTCATGATAAAATTAAATGCGAGAATAAAAAAAATTATTACATTAAAACCCATCATAATTTTATGAAAAACGCATAGAGTAACACAGATTTAACCAAAATTAAAAGTGAATAATTTATGTTTTATAAACTGGCATTAGATATGATTAATGATCTCATGTAAATTACTCAAATCCCTTACTATTAAATTAATCCTAATAGCTTTGCATAAGTAGCTTTTAATATGGTAAAATGAAAATGGGGATGTAAAAATACAACTTAAGAATAAATAAACTAACCTGATTAGAATTGGTAGCTCAGTGGTGGGTCCCTGGATGATGATGGGGGATTTTAATGAGATTGCATCTACAAGAGAAAAAAGAGGTGGTGCCCCCTTTAATCTGACTAGGAGTTTGAAATTTTCTGTTGTTCTGAATGAGTGCAAGGTCATGGACATTGGTTGTAGAGGGTCATGTTTCACTTGGAGAGGCCCTAAATGGCTGCATCTAAACAGAGTGTTTAAAAGGCTGGATATGGTGTGTGCTAATGTGGAGTGGAGAAATAGTTTTGCTGATGCTTTTGTCAGAACTCTTCCTAGATTGAATTCTGATCATAGCCCTCTCTTGTTATCTCTGTTTCCTCCAGTGGTTAATAGGAATAGTAGACCTTTTCGGTTCATAGCTGCTTGGCAGGATCATTCCTCTTTCCCTCACTTTCTGCAGGATGTTTGGTGTTCGGATAAGCCTATTATTCACAGCCTATCTAATTTGGAGGACCAGTTGAAATCCTGGAATAGAAGGGTTTTTGGTTGCATTCAGATAAGGAAAGATTTCTTGCTGAAAAAACTTAATGAAATCCAGTTGAACAGTCTGTGTGATCTGGATGATACTAATGCTGAGTTGGAAGTAGCCATTCAACAAGAATTGAATCTGGTCCTTGAACAAGAAGAATCATTATGGTTTCAGAAGGCTAGATGTAAGTGGATAAAGGATGGTGATCGTAATACTTCCTTTTATCACACTACCACAATCATAAGGAGAGCTAGGAATAAAATTTTGGAGTTGAAAAATGATGCAAGGCACATTGTGAGAGAGGAAGCTAATATTCTCAATATAATTCTGTCATTTTTTGTGAAGCTGTATACAGAAGAGTGCTCGGACAGACCTTGGATCTCCACTAAGAATAGTTGGCCAGAGTTGAATAGTGATGAGTTGGAAGGGCTGAAAAAGGGATTTTTGGATGCAGATATTAAAAAGGTTTTCTTTTCTATGGGTGCTCTAAAAGCACCTGGACCTGATGGCTTCCCAGCTCTGTTCTTTCAAAAAAATTGGCAAATTGTGGGTAAGCAGGTTTGTGAGTGTGTGAGAGCCTGCTGGTCTAAACCAGAGAGGATCAAGGAGCTGAATAAAACATTTTTGGTGTTGATTCCTAAGATCATTAAACCGGAAAAGATCTCACAATTTAGACCCATTGCTTTGTGTTCAGTTATGTACAAGGGCATTAGCAAATTAATGGTGAATTATCTGAAGCCTCTCCTCCAGAAATTAGTATTCTCCTTATCAAGTTAGTTTTGTGCCCAACAGGCAGATTCAGGACAACATTGTCATTGATCAGGAGATGATTCATTCTATGAGTAGGATGAAAGGTAAAAGGGGTTTTTTTGCTATAAAAATAGACCTTGAGAAGGCTTATGATCGAATTTCTTGGAGTTTCATCAACAAAGTCCTGAAGGAGATTAATTTGCCTGAAGCTATTATTCATATAATCATGTGTAGCATCACCTCTACTGATCTGGAGATTCTTTGGAATGGAGCTAAGGCTGGAACTTTCTCTCCTAGTAGAGGTCTTAGGCAAGGGGACCCCATATCCCCTTATATTTTTGTTCTTTGCATGGAGAAACTGTCTCACATTATAGCTGATGCAGTGGATAGAAGAGAGTGGAAGCCTATGACTGCAGGGAAAAAGGGTCCTATCATCTCACACCTTCTTTTTGCTGATGATTTGCTTCTGTTTGCATAAGCATCTTCAAGTCAGATAGCTACTGTCATGAATTGCTTGAATTCTTTTGGTGAAGAATCTGGTCAAAAGGTGAGTATGATAAAATCCAATATATATTTTTCTAAGAATGTCTCAAACGAGCTGGCTGAGGAGATAGTGGAACAGAGTGGATTTACTAGAACAAAAAATATTGGTAGATATCTTGGTTATATGATGAAACATGGTAGAGTTAGCAAGACTCACTATAGTGATATCATGGGAAGAGTCCAGAGTAGGCTCAGTGGTTGGAAGACACAGTGTTTATCCATGGTTGGTCGTGTTATTCTAGCCAAATCTGTAATTTCTGCCATTCCTATGTTCAGTATGCTGAATAGCTCTCTCCCGGTGGCTCTTTGTAATGACATTGAGAAGATCCAAAGAAGTTTTATTTGGGGAGATACAACCAATCATAGAAGTCATCATTTGGTTGCTTGGGAGCATCTGCAGCTGCCTAAGGAGCTAGGGGGTCTGGGGATCATCAACCTAAAGAATCAAAATGAAGCCTTCATGCATAAGAGTATCTGGTCTTTGATCAATGCTCCTTCGCAACTTTGGGCTCAAGTTGTTTTGGCGAAATATGGTAGAAAGAAAGAAATTGCTAAAGAGGTGAGTGCTAAACCTTATGACTCCCATTTTTGGCGAGGGCTTTGCAAAATCTGGCCTGCTGCCCTGGAAAATTTGGTGTGGCAGATTGGCAATGGTCAGAACATTCTTTTTTGGCTGGATAAGTGGGCTGGTCTTGATCACAATTTATTATTTTATGCTAACAAAGCCCCTGATGTTTCTGATTTAGAGCTCAAAATTGCTCATAGCACTTTTAATTCCTTAGAAGGTTGGAATCATGAGTACATTAGCAATTTTTTCAATCTAAAAATTTGTAATACCATTCTTGCTATTCCCAATCCGAAGGCTGAAGAGGAGTCAGACTGCTTATCTTGGAAAGATTGGAGTCCTAGTTTATCTCTTGTGAAGATGGCATACAACAGATTGATGGACTTCCCCCAAAATAGCATTGATGGTACTTGGAGAAGAATCTGGAATTGGAGTGGTCAAGAAAGAATTAAGCTATTCATGTGGAAATTAAATCATGGACGACTTTTAACTAAAGAGAGGACTGCAAAATGGGGGAACAGCTCTGATAGATGCACCTCTTGTCCGGATAGAGTGGAGACATGCCTTCATGTGATTCGAGATTGCATTAAAGCTAAACAATTCTGGTCTTTGCCCTTAGTGCAGCCCCTGCCATCTGGCTTCTTCAATGATATGGAGTTCAAAGATTGGATGGTGCTCAACTTGAGTCAACACAAGGTTTGTTCCTTCGACTGGAGAGACCCATTCTTTTTTATCTGCTATTATCTTTGGATCTGGAGGAATAAAGAGATCCATGAGGAGAATTTTATTAGACCTGGAGATCTTTCCAGTTTCCTTGCTAGACTTTTGGAGGAAAAAAACAACTTGAGCAGATCAAATAATAGTAGAACACAGCTTATTGATCCTCTGCCCAGCTTGGTATCTTGGTCTCGGCCTATGGAGGGAGAGTTAAAGCTCAATGTAGATGGTGCAGTGGTGGGGGAGAGAGCAGCCTGTGGTGGCTTGTTGAGAGATAGTCTTGGCTGTTGGGCTGGTGGTTTTTCCTTCTTCTTGGGTTCATGCTCACCTTTAAATGCTGAGTTGTGGGCTATCTTTCGTGGTTTGGAGGTCTCTTGGAACCTTGGTTACAGAATTATTACAGTTGAATCTGATTCTCTACAAGCTATTAACTTACTTACTAATGATAGTAAGGTTACTCGAAAGCTACCTCTAGTGGCTAAGATTCGAGCATGTCTTCGAAGAGATTGGAGTGTGGTCTTGACTCATATCTCTAGAGAAATCAACAAGTGTGCGGATTGGATTGCTAAAAAGGCTCTTGATGATGAGTATGGTCTAAAGATTATCTCCTCTCCTCTCCTCATCCGGATCTGGCTGACCTTATGGAGGCAAATAGTTTGGATCCTGGTAAATGTGTTTCTTTATGTTTTCTGTCTGTCTGTTTAGTTTCTCTTTTAGTTTCTGTTTTTAGTTTGTTCTTTGTTTTGGGGTTATGCCCCTTATATATACCAAAAAAAAAAAAAAAAAAAAACTAACCTTATGAGTTCAAACGAAAGTCGTTAATTTAATTTTAATTTGACAATGATAGGAAAAGCATTTATTATTTTTAAAGTCAAGCGGCAAAACGACAATATTTCATTTTAAAAATCCTGCCCCCTTTCTTCCTCTTTAAAAATTAAAAGAAAGTTTACTTTAGAGGCGCTAACTTCCATCCAAGTAAAGCGATATTTGTATTTCACAGAAGAGAGATAAACTGATTTGTAAAGAGCACACTTTCACCGAAGACTTGAACGTCGACTCTCAGTCTCAGTTGAAAAGGAAACAAAAAACATTTTTGTCCCTTCATTATATGCGATAGAAAAATTATCTCGCAGCGGAACAGCATATCCCATTTTGACTTAAAAGGATGCTTTAGCTGCTGTACACGTCTCCGCTGAAACATACAATGATGAATGATAATTTCATATCCATTAGCCACTTGACCGCAACACATCTTCGATTCAATCCATGACGATGATGACGATTCCTCATCGGACACTGTCCTTCCTCCTCTTTCCGTTGCTGTTATTGAACTTGAACTCCAACCCTACCCAATCCAAACCCTCCATATCCGTGTCTCCCACCACCCTTTCAAAATCGGGGGATTCCGTCGTCATACGGTGGTCGGGGATTGAATCCCCCTCTGATCTCGACTGGGTTGGCATCTACTCCCCACCCACCTCCTCTCACGACAACTTTATCGGTTACCTCTTTCTATCCAAATCCCCAGTTTGGCAATCCGGGTCAGGCTCCATTTCTCTCCCCCTCATCGACCTCCGGTCCAACTACTCCTTCCGTATATTCCGCTGGACCCGACCCGATGTCAACCCCGACCGTCAAGATGACGACCACAACCCCTTACCCGGCACCCAACACCTCCTCACCTTCTCCGATGAGGTTTCTTTTCTCTCGGGTCGGGGCCCCGAACAGATCCACTTAGCGTTCGCGGAGCAGGAGGACGCAATGCGTGTCATGTACGTGACGAGGGACCCCAAGGAGACGTGCGTGCGGTACGGTGAGAGAGAGGACAAGCTGGACGGCGTGGCCCTCGCACGTGTGAATAGGTACGAGAGGGAACACATGTGCGACGCTCCCGCCAACCTCAGCATCGGTTGGAGGGACCCTGGTTATATTCACGACGCATTGCTCACCAGTTTGAAGAAAGGAAAAAGATACTATTACAAGGTGAATGTAAACCGTTCAGATGCAGTTAGTTTTGTAACCGTTTCAGTTCTAATTAGTTTTGTAACCGTTTCTTGTTAGGTCTGTAACCGTTTCAGTTCTTCAGGTTGGAAATGATAATGGGGGTTGGAGCGCGACTCACAGTTTTGTGTCTAGGGACAGTGATTCGGATGAAACGATAGCTTTCCTGTTTGGAGACATGGGAACAGCTACACCATACAGCACGTTTTTGCGGACACAAGAGGAAAGCATATCAACCATGAAGTGGATCCTCCGTGATGTTGAAGCTCTTGGGGAAAAACCTGCTTTTGTGTCACACATAGGAGACATTAGTTATGCAAGAGGTTATGCATGGTTGTGGGACCATTTTTTCGCGCAGATTGAGCCTGTTGCGAGCAAAGTAGCATACCATGTTTGCATTGGGAACCATGAGTATGACTGGCCTTTGCAGCCATGGAAACCTGATTGGGCTGGTTATGGAAAAGATGGGGGTGGTGAGTGTGGTGTACCCTACAGTTTAAGGTTCAATATGCCTGGGAACTCTTCGGAACCCACTGGGACTGTAGCCCCAGCAACTCGGAATCTTTATTACTCATTTGATATGGGAGCAGTGCATTTTGTGTATATTTCAACGGAGACCAATTTCCTTCATGGGAGCAACCAGTATAACTTCTTAAAACATGATTTGGAATCAGTTGATAGGAGCAAGACCCCTTTTGTAGTTGTACAAGGGCACAGGCCCATGTACACAACAAGCAATGAATATTGGGATGTTTTGTTGAGAGGGAAGATGCTTGAGCACTTGGAACCTCTGTTGGTGAAGAACAATGTGACACTTGCACTTTGGGGTCATGTTCATAGATACGAGAGATTTTGTCCGCTGAATAACTTCACTTGTGGTAGTGGTGTAACCGGTAACAGAGAAGCTTTTACCGTTCATGTTGTGATTGGAATGGCAGGGTTTGACAGCCAAAACACATGGGAACCAAGACCGAACCATCCTAATGACCCGATATTTCCACAGCCGAAACGGTATCGTAAGGGTGTGTTTGGCTACACTAGACTGTTGGCTACAAAGAAGAAGCTTGTGCTTTCTTATGTGGAAAACCATGATGGTGAGGTCCATGACACGGTGGAAATTCTAGCATCTGGAGAAGTTGTCAATGGTGCTAAAGGTGGAGTTCAGGGTTTGGAATGCACCTTGTCTTGGTATGTGAAGGGAGGAAGTGTGCTGGTGCTTGGGGTTTTTATTGGCTACATTATTGGTTTCGCCTCACGTTCTAGTAAGAAGTCTGGGGCCAGTAGAAATTGGGCTCCCTTGAAGGAAAAAATTTAGGGTAGTATGGGAGTGGGTATATCAGGAAAATATCTACTATGGTCCAGGACCACTGAATTTTTTGGTGCTTCTTCTCACATCATCAATTTTTTCTTTTTCTTTTTATCTCTCTTATTTTCTCTCTTTTTCAATTTTACTCTCCTATTTACACTAAAGGACCACATAAAAAATAGTGGTCCCGGCTCACAATAAATAACATCGTATATATAAGACCTGTAGGAGCGTGTCATCTCAGTTACTATTGTATCGGAGAGAGAGAAAGAAAATAACTTTTGTATTTTACTTTATGTATTACCCCCTAATACATAATGTAAATATATCGTCGCATCCGGTGTGCGCCTATAGCACAGAATATGCGCTCCCTTTGAAGGAAAAAATTTAGGGTACTACAAGTGTAGCTACAACAGACGAATAGGATCATGTCACGTCAGTTGCTATTTTACCGGAGAGAAAAAAAAATAAGTTTTATATTTTACACTATATATCACCGGTGGTACATACTGCAAATACACTGTGGCACCCTCTTGATGACAGAGAAACCCGTATCTTACTGTGGACTACTTTTTTAAAGATAGGGCATGAAAGGAATCATGTATCTTATTTAACAAAATTATGAGATTCCTGTTGTGAAAAAAGCAGTGAGTAAATAGAATCAATTCAAGAAAATATAAGATAAAGAAGAAGAAATACAAGCGGTAAACCTTAAACCATCTCAAAATATAAGTCATACCACCTTAGTATATAGATGAAGGTGGGAAGAGTACAAAATATTTCCATCTTCTAGTCTATTCATATTTTGATGTTACAATACTTAATTTCCCATAAAATATAGTAAAGTCTAGTAATGTCCATTTGTAACATCCCCATGTAATAATAAAGCATGTTACAATGAATATCCTTAAAATTAAGTAAATTTCATTTTCACCGCGGGCAAAATAAGGCTTCGTTAATAATAATTTTTGGGCCCATTGGTAGTATTAAGCAAGCTCTGGCGGAGCCTATAACCAAACTATTATTACTGAAATGGTAGTGACGCTCCCTTCACATTTTTCAATAAATTAAAAATCTTCCTTTGTTGGAGGATGGTAGGTGTAGTACCATTGTCTACTATACACATCCTACCAATGTTATCCTTGGGGTTAATGCTCGGCATCATAGATATTCACTTTCATAAAAAAATAATAAGGAGGTAGTTGAGGAGAAATTTTTTGAATACTAGGAAAATGTAAATGATAGGGAAATGGTTGGAAAGTGAGTTTGATAGGAAAATGTAAAAAAAGTTATTTGGTTGAGCCAAATATTACCAGGCAAATCGATAGAAGTTTTTGAAACCTATATTTGGTTGAGGAAAAAATATTGATGGGTAAATAAGATATAATTTACAAATATAACCCCATTATTAATACAAGTAAACAGTGTATGTCATTTGTCCTCCAACGGTAATTTCTGTCATCCAAATTTGTCCATCGTCGGTGACAATTTATAAATGCAATATTACCAGGCCTATTGCATCGTCCGCTTGAGGTCCTCAACATTCTGTGAACACCCACAACAGGTGAGAAACCCAAAAGCACCACCACTTTCAGAAGAGACAGAGCCAAACCCAGCTCTGAAAGCAAGAGGGATTTCGAAACTCATGAAGAGCATGTAAAGAAGCATCACCACCATGAATATTTGAAGCAGTGTGAGCCTGTTGGGTAGCACAAACGGGTCCATCTTCACCCTCTTCATCTTTTTTTTTTCCTTTTCCCACCACTCAAAGGTTTAAACTTTTCTTTCCTCTTCCTAAACCCAAAAGAACAAAATCAATGGGTTTGTTGAGGTTGTTGTTGTTGTTTTTTTTCTTTTCTGGGTTTGTTCAACGGTTTTGGAAGGTTTTTAACCCTAAGGAAGAAGGCATCTGGGGCAAACAAGTAAAGCTTTCTTCTTCTTATCAAATGAATATAAATGCAGAAACAGAGAAAGTGAATGAAAGCCTTTTGGATGTCTTTGTATAAAGTTTGAGAATTTGTTTTATTAATTTGAAATATATAATTGTATATTTCCATACAAAGCAAAGGGAAGAAGATCACGAATCTACAGTTGCCTTGGGCATGAAAATGGAGGTTGGTATTCTGGGAAATGGCGATAGGAAAATCGTGAGCAGGTGGTGATCGCATTGTTGTAGTAACGTTTTCTGGGAAGTTGAGTTTTGCTCTGTTACCTCTGAATCTCAATGCAGCTTCATCGTAAGCTCTTGCTGCAGCTTCTGCAGTTTTGAATGATTCAATCTTTCTTTGCGCTTTACACGAGGGTAATATGGTTTGATTTGGATTGCCATGAGCTTTGTTTAGATGGCTAAGTATAAAAAACCACCTCCAACTTGTCTTTCCTAACAGTGACAAATGCTTGCTTTCTACAACCAAATGCAGAAGGCTATGCAAATATAATAGATAGGAAAATTGAAAGAATCAGTCTACCAAACATGGGTGTCTAACTTTGCCACTTTCATTTGCATAGCTAACTTTTTAAAATCCCTGAACCAAACACACTCTAAGGGCAACAACAACAATAATAATGATAGCATTTGAAAAGACTGAATGCATTGATGTGTAAATTCATTATTATTTTAATATAACTAAATGTCATTTAATAATTGTTACAATTATTTTATGTTTGATTGAATTTCATTACCATTATAATTGTTTTATGCTTAAATGTTATTCAATAACAATTTTAAGCATTCAATAATTTATATATGAAAGAAATGATAATGATAATTGTAACACCTCGTCTGCAGTCAGTTTGTTAACTCATAATTCAATTCTGAAGCGGAAGACTTAAGCAAATATTTCACTTTTACTTAAATAACTAAGTGACTTAAATTTTCTTTTAAATTATCTTTACGTATCGTCGTAGCTAATTTATTTTTGAATATAACATAATTATAGAGTCTCAGCTAAGAGGAGAAACTGTTTTACGATATAAAAATAGGTGTAACATCTCATTCGTTATGTACAGTAGAAAAAAAAAAAAAAAATGTCGCACGGGAAGAGAATATCCCATTTTGTTTTGAAGCATGTTTTAGCTTGACACGTCTCTGGGGAAACACAACGATGAATGAAATTTCATATCCATTAGCCACTTGACCGCAACACATCTTCGATTCAATCCATGACGATGATGACGATTCCTCATCGGACACTGTCCTTCCTCCTCTTTCCATTGCTGCTATTGATCTTGAACTCCGACCCAACCCAATCCAAACCCTCCATTTCCGTGTCTCCCACAACCCTTTCAAAATCGGGGGATTCCGTCGTTATACGGTGGTCGGGGATCGAATCCCCCTCCGACCTCGACTGGGTTGGCATCTACTCCCCACCCACCTCCTCCCACGACAACTTCATCGGTTACCTCTTTCTCTCCAAATCCCCAGATTGGCAATCCGGGTCGGGCTCCCTTTCTCTCCCACTCGTCAACCTCCGATCCAACTACTCCTTCCGCATATTCCGCTGGACCCGACCCGAAATCAACCCCAAGCGTCAAGACCACGACCACAACCCATTACCCGGCACCAAACACCTCCTCACATTCTCCGATGAGGTCTCCTTTCTCTCGGGTCGGGCCCCCGAACAGATCCACCTAGCGTTCGCGGACCAGGAGGACGCGATGCGTGTCATGTACGTCACGTGGGACCCCAAGGAGACGTACGTGAGGTACGGTGAAAAAGATGACAAACTTGACGGCGTGGCTCTCGCACGTGTGAAGAGGTACGAGAGGGAGCACATGTGCGACGCTCCCGCCAACATCAGCATCGGTTGGAGAGACCCTGGTTACATTCACGACGCATTGCTCACCAATTTGAAGAAAGGAAAAAGATACTATTACAAGGTACACGCTCATTCGCATTTCTTCATTTTTTCGTTAGTTAGATAATTTTGTAACCGCTTCTGTTCTGGTTAGTTTTGTAACCGTTTCTAGTTAGGTCTGTAACCGTTTCAGTTCTTCAGGTTGGAAATGATAATGGGGGTTGGAGTGCAACTCACCGTTTTGTGTCGAGGGATAGTGATTCGGATGAAACAATAGCTTTCCTCTTTGGAGACATGGGAACGGCTACACCATACAACACGTTTTTGCGGACACAAGAGGAAAGCATATCAACCATGAAGTGGATCCTCCGTGATGTTGAAGCTCTTGGGGAAAAGCCTGCTTTTGTGTCACACATTGGAGACATTAGTTATGCAAGAGGTTATGCATGGTTGTGGGACCATTTTTTCGCACAGATTGAGCCTGTTGCGAGCAAAGTAGCATACCATGTTTGCATTGGGAACCATGAGTATGACTGGCCTTTGCAGCCATGGAAGCCTGATTGGGCTAGTTATGGAAAAGACGGGGGTGGTGAGTGCGGTGTGCCCTACAGTTTAAGGTTCAATATGCCTGGGAACTCTTCAGAACCCACCGGAACTGATGCCCCGGCAACTAGGAATCTTTATTACTCATTTGATATGGGAGCAGTGCATTTTGTGTATTTTTCCACTGAGACCAATTTTCTTCATGGGAGCAACCAATATGAATTCTTAAAGCACGATTTGGAATCAGTTGACAGGAAGAAGACTCCTTTTGTTGTAGTACAAGGGCACAGGCCCATGTACACTTCAAGCAATGAAAATAGGGATGCTTTGTTAAGAGGGAAGATGCTTGAGCACTTGGAACCTTTGTTGGTGAAGAACAATGTGACGCTTGCACTTTGGGGTCATGTTCATAGATACGAGAGGTTTTGTCCTCTGAATAACTTCACTTGTGGTGGTAGTGTTACTGGGGACAAAGAAGCATTTACTGTTCATGTTGTGATTGGCATGGCGGGGCAAGACTGGCAACCTATATGGGAACCAAGACCGGACCATCCCAATGATCCAATATTTCCTCAACCAAAACGGTCTTTGTACCGTGGTGGCGAGTTTGGCTACACTAGACTGGTGGCTACAAAGAAGAAGCTTGTGCTTTCTTATGTCGGAAACCATGATGGTGAGGTACATGACACGGTGGAAATTCTGGCATCTGGAGAAGTTGTTAGTGGTAACGGTGGTGCTAAGGGTTTGGAATCCACCTTGTCCTGGTATGTCAAGGGAGGAAGTGTTCTGGTGCTTGGGGCTTTAATGGGTTACGTTATTGGTTTTGCTTCACGTGCCAGGAAGAAGTCTGAGACCAGGAATAATTGGACTCCCCTGAAGACTGACGAAACTTGAACATTATATTGCCGTTTGCCACTTTTTCTTTTCTTTTCTTTTCAAATAGGGCATGAAGGTTCTGAGTTGTGAGATTTCCACTGCTATTTGTTTAATTATAACGCCTAAGCTGCTACATGATATAATTGAGGACCTTTCTTTGTATATATGTGAAAAAAAGTTTCTTTGTATTCCTATTTAATCTTCTTTGCTGAACTATGCCATTTAAGGCATCCCTTGTAGGGACATGTGAAAAAAATATGTTAGATAAAGGATACCAATGTAACTAATTATTGAGTTAAACGAAATTTTCTCTCCCCACTTTATCTCTGTGTGCGGGACTTTGGATTGGAATTACTCAAATCAATTTTTAATTTTTTATTTCATTTTTGTGTGTATGAGAGGTGGAGGGAGACCTTTAAAAGCTGAAGTTGTGGAAACTTGTTCCTGAAAGAAGAGTATATTAGTCTAAGCAAGCCTCCGGTTTCAATGAACGTTAACAACATACATACACAACACATCAATTAGTAAAAAAAAGTTTAGATTTTAACTCGAATCATGTGTTTATTATTGGCAAATAACGATGTGGTTGTCCGCACTCGTTTGTCATGTGTTAAAAAATAGCATTATTGTTGTGCAGTCCAAGTTGCAATATTCGGACAAAATGGGTGAGGCAGATATCCAGAAATATCTATCATAGCCATAGGGATGATTTGGTCATTAACTAGTTCCATGCCAGATATAGTTGAGTCATTATGATTCTTGACTGTGAAGACTGAAGGAGAAGGAGGAGAACCAAGACCAACAAACCAGTGTCACAAAAGGTATAAGGATAACGACAAGCTATATTTTGGCTCGTGTTCTATATGATACAAGATACTAAATAAGGATAAGAAATACACACACTCCCTCTTTCACCCATTTTATTTTTCTTTTCTCACAAAGTCAAAACGACCATTACATAAAACATTATTTCTGTTCTGCGTCTTACTTCCGTTCTCTGAGACACACACATACTGAGCGGAAAAAAAGCGTTGCAGCAATGGCTGCTCTACCCTTCTCAACAACCTGCACACATTCCAACTCATCTTTACATCCCAATTCCAAATCAAGCTTCATAGGTTTCACTCAAAGAAACAATATTTGGCAGTTGTTTGTCCTCACAAAGTCAAATTCCAAAAGGGCAATGAGAAAACTTTGCGTGAAGAATGTTGCCAGCGACAAAAAACAGCAACTGAACGAACCACTCACCGAACAAGGTTGCTTGTTGGCATTTTCTCTTACTTTGTCACTCCGTTTCTGTATTCCACTTATTTTCATTCTAATATATAATTAAAAAAAAAAATCATGATTATAATTCAGATAGTTATATATTTTTCAGTTAGCCTTGTAAGAATTTCAGTTTTTGGGGAAAATTTGCTTGGTTTAATTGGTTACTAGTGCATTGTTTTGAAAGATTGTTAAAAGTAAAAAGTGGGAACCGTGATCCTGTTCGAGCTTATATTGAGTTAAACTGTCAATGCACATAATAGTTAGCCGATTCAAATAGTAGCTTTCTTATGGTGTACTACTCTAACGTAGATTTATGAATTATAACTTACCAAGGGAAGGATGACTCTTAATCTCTTGTGAGTTGTGACCAAAATTGGAATGGTCAAATCTAATTGAGGAAAATATAGTTTAGTGACTGTGCTGTATAAGCCATCTCTTCGTTTTCTAAGTCAGATAATGTTGCTTTTCTATGTATTTATCCTTTTGATGTTTAGTGGTGGCATTATAGTACCAAAATACAGGGAACAAAAAAGACATTTCTCCTTATTTTTAAAGTTTAAATGCCATACTAGCACTCGTGGTCAATATGGTAGTTGTTGCTTGTTGGAGGACTACACCATAATGGTCCTTGTTCGAATGCTGGTAGAATCCAACAAAAAAAAAGTTTAAATGCCATAAATACTATATGATAATGAGTTTTGTTGAAGGTCATCATGTATAATGAGATTTATAGGACTGATACTGGACTAGTCAGTAAGCTGTTACTCCTTTCTCCTATGGTTTTGTCTTTCATACTAACCAAGTTTCCTTGTATCTTAACGAAATTAATGGTAGAACCTTATATTAGATGGAGAAATTAAGTGTTTATTCATTCAGTTAACCAAACTAGCAACTCTTCTAGGCAATATCACTGCCAATATGGCGGTGTCCTCTTGAAGTTATTAGGTCACCATCGTTATATTTCTATTGAACTGAAAATCCAAGATTTATAAGAAATATGATCCTATAATATTGTTTTTCTTTTTCTGCAAATATGGTGCTAAATATTAATTCTCTCTTGCTCAACACTTGCAGGCACTTTCAATGAATTTGTACCAGATTCTGCAGCTATTGCTTCAAGCATCAAATATCATGCTGTGTTCACCACATCTTTTTCTCCAGATAAGTTTGAGCTCAGTAAGGCTCTCCTTGCAACTGCAGAGAGTGTCCGTGACTCCCTCATCATAAATTGGAATGCAACATATGACTATTATGAGAAGATGAATGTTAAACAAGCTTATTATATGTCTATGGAGTATCTACAGGTTTATATTGGATTTTCTTTATTGAGGCAGAGGTCATTTTTACTGCAAATGCTTTATTAATTTTCATTACTACTTTTCTTTTTTCTAATTGTGAAGGGTAGGGCATTGCTGAATGCAATTGGGAATTTACAACTCTCAGGTCCTTATGCTGAGGCTCTCAAAAAGCTGGGTCACAATTTAGAGGATGTGGCTAATCAGGTCTACTCATTACGATTTTCCATTGTTGCTTTATGTTCTTCTTTTGTTAGAAACCTGCTAGCATGAAAGAGTAAGTTGAGCAGGAGTAACGCTTCCCTTTCCAATTCACAAAATTGTTATCTGTGTGTCATCTTTAGGATATCAGATGTTTTTATCCAATATATCTTTAACTGCTACTAATAAGCTTGACTTTCTCTAGACTATAAAGAATAGGTTCATATTTGATTCCCAGGATTGTAAATAGAACTTTTTTAAAAAGAATATTGTTAGGAAACAATCAAAGTTTAACAGTAAACAGTATTCATCTTGTATGAAAACATACTCCTCAAGGACTAAAAAAAACCACATAACCCTTTCCAATGAGAGTTTTATGGACATATTGCCATAGTTTTGGTCTTAGAGCTTATTCAAAATCACATTCACGCACCATCCACAGGAGCCAGATGCTGCCCTTGGGAATGGGGGACTAGGTCGACTTGCTTCATGCTTTTTGGACTCCTTGGCAACGCTGAATTACCCTGCATGGGGATATGGACTTAGATACAAGTATGGTTTATTCAAACAGCTTATAACAAAGGATGGTCAGGAGGAAGTTGCTGAAAGCTGGCTTGAGGTATTATATATATGCATTGATTATTCATAGTTAATGGCTTGAAGCCAACTTTTCATATTAGGGTAGGCTCCTATGCATTGATCTTTAATTTTTTTATTACTCTTTTTGGGGGCCTTGCAAGGCTTTTTCTATAAGTTAAAAGTTTTTCTGTTGATTCATTGACTGAAGTGTCTCTTTACAGATGGGAAATCCCTGGGAAATCCTAAGAAATGATGTCTATTATCCAGTTAGATTCTATGGAGAAGTTATTTCAGGGCCAAATGGAAGTAAACAGTGGGTTGGAGGAGAAAATATATTGGCTGTTGCTCATGATGTTCCAATACCAGGATACAAAACTAGAACCACTATAAACCTGCGGTTGTGGTCCACTAAAGTTTCACCGGCAGAATTTGATTTGCAAGCTTTCAATACTGGAGATCATGCCAAAGCATATGCTGCCATGAAGAATGCAGAGAAGGTCTGTGGAAGCTTTTTGTTATTTTATTTTTCTTTAAACATTTAGAATCTTGTAATTTTGATGCTTTTGCATCTAAGTTTGGTATGCTTCTTTGAACTTTTAAAGGCACATTCTGAAATGCTCTAAATGTCAACTACTAAACTGAGAAATGTAGTACATAGATATGAGGAAAAGCTTATTTTTTCCTTGTTTCAAATTGTACTGGCACCTCCATCACCATTCATCAGAGAATTTTCTTTACATTTATGAACACTAAGTTCAGTGGACAAACTGCATAAATCATTAGTGATAGTAGAAAACTGTAGAATATTCTAGAGTTTTCTACTTGTTTCTAGCTACTTGTCCCTTTGAGTAGTGTGATGCCTCTTCGGTTACTGTGTATTTTATTTATTACTTCAACTCCTTAACTACCTTGTAATCTGTATATAAAGATCCCTTTGGGTGTCAATCAATATATGAAAAATACATTTCAGTCTTATATTTCATCATGGTATCAAGAGCAGGTTATCCTGTGGTCATCTTGTAAACCTCCACGTTTCCTTCCGTTTTCCATTTTTCACTGTTTATTAAAATAACTCAGAAACCATATCTGGACCCCTCCAATCACGAAACCAAGGCCACCATTGGACTCAGAAGCCATTTCCGAGTCGACCCACGTTAGCCCCGTCGCCGGAAAGTCCGCCACGCGCCGCCACTGCAGAACTGCCTCTCCGGCGCGTGTGAGCCACGCGCCGCCCTGCCGGCCTCCGTTTGTCACGCGGCTTTCACAGAACGGCTCGCCTGGCCTTCCTCTTCCTGTTCTGGGGGTTTTAAATCACGATTGGAGCACTCTTCTTGCTGGGTCCAGTTGGTTCCTCTTCGTGATTTTTTGGTTCTGAACGATTGGAGTTCCTTTTTTACTTTTTTATTTTGAACAATGGAAGTTGAAAATATTGAGGCTGAGAATAAGCATTCTGAAAAAATATCCGGTAATGTTTCCGGTGTCTTTCCTCTTCCCTATTCTTCGTCTTCCGGAGACAACCCAGCTATACAGATTACTAACCACCGTTTAAACGGTAAGAATTATGAGCAATTTCAGAAGGTGATGTCTCAATCTGCTGAGGCAACTAGTCATGTTGCTCAACAAGGTATGGCATTTCATGTTGATCATAATAGTCGTTGGATTCTTGATTCGGGAGCTTCTGATCATATGACAGGTAATGCATCCCTGTTTTGTTCTTATACCCCTTATTATCACCAGTCACGAATAAGGACTGCTGATGGTAGTTTCTCTAATATTGCGGGAAAAGGATCCATTAAGCTCTCTGAACATATTACTCTGAATTCTGTCCTTCATGTCCCTTCTCTTACTTGTAACCTTATCTCTATTAGTAAACTTTCCTCTGAATTGCATTGTGTTGCTAAATTCTCTGCCAAAACCTGTGTTTTTCAGGAACAGGATTCGGGGCTGATGATTGGCAGTGCTAGAGAGGAAGAAGGGCTTTACTATTTTGAAGAAGATTCTCATGAAAAGAGATTTTTTGCAAATCACTCTTTATGTTTATCAGACGATTGTAATGATGTTTTGTTGTGGCATCGTCGTTTAGGACACCCAAATTTCTTTTATCTTCAAAAGCTGCTTCCAAACTTATTTATCAACAAAAAACCAAGTTCCTTTTTTTGTGATGATTGTCAGTTTGCAAAACACTCTCGTGTTTCTTATTTCCCTAGAGATTATCATGTTTCGTCTCCATTTACATTGATTCATAGTGATATTTGGGGCCCAGCTCGTGAAAAAAATATATCTGGAACTCGTTGGTTTATTACCTTCATTGATGATCATTCTAGAGTATGCTGGGTATATCTTCTAAAAGATAAGTCTGAAGCTGCAGCCACTTTTAAAAATTTTCATGCTATGGTACAAACTCAATTCCAGACCTCTATCCAAATCCTGCGAACTGACAACGGTACTGAATATTTTAATTCTGTTCTTGGTGATTACCTAACCAAGCAAGGTATTATCCATCAAAGTTCTTGTCCTAACACCCCTCAACAAAATGGGGTGGCTGAAAGGAAAAATAGACATCTCATTGAAGTTGCTAGAGCCCTCTTGTCTACAATGCATGTCCCTAAATACCTGTGGGGGGAGGCTGTCTTGACTGCCTCATATCTCATCAATCGGATGCCCTCTCGCGTCTTGAATTTTCATTCTCCCATATCTTGCCTTACCCGCTCTTTTCCCTCCTTTCGGGCTCTCTCTTCCCTTCCTTCAAAGTTGTTTGGCTGCGTGGTTTTTGTTCATATTCCTCCACATCAAAGGTCCAAACTTGATCATAAGTCTGTTAAATGTGTCTTCATAGGATATCCTCCTAATCAAAAAGGTTACAAGTGCTACTCACCTTCTCTTCGAAAGGTCTTTGTTTCTATGGATGTTACTTTTTGTGAAACACAATCATTTTTTCCCTCGACTTCTCTTCAGGGGGAGTCTATTGGTATAAATGAAGACAAGTCTTGGAATCAAAATAATTCTACTGTCTTACCTTTACCCTTGGAAACATCTGTTGTTTCTTTACCTTTGGAGTCAGGGGGAGTTAATGTACAGGAGACAAGGACAGCAATTGTACCAGAGACTGGAAATCCTCCCGGTAAATGGGGAAAATTCTACAGCAGGCGTAAATCTCCTCAAGATCCTCTAAACTGCCAGGATTCTGACTCGAGTCCTAGTTCCAGCAATCCACTTGAGAACACTGGTACAACTGACCTAGATGTGCCCATTGCCCTTCGAAAAGGTACTAGATCTTGCATTGCTCATCCTATTTCTCATCACATTTCATATGAAAAGTTATCTCCAGGTTTTCGTGCTTTCAACACTATATTAGACGGTACAAAAATACCAAAAAATATCCAAGAGGCACTTAATGACCCTAAATGGAGGGATGCAGTCTTTGAAGAAATGGATGCTCTTAAAAAAAATGGGACTTGGGAGTCCCTGGCACTTCCCAGAGGAAAGAAAACTGTAGGTTGCAAATGGGTGTTCACAAAAAAATTTAATGCAGATAACAGCATCAACAAATATAAGGCCAGATTGGTTGCCAAAGGATTTACTCAGACTTATGGGATAGACTATCAGGAGACGTTCGCTCCCGTTGCCAAACTTAACTCTATCCGAGTCTTACTATCACTTGCTGCCAACCTTGATTGGCCCTTGCATCAATTGGACGTAAAGAACGCTTTCTTAAATGGGGACTTACATGAGGAAGTTTACATGGATCCACCACCTGGTTTTGAACAGGGAGATGGTTCAGTATGCATGTTGAAGAAATCTCTTTATGGACTTAAACAATCCCCTAGAGAGTGGTTTGAAAAGTTTACTCGTGTTGTTAAAGAAAGAGGATTTATCCAAGCTCAGACTGATCACACTTTATTTTTTAAACACTCCGATAGTGGCAAAATTGCTATCCTCATTGTTTATGTTGACGACATAATTGTCACAGGTGATGACTGGGAGGAAATAAAATCTTTAAAAGGGGGTTTAGCTAGTCAGTTTGAACTAAAGGATCTTGGATCTCTCAAATATTTCCTTGGAATGGAAGTTTCTCGTAGCAAGGCGGGAATTTCCTTATCTCAGAAGAAATATATTCTAGACCTGCTACAAGAAACAGGTATGCTTGGGTGCAAGCCTGCAGAAACTCCAGTTGAACCCAATATTAAATTGGGAATTGAAGATGGAAAAGATGTTGACAGGGAGCAATACCAAAGGTTGGTAGGGAAGCTGATCTACTTATCTCACACTCGGCCTGATATTGCATTTGCGGTTAGCATGGTTAGCCAATTCATGCATTCTCCTAAGGAAAAACACCTTAGTGCTGTTTATAGAATCCTCAAGTACCTCAAAAACACCCCTGGTCGAGGAATGCTCTTTAAAAGGGGACACAAGAGGATGATAGAAATCTATACAGATGCTGATTGGGCTGGCTCTGCTATGGACCGAAGATCCACTTCAGGATATTGTACCTATGTCTGGGGAAATCTTGTGACCTGGAGAAGTAAGAAACAAACTGTTGTTGCCAGAAGCAGTGCAGAAGCAGAATTTCGGGCGCTAGCCCATGGCATTTGTGAAGGAATCTGGTTAAGAAGGCTCCTTGGAGAATTAAAGATATCTTATTCTCTACCTGTGAGACTCTATTGTGATAATAAGGCTGCAGTCAGTATTGCTCAAAATCCTGTACATCATGACAGAACCAAACATGTGGAGGTTGATCGTCATTTTATCAAAGAAAAATTGGAGGAGGGTAGTGTATGTTTGTCATATATACCTACCAAGGAGCAAACAGCCGACATTCTCACCAAAGGATTACACAAACCCATCTTTGAGGATTTAATTAGCAAGTTGGGGATGATCAATATATATCTCCCAACTTGAGGGGGAGTGTAGAATATTCTAGAGTTTTCTACTTGTTTCTAGCTACTTGTCCCTTTGAGTAGTGTGATGCCTCTTCGGTTACTGTGTATTTTATTTATTACTTCAACTCCTTAACTACCTTGTAATCTGTATATAAAGATCCCTTTGGGTGTCAATCAATATATGAAAAATACATTTCAGTCTTATATTTCATCAGTGATGCTCATTTTTTTTTTAATGTTATATTGCAATCAGATTTGCTACATTTTGTACCCCGGGGATGAATCAATAGAAGGAAAGACTCTACGACTGAAGCAACAATATACATTATGCTCTGCTTCTCTCCAGGATATTATTGCACGCTTTGAAAAGAGATCAGGGAAGACAGTAAATTGGGACACTCTCCCAGAAAAAGTGGTGGTACAAATGAATGATACTCACCCAACACTCTGCATCCCTGAGCTAATTAGGATATTGATGGATGTAAAAGGTTTAAGCTGGGAGAAAGCCTGGAATATTACTAAAAGGTGCTTTGCATTGCATTATCTTTGTATTCAGTTTATATTAAATAGCTATAAAATCATTGTTGGGCCTTAAGCTAACATCTTAAACTTTAGTAGAGTTGGTCTTTAAAATGGTATCAGGGCCTCCTTCATCCTTGCCACCAATAAGTAGAATTTCAGCACAAGGTAAATGGTCATGTGCCTTATCCATGCCACAAGCCCAAAGGGCTCTTCATGAGGAGGAATGTTACTTTTAGGAGAATTGGTCTTTAAAATATTTACTTGTTTGGGGTAATATATATGTTTTGTTTTGAATTTTCATCGTTTATCCTTGGTTGCAATCTTGTATTTACAAGACCGCTGCTTCTACATTGGCCAAGTATCTGTGTGCCAGCTTATACAAATAGAGTGGGTTCCTATTTTCAAAATTCACAGCTTCTCAGTGATGACATTTCTAATGCTTTGTAGAGTCACAGTCCAATATAACTACTACTTTGGTCTTTATACGTAGTCTGATCCCTCTTTTAATGGCTCTTCTGTTAGAACGGTTGCTTACACAAACCACACAGTTCTACCTGAGGCACTAGAGAAATGGAGTTTGACACTTCTGCAGGATTTGCTTCCTCGACATGTGGAAATAATAAGAACCATAGATGAGGAGGTATTGTGGTAAAACTGCTGTGGTTTTGATGTTCAAATAGTCATGCTATAATTAGTTCTTGGTTCATATGCCCCTCTACATGTCATTCATCTTTATGAAATCTTATCTATATCTAATGTGAAGTCTGTTTCTTTTGTTAACCAGTTGATACATGAAATTATTTCCGAGTATGGTACAGATGATCTCGACTTGTTGGAACAAAAACTTAGAAAGATGAGAATATTAGAAAATATTGAGCTGCCTAACTCAGTGGTAGAGCTTCTTAATAAAGCAAAAGAGATTTCTGCCGTTGATCCTGTGAAGGAGATTGATGTTGATGATAAAGATATAAAAGCAACAGAAGAGAAAGATGAAAAAGAAGAAGGAGAGGATGAAGTAGGGAAAGAGGTACAAGAAGATGATGTTGAAGACCAATCTGTTGGAGGGGATACTGAAAACAAAGTAGAAGAGACATTCGAAGTTGATCCAAAACTGCCAATGATGGTTCGCATGGCTAATCTATGTGTTGTTGGTGGATTATCTGTTAATGGGGTAGCTGAGATTCATACTGAGATTGTAAAAGAGGAAGTTTTTAATGAATTTTACAAGGTAACAATACAAGGAAATTTCTCTGTTTTCATGAATTATTACTTATTGGGATCTCTCTGACTCTGTA
Source organism: Gastrolobium bilobum (assembly GCF_033153095.1). Lineage (NCBI taxonomy): Eukaryota > Viridiplantae > Streptophyta > Magnoliopsida > Fabales > Fabaceae > Gastrolobium > Gastrolobium bilobum. Next base: position 144,639 of record NW_026897874.1, on the reverse strand, counting down.
TATACATCCAGAAAATATGATGCTCATCAAATTTCTTTATCATTCAACCTTTGACAGTTGTGGCCTGAGAAATTCCAGAATAAAACAAATGGGGTGACCCCTAGAAGATGGATCCGTTTCTGTAATCCTGATCTCAGTAAAATCATAACCAAGTGGATTGGAACAGAAGACTGGGTAACAGATCTGGAGAAATTGGCTATACTTCGCAAGGTAAATTTAACCAAGCATTGTGAATCATATTTGAATTAGGTAACTGTTCATATTTAAAACTTCATAATGGCATTAAGCATTACATGTGATTCCTTAGTCAAATGTCGCTTCAAAAAAAAATTTATGCACAACTTTTATGGTACATATTTATTTCCTATATATATATTTTTCTAATGGATGATTATTTTTTTCAACAGTTTGCTGATGATAAGGATCTACAATTAGAGTGGATGGAAGCAAAAAGAAGAAACAAGATTAAGGTTGCATTGTTTCTTAAAGAGAAAACCGGTTATGTTGTCAGCCCAGATGCAATGTTTGATGTACAGGTTGGTTTTCTGCCACCAAGCACTTCATTTCTTTCTTCTCCTGTTTTAGTTAACATTTGTATTAAAGGAGGGAACAACAGTGCTGGGGAAATGTTTTTATGTCTGCAATGCTTGTTTTCACCTTTTCAAGGAATGAATGTTAGTTATTGGTTCTTGCTTAATGCCTCACTAAGCATACAAAATTCATAAAGTTGTGTACTTTCGATAGTTACATAGATTTAGAATTCCATGTGTAACGCTTACACAAAAAGGATCATAATCGTCTTCTCTTTCTCTCTGTTGTTATAGAAACAAATGTAATACGATAGGTTATCCCAATTTGCTACGTAGGATAAGGGACTCAAGTCTATATTAATAGCTAAAAACTCCAATGCCTTAAAATAACATCAACCCTTAATGAGCGATTCTTTCATACTTTCGAGAGTGTTGCAGTCAACTATCTAAATTTTGCTTTAAAAGTAGTCTAACAGCACAGAATCAATTTCAATGTCATATTTTACGTTTGGGGAAATGTAATGCTTTTGGAATACGTAACATTTTCTCCACAAATTCACAAGTGATTGTTAACGCAAAATATAATAAATCACTCAACTGGGAATTGGCCAATTATTACACTACAAATCCAATTTGTTTTCACAAACCAAAATCCAATCAATGGTAGCTCAATAAATAAGTCTTACCTGAAATCCTACTTGGAAAAACGGGAAACCCTTAAATTTTCAATGGCATGTTGTTTTTCACACCCCATTCATTGTTAGAGAAAGATCTAACGTATCCATTTTCAGGTGAAGCGCATTCATGAATACAAACGGCAGTTACTGAATATCATGGGGATTGTTTATCGTTACAAAAAGATGAAAGAATTGAGTGCTGAGGAAAGAAAACAAAGGTTTGTTCCTCGGGTTTGTATTTTTGGGGGAAAAGCATTTGCAACATATGTTCAAGCCAAGAGGATTGTAAAATTCATCACAGATGTAGGAGCTACAGTCAATCATGATCCCGAGATTGGAGATCTGTTGAAGGTACGATTCAACTTGGATGATAGGATAACTAGACATAATGTGGCGTCCATTTTAGTCATTCTAAAATTTAAGGTGCCTATCCCTAATGATGGTTGAATAACAATCTACTGGTTTTATCTCAAGTGGTTGTTTCCTGTATTCGAATCCTGACATTTCAGTTGCAAAGAAGCAGCTTCATCATTGCTCTAGACTCGCACTCTTATTTTCGACCTCGTCCAAAACCAAAAATCTACTTGATTTATAGTCCAGATGATTTAGTTCAAGTCTAACTCAATAATTTAACTAGGATCATAAAGTTAAATAATTAAATAACTCAACAAAAATGGACTGAAGTAATTAACAGATTCATGCTGATTCTTCATACTTGATATTAAGTCAAGAATCCGGAGATCCCCCCCTGCAAAAATACAAGTATAGGATGTTAGCTGAAAATTATCAGGTGGTTGGTTCACTCCAAGGAAAACCTAAAATAATTAAGATAAAGAGCGTTAAGCTAGCCTATTTTTTCTACCAAGTCATAAGATCAATCTCGGTCTTTGTCTTAATCTGTAGGTTGTATTTGTTCCCGATTACAATGTTAGTGTTGCTGAAATACTGATTCCTGGCAGTGAGTTGTCCCAGCACATCAGGTACTTTTATTTTGGATTAATGTTTTATGTAAAAAAATAAAATAATAATAATTTAGTTTTTGGTTTACAATCAAATTTGTAATTCCTATTTTGTATTCATTTTCTAGGGCTGATATTATCATCAATGTTATCAGTTTTTGTTTGACTTTTGTTTTTCTGTGTTAAGCACGGCTGGGATGGAGGCCAGTGGAACAAGCAACATGAAATTTGCAATGAATGGATGTATACTTATAGGAACTCTTGATGGGGCTAATGTTGAAATAAGACAAGAGGTTGGAGAAGATAACTTCTTTCTTTTTGGTGCAAGAGCTCACGAGATTGCTGGGCTACGGAAAGAAAGAGCTGAGGGAAAGGTAAGTTTAGAATGAGACCAGAATAAATGATTCAATGCTTTCTTTCCTATGCCTTTTTTTTTCTTAATTTCCTTTCATACTCTTCCATTTTTCATATCAGTGACAATAGGGTTTGTTAAAGTTAAACATAAAGTACCTGCTACAGTAAAAGCTTAAGCAAGCTCAGGGCCTCATGTTCTGCTCTGATACCATGATGCATTTACACATATAATCTAAAACTTGAAGAATCAATAAAATTTGACTTTTATAGATCCTTTGAGGCATTATTATATGATTCCAGGCCAGTGGAATTATCATAATCTTAATCTTCTGTGGTGTGTTCCATAATGTATGCAGTCTGTACCAGACCCACGGTTTGAAGAAATCAAGGCATATGTTAGAAGTGGTGTTTTTGGCCCCTACAACTATGAAGAATTGATGGGGTCCTTGGAAGGGAATGAAGGCTATGGTCGTGCTGATTATTTCCTTGTTGGCAAGGACTTCCCTAGCTACTTGGAGTGCCAAGAGGCAGTTGACAAGGCATATCGTGATCAAAAAGTAAGTAATAGCTACCTCTCTGCTCAGGGACACAACATGAATTTTCATCTAAACCCTCTGGAGCATCCATCATAGAGAATAATACCTACAAGTTTTGTCCATGTTTATTTGCATGAATTTCTCATGCACATAATTAATGAAACAGCATTCATTTGACACTTTTCTAAATCATATTTTATATTGCTTAATGCATAGGTATTTATGCAAGTAGTTATATCAACCACACCGTATAGCTCATTTAGCGATTTAAAATTTTATTGATGTTGATGCAGAAATGGACAAAAATGTCAATCTTGAACGCAGCTGGTTCATACAAATTTAGCAGTGACCGGACCATACATGAATATGCTAGAGATATATGGAGAATTGAACCCCTTGTTTTGGCTTGAAATGTTACACATGCTTGGCGTGAGTTTTTTTTTGGCACATTCAGCTTTTTCCTTCTCGGAATTAAGTTCACAAGGGCTTGAAATCTGTTGAGTTCTCTAAAATCACATAGGCAATGAAAAGGATATACATGAACTTTTCTTTTTCCGAGAGTTAATGTTATCTTTATTGGGTTTTGCTATACGTATGAGAAATCAATATTTTAATCATTTTATTTTCAGTGTTGATTTTTAACTAGTTAATCAAAATCAAATAAAAAAAATCTATGCCGTGTTATAAAAATAAAAGATATATTAACAAGTATAATAATTACAAAATCACATACAAATATAATATGCGGTAACAATAAATCTCAACCGTTAGATGCACGGAAATCAAATATTAATATTTGGTATAAATTTAATGTAGACTCATCTTAGCCGTTGGTAGACGAAAATTAACGATTGTCATTTGTAATGTAATTAATAATTAATTAATTAGTATGACTTTCTAAACTATAATTCTAGAGTCAAAATATCTCTATATATATACATATATATATATATATATATATATATAAGTTTACCATTTTTACAACTGATTTAATCGCGGTTGATTTTTATAATTTACTGAGAATTAATAATTAATTAATAAGTATAACACAATAAATGTTATTAATTTCTAATAAATTATAATCGTTAGATTGACACAAATCAACGTGATTAAATTGATCGTAAGAGTGATAAACTTTTTTTATGGTAATATATATATGGGGCAGGTTATATTTACAAACTTTTTTGTTTACAAACTCTTACAAACTACACTATATTCTCCCGAGAGAATACAAACTTTTACAAACTACATTATGTTCTCCCGAAAAAATACGGTATAAATTGTAAAAAATTTCAAAAAAATTTGTAAACGAATCTTGTCCCTATATATATATATATATATATATATATATATATATATATATATATATTTCAAGGTGGTGTTCTGGGTCAACATTAATGGGTATTTTATATTATCTTGTCTGTCCCATATGGAGGTTTTTTCCCTCTTATATACACTATGTGGTACGGTTATCACGAGAGTGGGTAGTTATTGGTGACCCACTATTGAGATTATCGTAGGGCCCATTGAGGCCACTACCTCTTGGGTTCTGAACGAGTCCCTTGATTCTGAGTCCGGGTTTCGGGCTTAATAACTGTGTATCAATACACTCTAACTCGGATGTGAGCCCTATTTGAGCTTTGCCTAATCCCACGTGGCAAACCCGGAACAGGTGGTAATGCCATAATGCCCACAATTGGAACTACAACAAACTTCATGAATTGGCTAAAGAACTCAAATTTCATAGGAGTTGTCCGTCGTTTGAATTTAGATTATTATAGTTCAAACTTCAAACCTTGATTCTGCAGGAGAATTCACAAAAAAAAAAAAAAATAGCTGCCGTAAGCAATTACGTGAAATTGGATCTAGTGTAAAATGTCAAGGGAGAAGCGTAAGCTCTTGTAGCACCTAAAATATTGTGTAAGATATGATGAGTCATCCCTCATGAGTCATGAATCCGACTAAACTATAAATAGAAACAACCAATATGATCCAGTAACGTACCATAATCTCAAAGATTCCTCAAGAGACAAAGGGAAAAGAAATAGAGAATAATTATGGGGAAAAATAATTTTGGAGAGGAGGTGAAGAACAAACAAGTGATATTCAAGGACTATGTTACTGGTTATCCCAAAGAATCTGACATGTATATAGAAACCAAAACCCTTATACTGAAGGTTCCCCAAGGCTCAAGTGCAGTTTTGGTGAAGAACTTGTACCTCTCTTGTGATCCTACCATGCAATTCCGAATGAGGAGTGTGCGAGACCCTTTAGGATCTGTCTCTGAGTATTGTATCCCTGGCTCAGTAAGTGTTATCAAATTGAAAATTTTCTTTGTTTTGACTCCTACAAAATCCAATTGAAACTGGAAAGTAGTATCCTTTACATGAAATGATCGAGCTTCTTAAACTTTTCTTTGTTTTACCTGTTTTCAAAATCAGAAACTTAAACTATAGTTCATATGGGGTTTTATATTCATTCCTTTCTATGCTTTTACAAGTATCTGTACACATGAGCTGACACAATTGGTTTTTTTTCCCTTTGGTTAAACCTTGCAGCCATTAAATGGGTTTGGAGTGGCTAAAGTTTTGGATTCAGGGCATCCAAACTTCAATGCAGGTGACTTGGTTTGGGGAACAACTGGATGGGAAGAATATAGTCTCATCCAAGAGCCAGAAAGCTTCTTCAAAATCCAGCACACTGATGTTCCCCTGTCCTACTACACTGGAATTCTAGGTATTTGAACAACCTATAGCCCTTGGTAAAATGAATTCTAAAAGGAACCAATTTATATAGAGTTCAATTTTAATATATATTGTTTTGTTTTTACACAATTTCAATCTAGGTTGATTTGCTCAAGAATAAGCTTGGATTTGATGATGCCTTCAATTACAAGGAAGAGCATGACTTGGCTGCCGCTTTGAAAAGGTTAGCACATACAAAATGCAGCTAGTTATTATCCATCATCTTAAAAGATAAAATCCCAATTTTATTTCAATGTAATTACACATGTCCAAGTTCAATATCAAAATTTGTTCAACTTTCTTGAATGTCAAAAATAAAGTAGTTATTATAAAGTACCGAGGAACTCATTGATCTATATGTGCTGTTATTAGGTACTTTCCTTATGGCATTGACCTATACTTTGAGCAAGTTGGGGGTAAAATGCTTGACGCAGTGCTACTGAACATGAAAGAGCATGGCCGTATCACCATATGTGGAATGATTTCACAGTACAATCTTCCTCAGCCTGAAGCACTAAAGAACTTTATGCATATTGTATTCAAGAGACTAAGTATAAAGGGTTTTACACATAGAGATCACCATCATGTCTATCCAAAGTTCTTGGAGACTGTGTTGCCTTACATAAGAGAAAAGAAAATTGAGTATGTTGAGGACATAGTTGAAGGGCTTGAGACCGGTCCAGCAGCTCTGGTTGGCCTTTTCAGTGGTCGTAACTTTGGAAAACAAGTAGTGAAAGTAGCTCAATGATCTTCTTAGTTATATATGCTTATTATGTTTTATTTTTATTTTTTTTGGTAGAAAGCTTATTATGTTTTAGTTATGAACAAATTAAGAGCAATTGGTCCAAATTTATGATTCTGATTTATCTTCGTGTATTGTGCCAAGAAAAATGTTGAAGAGTAACAAATTTTAACCAAATGAGTTGTCATTTTTTTTTTTCGTAGATGGGTACTCTTTGTATGGTTGTTTATGGGTATAATAACTATAATAGGTTGGTCCCACCTGTAGCAAACACACAGTAAGATTCACAGACAAAGAGGAAAGAGAAAAACATATAGGTGGGACCCACATGTGTTTTGTGTCTATATCAGTGTTAATAAAACCGGATCGACCCGAGAATCAGTAAACCGGTCATATAATCGGTCTGGTTGAAGCAATGGACCGGTCATGCATCAGAACTGGTGCGACCCGGTCCGACCCGACCGGTTTACAAAAATATCGGTGACCCGGTCCGGTCCCAAAAAAAAAAAATTCCAAAATTGTTTTTTTTTTTCAAAAAAAAAATCATAATGGACATATTTGAATAACTTTTTGCTTATTGACTTACATAAGTTATGAACCTACAACACTAATATCATCTCAATTAAGCACTATACAGAAAATTTTGATTTATAGTTAGAAATGTCATTTTCTGAACCTAAAGTCTCGTATCACGATCATTATATTTTAGTTTGATCATTTATTGGATAATAATATGTGATTTATTATTTTTTATATTAAAATATTTAAAATATTTATCATTTTTTTTAGATATTTGTGTATGTTTATAATTTTTTAATATAAATTATAAAATTACATATAATTATCGGGTTATGCGGTTGAACCAGTGACCCTGTGACCCAGTACCTCGACCAGATCAATGACCGAGCCGGTTTTAATAACATTGATCTATATTGTAGCGAGAGAGATTCATAACCTAAAATTTATATAATAACTATCTTTAATTCTAGCCAAGATTCGGTCAAAAATCTTATTAATACTACAATATAGCATTGGCAAAGTGGCCGGTGCGCCTCGCCCCGTTATCAACCCGCCAAAAATGAGCCAGTCCGCCCCACTTTTAAAAGTGGGCTAAAAAACTCGATTCGTCAGACCTAACCTGTTTTATACTGACTCGCCTTGACCCGCCCCTCCCAGTCAAAAAACGAGTATGTCCTGCCTCGCCCTACTTTTGAGATGGGCTAAAAAACTCTGCCCGCCAAGTCGAGTCTGTTTTGTCGGCCGTACTCCTCCTTTAACAAAATTGTACTCATCTTCGACTTCCTATTTAATTAAAGAAACTAATAGTGAAACACTCATTGCTAGAAATTACTCACTCCTATAATATGCCTTGATTTTGGTCTACTCTTTTTCTCCCTTTTTCTATCTCTTTCTCTCACTTAAAAAAAGTGATAATAACCCTCACAGGTAGTTGTGGATTTAATTGTGAATTAATGATTTTAATCATAATATTGAAGAATAATTATAAGGAAAGTAAAAGAAAAATAAATAAAGTCACATTTGATGAAAAAAGAGTTAAAATGATAGTTAAGAGGTAAAAATGTGGGTAAATAAAGTTACTCAAAAAGTGAAAGTAAATATGAAAATATTACCACAAAAATATTGTAAACCAATGTGTAAAGTTAGAATGAGAGTTAAATGAGCAGGATAGATGAGCTTATACCCATTGGGTTTATTTAAATCACTTAAGTGCCAAAAGCTTACGAACTCTCTCTCATTCTTTCTCTCATCTCGCGGTTGTTTCCTCTCCACCAAAGGGAGCTTTTCTCTCTTCTCTTTTACTTTGCTTCAACGTTCCATTGAGAATCAAAGGCAACCAACCACAAATCCTCTCATCTCACACATTTGTTCATCTTTTTCCATTGTGGTGTTGTATTTGGGAGTGAGTGGAACATATTTTGAAGGACCCGTTTTCGGATTTGTGCTTGTGGGAGATGCATTTCTTGGATTGGAAGCTTGGTTGTCTTCCATCTAGTAGATTAAGGCTCCTAAGGTAAATGCCCTAACCCCTTCTTGTGTTTTTGGAGAAAATGCATGATATAGGGTTGTATAAATTGGGATTTGATGGTATGGATAGTTAGAGAGTGATTTGGATATAGCTTCCTTTGTTAAATATGCTTAGGATTGCTTCTTGATGAAAGACAAAAAAAAGAAAAGAAATCACCGTTTAGCTCACTATAAAAAATCATGATTTTTGGCTATATGTCAAATTCAAAGAAAAAATGGTATGAGTAGTTGGAGAGTGATTTGTAGGTAGTCCCTTTGTTAAACATGCTTGGGATTAGTTCCCGTAAAAGGAAAAATAATAAAATCGCCATTTAGAACACTTTGATAAATTGGACTAAAAATCAAGTGTAAGTGTCTTGTATGTGTAGTCATGAAAATTGAATGTGGTAGACTAGTATATATGTACTGATTGTCTTCACATATTTGGAATAGGTTGTGATATTGTGAGAGATTGTGGTTGTGAGATCCAATAAGTCCGAGGAGTGCATTGGAGGACAGTGCTTGACAGGTAAGCTTTCGGTCCTTGGGGTTAATCCCCTATTTGTTCCACCAAATTCCGAGGGAGGGTAGTAGTTTGATATGGTATTTTGAAAATGATTTGTTATATATTGCATATATATGTATGTATGTTTGTGTGCCACATAAGATGGTACTTCCTTGTGTGAGGCATAAGATGGTGTTTCCTTGTGCATAGTATGATACGGTGTTTCCTTATACGATATGTTGCAAGATGGTATTTCCTTGCGTAATGCACACTTGTTATATTTTTTGACCAGTGAGATTACATTATTGCACACTGCATTGTCATACATATTCTGATGCATGCATGAATATTTTATATACTGTGATTATACCAGAAGTGAGCTTAGGGAGTGGAGGAACCCTCCAAGGGTCCCTAGCTTACTAATGTAATTATATTATCTCACCCCGCGTTATGGGGATCACCATTTCAGGTACATGAGCTAATGGTGTAGAGACATCGTGTGGCAAGAGGCCAAATGAGAGATATTACATGACCTGATAGTCAGGATTAGCTTGTTATGCTGATATGTATTTGGCATGGTTTTATTTTGGATATGTATATATACCATGTTATTCTTTTGGAGAGCATATGGAGTGTCTATGCCATGTCGATAGTCTGTATATGCTGTTATTAATGCATGCTCAGGTTATGTTACTTATTTAATTGCATCTCTTTTGTTTATTTGATGTAATTATATAAGTAACATAATAGACATTATTTTGAGACAGTATGATTATGAGATAGCCTAGGCCATGGATGACTGGGCAATATGTTTTATCTATGTTATGGTATGCCTGAATTATATTAAACTGTCAATCAGGTTAAATTATCATGTGGGAATTATCCCCAGTGGTTCAAAATACAGATGAAATGTTGTCCATTTTATTTTGGCCATGAAAGTGAAAAAGTTGGCAATACATAAGGAAAAAGAGAAAATTTATTTAGTTAGCTTCTACATTAATTAAGTTGAGCATGCTGCGCCTACTATCATATGAATGTTAATTAACCGGCTGCAGACGGGGCATTACAAAATGATACAACTTTACATCTTTTAAAATGATACACACTTTTTCCATATATGTAAGAAAGAATGTGAAGCAACTCACAATATGAATAATTTTAAACCCACTTCACAACTTTTTTAATATTAAATAAGTTTTAAAGCATTTATCATTTTGAAGAATGAATTTTTTTAATTAATATATTATTTTAAAATATAAAAAAGGAGAGGGTTATATTTATAAATTTTTTATTTACAAACTACACTGTATACTCCCGAAAGTACACTAGGTTACACTATGTACTTTTAGGAGTATATAGTGTAATTTGAAAAAATTTGTAAACGGATTAGTTTCCATAAAAAATTATTTTTCTAACTTGATATTTTTTTTAATAAATTAATAATATTTTGAGTGTTGCATTATAGAGAATAATTTAACGGAAATCATTCTGATGTTGCTGGAAAAGAAAATCTCTCATGCAAAAAAAAAATGTACTAAGGAGGTAAATAGTTATAATATTAAAATTATTTTTTTTCTCTCTTCAGATATTGTCGGTTGACATGGCGGAGAAAAAAATAATTTTACCATTGTAACTATGTATTACCTTAGTACATAGTATTGTCTTTTTTTTTGCAGGAAATAATTTTTTTTCCAGCAACATAAAAAAATGAAACAAATAATTTAATTAAATATAAGTGATTTTTTAAAATTACATATATTAAATTAAATTAAATCTTTTTGTGTTTTAAAAATATTTAAATTTTTTCAAAACTTTCTTAATTAAATTTTAAAATTTATTAAAAAAATTAAGAGAATATAGCACTGTTTTGAAGCTGCTCAAATTAAGGCCTTTTTACTACCCAAGCGCAAATCAGATTTTGTTTTTTTTTTACGAATTGGAAGGTAAAAAAATTACAATTTAAATAATAAAGTAAAAAATTAATGTTATTGCCAAATATTTTACGCAACTAATGTAATTAGACACGCCCAAACTGATAAATAATTAGCACAACGTGAAACTCGGATGAGTTGTGCTCAAATTAATGTGCAACTTACCAAAAATTGACACGAGACTAATGGTTGTCATCTGTGTAATATAAGGGTGACTTTATTATCACGTGACAAGCTCTTATGAGTTGTGTGTAGGGATGAAAGTGGGCTGAGCTAGGCTAAGCTTTGCCATGAAAAGTCTAAGCTTATGTCAAAAAAATTTAATTTAGCCTGGTCCAAGCCTAGTACGAGTCTAACTGTTAGCCTGACTTGGCCCGTTTATAAAAAAATAAAATGACCTGGCCTAGCCCATTAGCCTGTTAATTTTTAACTTCCAAGCAGAACCATAAATCAACTTTACAAAATACTCAATTTTTGTTGCTAAACCAAAAATCATGATTTCAACGTCCAAACAGAACCATGAATCACAACAAAATTCATCATAATCTGCATTTAAGTCACTTGTAAAAGCAAAATGTTCAAGCTAAATGACATATATTTCATCAGTTCCAACAAGCAAATTCATACTATGTAAATTAAAATAACTACATGAATCCAACAAACACATCATGATGCTTGTAGTAAGTATAACCTCTCACAAAAACCTTTTAATATATTCATATACACAATCTAACATGTTAAGATATTGGTTCCTCCTGCATAAAAAATGAAGTCAGATTTCTATTAAAATATAATCCAATATAAGTGAGTTATAAATAATTACAATTGATTAAATTTATATCTTTTATTTTTTTTTCAAAGCATACTTATTCTATTTTATTTTATTTAAAACAAATAGTACAATATAGGCCGGCCTGTAGGCTTATAGGTCAGGCTTTGTGAAAGTCGACCTACGGCCTATTTATTAAACAAGCTTTTTCAAAGCCCAAACCCATCTTATCTTACGAAATATACTAGGTCAAATTTGGTCTGATATAAACCGAGTTGTAGACTTCTGTAGGCCCGCCCGATCCAATTTCACTCCTAGTTGTGTCCATGATGGAGAACTAATTATGATTTAAGTATCAATTTGCACATTATTCACCTCTTGTCACATGGTAGTTATATTCATATTGATGTGTGACTGATTACATTAATTGCCTATAATATTTAAAATTAATATTAATTATGTAATTTATTATTTAAATTACAATTTTTAAATTTTTTAGCACGAATTGAAAAAGTGGAAATGAAATTACTGAAGTGGCTAAGTGGTATATCACTTTCCACATGTCATCAACTTATGCAGACTTGTCGTTTAGTCTTGCAATTTATTTTAAATAAAATAAAAATAAAGGGGTTGCCAGTTGCCAGTTGTCACATTGTTGCACAGCCAAAGATAAATTCGCTAATTATTTTAGCGAGTTATTAAAGAATTATTATTATTATTATTGTCCAATTTTCAATGCTGCAGTTATTTTTATTTTTTTTTGTAAACTTTAGGAATTCATAAATATAGTTTGTGCGATGACTTGTATATAAATATTCACCTTAATTTGTCCTTTCTCATTTGATTAATTATCATTTATTTTTATATGAAAAATAAAATTCAAATTTTTTTATTTTGACCTAAATTTTGTATAGCAGGGTAAAAAAAAATTAAAAAAAAAATCCTTTTTTTAAGTTTTAAGTAATTTTTAAGAAAAGTATAAATAAACTCAGATCATGTATGATTATTTTATAAAATTATCTTAAAACTTAACTATCAACTAAAATTAATATATTCAAAGTACCTTAACATAAAAAACTTATTTTTGAAGTGATTTTTTTCACAAATGATGGTTTAATAATTATAATTGTTATCAAGTAATTTTAATACTTAATATAAAGTTATTATATGCATAAATTTTTATATATTTGATAGTTAATAGTTAATAATATAAAATTCTATTACGTTTAAATAACAATAAAAAAACTACATCAACAATTAATTAAAATTAAACTCTAAATTCAGATTAAAAAATAAAATTAAAAACGTATTGAATATCATGATTCTCTGAATAAAGTGTTTATTTTAAAAGGCAAACTACAAATATAATTTTTTAGTGGGTGTAGTAAACAACCAGAGGCGGAACTAAAGGGGGGTTAGGGTGGCCCCCTGCCCTCCTAAAATTTGATGGGAAAAAATTATATATATAAATGATATTTTAATAATATTACAAAATGTGTGTGATGGGTAAATTACGCACATGCGTGAGGGTGGAGAGGAAGCACAAAACATCAACGGCTCAAATCAAACTTCTGAAAATTGTTCAGCCTGCAATTGCAAGAGAAGACAATTGAAGAGGAAGCACAAGCATTTTCATTGAAGGGGGGCGTGGGACTCAATCTTGAAACACTCCTCAAGTACTTCTTCACTCTTCAATTTTCAGTGATAGTTAATAACCCGCCTCAACCTCTCTTACATTCTTTTGAGGTAAAATTTAAGAAAAAGATTCAGCTTTTGCATTTTCATTTTTCATTCAGCTTATCCTAATTGTACTAGTTTGAAAAGTCAAGGACGATTTTGGTTATGAAGAAGACAGAGAAGTTAAATATTTCTAGGATTAAAATATTAAAAAGTGGGGGGGCTTGATTCGGTAGTTTATTTGCCAATATATAGGTTATGTGTTTCAAAAAAGGAAAAACAAGAGTGTGAAGAAGAAAACAAAAAATAGTGAAAACAGAGAAAAAGAGTGCCGTAGCAGTTAAAGGAGGAGTTTGGTAGAGGATAAAGTTTTTCTGGGTAAGCTACTAAAAGGTGTTTGGTAGGCCAAATTTTTTCCAGAAATGTTGAGTTAATTTTTTCACCACATGGAAAAAAAACAATTCTACCATTTCAATAGTAATCTTCCCTAACTATTTTACATAAAAAAGTAAATGATGGGAAAAAATTCCTAGCCATATTTTTACTTCACCTCCTATCAATTATAGGCAAATAATTTTTCAACCCCATTTTTTTAGGAAATTTTTTTTTCACCTCCTATCAAACACGTGATTGTGAGATTAAAAAATTATAGTGTGTTCTTCTAAATTATTCTTAATCTCTTTAAATTTTCAACAATTTTAGCTATAAAAAGAATGAAAGGACATATATAACTTTGTGGGTATCTAATTTATTGATAATGGATACCATGATTTATTTATGGGTTCGCCTCTTCTGCAGCAATAGCATATGAAATTTTTTGTAGCAAACATATTTACACATGTGGATTCTGACATTTAAAAAGAAAGAAAAAAGTCAAGATCCGCATGCGTAAAATAAAATTAAGAACAAGCTTCGAAATAAAATAGAAGATCAATTTCTTGATGATTCTTTGATTACATACATTAAAAAAGAAATTGTTTTGAGTTTTAACACGGATTCAATTATATATGAGTTTAATAATAAGAAAATACGTAAAATAAGAGTTAAATGAGATGATCTTAATCTTTGTAATAGATTATTTTTAATTTTTTTATATTAAATCTGTATTATATTTCAAATATTTTTGTTTATAATATAATATTTTTTATTTTCATCTCATGTCATTAAAATTATTGCGTCCGCCACTGGAAACAACAAATACACAACAAATACGTTTAAATGGTTGGAGTAAATATGAATATGAAGTAACTTGTTAGCAAAAGCCATTTCTTAGTTTCCAAAAAAAAACATTTCTTAATTGCATATTCCAATCTCTTCCCAATAACACGCCGACACGAGACACATACTTTTAAAACTATAATACCTACATGTAAATGTGTTTTTTTCTCTATTTTTTCTGATTGCGTCCATGGTTTAATTGTAGAGGATACTATTACTGATAACTTTAAAGTGCTCTATGGATGGATTAATCAAACTACAAAACAAAAACGTTCATCTAAAATCTAGACAAAGGTAATATCATCCAGTCAAGTCAAAACAGCTATCACAGTTCCACATATTCATTATTCGACCATTCACCCGCTGAATCTGATGGCTATCATATACAACACAAATACGTAAAGGCAAACATTTCGTCACTGCTTGCGACTTCACATTACACTCACATTTCCAAATGAGACCCCATGATTAATCGAGTTTTCCTTAGCATATACGACAAACTAAATCCAGGGTTTAAGGCCAAAGAAGAAATGAATATAACACATGCAACATATTGTGGAATATTATTTTCCTTTTTTTATTTATTTATTAAAGAGAAGAGGAGGAGGGGGTACATGTAAACTATAAATAGAAAGACCGAATGTGGTTTAGGATCATAGAAAGCATAAAAACCTGAAAGTTTTATAGAGAGACCGATCGAGAAGGGTAATTCATCATGGGAAAGAACAATGCTGTAGAGGAAGTGCAGAACAAGCAGGTTATATTGAGGGACTATGTTACTGGCTACCCTAAAGAATCTGACCTATACATAAGTACAAGCACTATAAAACTTGAGGTTCCTCAAGGATTACATACGGTGTTGGTGAAGAATCTGTACCTTTCTTGTGATCCAGTCATGCATTTCCAAATGAGAAAAACGGAATATCCTCTTTCTGGATATCACTATTACGTCCCTGGCTCTGTAAGTATTGTCATAAATTGGAATATCTGCTTCATTTTGGATGTGGAAGTAGAGAGTAGAGTCCTTTATAGGAAACGGGTCATTCTAAGCCTAGGTTTTGAGACCGAAAACTTATTAATCTGATATGTACCAAAAAAAGAAGAACTTAATATGCAAAAACGGGTATTTGAACTAAATAACCAGGAAGTTTATACTTTTTAATGTGATTTTTTTAAGAGAAAGTTAACTATTTCCTCTGCATTTTCCAGTTTGAGTTTGAGAGACTATTTTGGTGTTGCTAAAACGGTTAGCTTACATTGAATTTTTTTTTTGTTTCATGTTTCTTTTGGTTGTTACCTTGCAGACCATAAATGGGTTTGGAGTGGCTAAAGTTTTGGATTCAGGGCATCCTGACTTTAGTGCAGGTGACTTAGTTTGGGGAACAACTGGTTGGGAAGAATATAGTCTCATTCAAAATCCAGAAAAGCTCTTCAAAATTCACCACACTGATGTGCCCCTTTCCTACTACACTGGAATTCTTGGTAATGGAGAGTTCTTCTAAAGATGTATTAGTATTGTTGTGCTCATTCTGAATGTAAAGCTAAAAAATATACTATGAGAGTCAGTTTTGGACAGTTTTTGTGATGTTCTTTCTTTTCTATTTCAATAGGCATGCTTGCAATTACTGCATATGCTGGTATCTATGAAGTTGGTTCTCTGAAGAAAGGAGAATGTGTCTTCATCTCAGCAGCATCTGGTGCTGTTGGTCAGCTGGCTGGACAATTTGCAAAATTGCTAGGTTGTTATGTTGTTGGAAGTGCAGGTACTCAAGAAAAGGTACAACTTGTAAACATTACATTTTCCATGGAATTTGGTCATTCTTAGTAGTTAGTACCATCTTCCTCTGGATGCATCAGAGTCCTTAACTCCATCATGCTTATCCAGGTTGATCTTATAAAGAACAAGCTTGGGTTTGATGATGCTTTTAATTACAAGGAAGAGCCTGATCTGGATGCAGCTTTGAAAAGGTAAGTGCACATTATATAACATGGGATTAGAAATATTAGCCACTATTGGCACTTAACATATCGGTATATGCCTAAGCCTAATAATCAAGCACTAATTGTTTGTTTTATTCTCTGTCATTAGGTACTTCCCTGAAGGCCTTGACTTCTACTTTGAGCATGTTGGGGGTAAAATGCTTGATGCAGTGCTCCTAAATATGAAGGTCCATGGCAGGATGGTTATGTGTGGAATGATTTCACAGTACAATCTTTCTCAGCCTGAAACCCTAAAGAATGTGATGCATATTATGATCAAGAGACTAACTATAAAAGGATTTACTCATCGAGATCATCATCATCTCTATCCAAAGCTCTTGGAGACTGTGCTGCCTTACATTAGAGAAAAGAAAGTTGTCTATGTTGAAGACATTGTTGAAGGACTTGAGAATGGACCAGCAGCTCTGGTTGGACTCTTCATCGGTCGCAACTACTTTGGAAAACAAGTAGTTGCACTTGCTCATGAGTGATCATTCAACTATCAAATGTTAATGCATCCTTTGGTGCTAGTGTTCGGAAGTACTTAACAATAAGTAGAGGTGTGCACTAATATGTTATGTTGGACTTGTAAACCTATACTATATTCTCGCTCCCTGTGACTGTGAGTTTGTTTTATAATTTTACATTTCAGCGAAATAATAATTCATTGAAAAAATAATTTCTTTTAATGATGCATCAATACATGATTAATATATAGTAAAATAATTAATTAAAGCTGCTCTCAATTTTATATACCAAGAATAACAACAGGGAATTCTTTGGTGATGGTTAGTGGTTACCAGAGAATGAAATGAACTTCGAATTTAATAGCGTGGAAGAATTAAACAGATTCTGGATTACAAGACAAGTCTTTGTACCAATTATGTATTCCAGCTTGTTGCGTACAAGAAAATCATCGTGTAACTTGATAACCTTTTTCACTGCTTTTATTAAGCCCACCCTTAATCCCTTGCTAAGGCCTATATAACTAACACAAACATAAACTCTTATGCCGACTAAGATTTGTCTCCATAGTGCTTTTTGTTTATGGCTGGAAATTCAACTCTGAATGATAAAGATTTATATTGATTAGGAATCCATAAATTCAATTAATATTTTTTAGTTGAGATATATTGACATAGGCTCCTCCTCTTCTTCTTCTTTTTTTTTTTAAAAAAAGAAAAGTTTAAATTGAGTTAGACATTGATATCCTATTAGAGTTAAGGAAGACCCTCTAATCTTTTTGAAAATTTTCGAAAAAGATTATATATCATACACCAACAAATTCTTTACATCAACCAGTGGAATTTGAACCTGCCTTTGTAGGGGTATGGATCAAAGCCACCTGTGCTATTCCTGTTAACACATCTAGTTGGGAATTAGAACAAATAGGTATTGTGATATCACAAAATGCTATATAGGCAGAGTCAACATCACCAGAGCACCCAGTGGGACCAGGTGTGGGTGTTAATGGAAATACTTCAAAGCTTGATGAGCTCACAAAAATAAGTCCTGTCCTAGCCAGTGGCTCAGATGAATTTATTTTGTTTTTGACAATAATCACTTGTAGTTATGAATTTAATTATGAATTAATGATTTTAATTATAATATTAAAAAATAATTATAAAAATAGTAGAAGAAAAAAAATAAGTCACTTTTGGTAAAAAATAATAATTAAAATGATAGTTAAGAAATAAAAGTATAGCTAGCCAAAATTATCCAAAATAAAAAAATGAAACAAAAATTATTCAGTTAAATTTCGCATTTAATAAATTAAAATGTGTTGTCACATTTTTGTCTTAAGCAAGAACAAACGCAGAAAAGTTGCCTGCTTAGCATTTACTTTATGTGTAATAGAGACAACGCCTGTTCCCTGACCACTAAGCATGGTGACACGCTAAACTACTCAATCCATCACCATTTTCGTGTGGTTTGGGATTGGAGTTTATATGCTTGTGATGTTTTAGTTATGAACACATTAAGAGCAATTGGTGCAAATTTATGATTCTGATTTGTCTTCGTGTATTGTGCCAAGAAAAATGTTGAAGAGCAACAAATTTTTTTTTTTTTCCGTAGATGGGTACTCTTTATATGATTATTTTATATAATAATTATCTTTAATTCTAGCCAAACTTCTATGAAAACTCATATTAATATTACTTACTACTATATAGCATTACTCCTACTTTAACAACATTGTACTCATCTTCGATTTCCTATTTAATTAAAGCAACTTATATGAAACACTCACTCAGCTAGAGATTACTCACTGCCACAGGTTAATATGTTTATGATTCTTTATGAAAGAACGTGAAGCAACTCAGAATACGAATAACTTTAAATCCTCTTCACAATTTTTTTAATATTAAATTAGTTTTAAATAACTTATCATTTTGAAGATTTAATTAATCTATTATTTTAAAAAATAAAAAAATATTTTTTATATCTTGATATGTATTTTTCTATATTTAATAAATTAAAGAGAAAATTATTAGTTTAATTATATATAACTAATTTTCTAAAAGCAAATTAATTTAATAAATTTTTTAATTAAATTTAATGAAACACTTTAAATATATTTTTAAAATACATGTTGGAATACTTTTAATTATTAAATAAAGAAAGTATTAAATATTTTTTATGTTATAAAAATAATAAATATATTTAATTATATTCAACACTTTCTTATTTAAAAAAATTAAAAGAATATAATACTATTTTGAAGGTGCTGAAGTTAAGGGATTTTTTTAATATGTCCGCTGACCACAATCTTATTTGGTGGTCCTTAACTAAGAAAAAAAATATTTTCTTTTATTTATATTGCTATTTTTTATTTTTAAATTCTCTCCTAATCCGTTTTTTTTTTATTTCTGGAAAGGGAGCACAAGCTTCTGGATCACAAAAAATGAGCTCCAAGGCTTTTTGACCATCCAAAATACAAATCAAGGGAAATATTTATGATACTGTATCATTCATTTAGGGGCTTTATTAATCTCATGCAACAGGAGAGCACTTTCTTATGTAATAGAGATAATTATGTGTGAGATCCACTCACAATAGAAAAAGAAAAAAAAAATAAAAAAGTAACACGGAAATCGATGTATGTATAAGAGAGAAAAATTCTCTCCTACAACATAAGAGTATATTTTTCTTTCATTTAGTGTATATAACCAATAGAAATTAAGAAATAACTGTTATGGTGGTATGAAAATAAGGAAAAATATTTTTTTTATCCAAATATTATTGTTGAACAGCAGATGCACTAATAATCTCCAAACAAAGAAACTACGGAAGTGGTGCAGTGGTATATGACTTTCCACATGTCATCCACTTATGCAAACTTATCGTTTAGTGTTGCAATTTATAAAAATAAAATAAGTGGATTGCTAAGAAAATTCGCTAATTAATTTAGTAGTTGTTAAAAAATTATTATTATTATTACTATTATTATTGTTCTTCGGGATACAAAAAAAAGTTCTCCTCTCCTACACTCTACAGCAATATGGTTTAACTGTAGAGGAAGCTGATAACTTTAGAGTGCTCTATGGATGGATTAGTCAAACTACAAAAGAAAACGTTCTTCTAAAATCTGGACAAAGGTAAGATCATCAATTACTATGTTTAATTTGTAGTTAGCAAACACCAATTCAAAACAGCTATTACAGTTCCACATATTCATTATTCGACCATATTCACCTGCAGAATCTGCTGGCTATCAAATACAATACAAATACGCAAAGGCAAACATTTCGTCGATGCTTGCGACTTCACATTACTCACATTTCCATATGAGACACCATGAGTCGAGTTTTCCTAAGCATATACGACAAACTAAATCCAGGGTTTAGGGCCAAAGAAGAAATGGGTATAACACATGCAACATATTGTGGAAAATTATTTTCCTTTTTATTTATTTATTAAAGAGAAGAGAAGGAGGGGGTGCATGTAAACTGTAAATAGAAAAAACGAATGTGGTTTAGGATCATAGAAAGCATAAAAACCTGAAAATTTTATAGAGAGACCGAGAAGGGTAATTCATCACGGGAAAGAACAATGTTGTAGAGGAAGTGCAGAACAAGCAGGTTATATTGAGGGACTATGTTACTGGCTACCCTAAAGAATATGACCTATAGATAAGTACAAGCACTATAAAACTTGAGGTTCCTCAAGGATCATATACGGTGTTGGTGAAGAATCTGTACCTTTCTTGTGATCCAGTCATGCATTTCCAAATGAGAAAAGCGGAATATCCTCTTTCTGGATATCACTATTACGTCCCTGGATCTGTAAGTGTTGTCGTAAGTTGGAATATCTTCTTCATTTTGGATGTGGAAGTATAGGAAACGGGTCTGTCTAAGCCTAGGTTTTGAGACCAAAAACTTATTAATCTGATATGTACGAAAAGAAGAAGAACTTGTTAATATGCAAAAACGGGTATTAGGAACTAAACAACCAGGAAGTTTTTAATGTGGTTTTTTGAAGAAAAAGTTAACTATTTCCTCTGCATTTTCCAATCTGAGTTTGAGAGACTATTTTGGTGAGTTTAACACGTTTAGCTTACATTTAATTTCTGTTTTTCCTGTTTCTTTTGGTTGTTACCCTGCAGCCCATAAATGGGTTTGGAGTGGCTGAAGTTTTGGATTCAGGGCATCCTGACTTTAGTGCAGGTGACTTAGTTTGGGGAACAACTGGTTGGGAAGAATATAGTCTCATTCAAAATCCAGAAAAGCTCTTCAAAATTCACCACACTGATGTGCCCCTTTCCCACTACACTGGAATTCTTGGTAATGGAGAGTTCTTCTAAACATGTATTATTATTGTTGTGCTCATTCTGAATGTAAAGCTAAAAAATATACGTGAGTCAGTATTGGACAGTTTTTGTGATGTTCTTTCTTTTCTATTTCAATAGGCATGCCTGGAATTAATGCATATGATGGTATCTATGAAGTTGGTTCTCTGAAGAAAGGAGAATGTGTCTTCATCTCAACAGCATCTGGTGCTGTTGGTCAGCTGGCTGGACAATTTGCGAAATTATTGGGTTGTTATGTTGTTGGAAGTGCTGGTAGTCAAGAAAAGGTACAACTTCTAAACATCATATTTTCCATGGAATTTGATCATTCTTAGTAGTTAGTACCATCTTCCTCTGGATGCAACAGAGTCCTTAACTCCATCATGGTTATCCAGGTTGATCTCATTAAGAACAAGCTTGGGTTTGATGATGCTTTCAATTACAAGGAAGAGCCTGATCTGGATGCAGCTTTGAAAAGGTAAGTGCACATTATATAAAATTGGAATAGAAATATTAGCCACTATTGGCACTTAACATATCCGCATATGCCTAAGCCTAATAATCAAGCACTAATTGTTTTTTATTCTCTGTCATTAGGTACTTCCCTGAAGGCATTGACTTCTACTTTGAGCAAGTTGGGGGTAAAATGCTTGATGCAGTGCTCCTAAATATGAAGGTCTATGGCAGGATGGTTATGTGTGGAATAATTTCACAGTACAATCTTTCTAGGCCTGAAGCCCTAAAGAATTTGATGCATATTATAATCAAGAGACTAAGTATAAAAGGATTTACTCATCGAGATCAACATTATCTCTATCCAAAGCTCTTAGAGACTGTGCTGCCTTACATTAGAGAAAAGAAAATTGTCTATGTTGAAGATATTGTTGAAGGACTTGAGAATGGACCAGCAGCTCTGGTTGGACTGTTCACCTGTCGCAACTTTGGAAAACAAGTTGTTGCACTTGCTCATGAGTGATCATTCAAGTATATCAAATGTTAATGCATCCTTTGGTGCTAGTGTTATAAAGTACTTAACAATAAGTAGTGGTATGCACTGATATGTTATGTTGGACTTGTAAACCTACTAAATTAATTTGAAGAACAATTTTCTTTTCTTTTTTTGAGTAAATTTACTTGTTATATCAAAGTTATTCTCGCTTCCTGTGAGTTTTTTTTATAATTTACAATTTTACATTTCAGCGCAACAATAATTCATTGAAAAAAACAATTTTTTTTTAAATGATATATCAGTACATGATTAAGAAATAGTAAAATTAATTAATTAAAGCGCCTACAAGGCAAGCTCTTTGTGCCAATAATGTATTCCAGCTTGCTGCGTACAAGACAATCCTCATGTCTATAGATAACCTTTTTCACTGCTTTTATTAAGCCCACCCTTGAATGGATCCCTTACTAAGGCCCACATAACTAACACAAACAGAAACTCTTATGCGGACTAAGATTTGTCTCCTTAACTTTGAATGGATCCCTTACTAAGGCTCACATAATGATGTTTTTGTATACGGTTGGAAACTCAACTTTGCATGATAAAGATTTATATTGATTAGGAATCTGATAGCTACTGAACAATAAATGCAAAAGATCAATGCAATTGTATAATATTTGATTATCAACGATAATTTGAGGTTGCCGACAACTCTAGAAAATGCTGGGAAAGAAAGGAAGAATTTGATACAAGTTTTTAGCAACCCTCCAAAAGCAACCACGACCTCTAATTAAAGGAAAGAGACAAACAGTAATACCACAACAATGGGCTCATAACAACCCAAGCCCACTACAAGTAGAATAATATTTGGACTCTCGCCACCTATGTCCCACGTGTTCCCATTAGGTAATCTTTAGTCCATTTGGCCCTCATCTTGACTCTTGTCCCTCTTCTAGGGGCTTCTTCTTCCTGAGGCTCATTCATTTCTATCTCTTTTTTTCCTCCACCTTCTTCACCTTCTTCTCCTCCTCTTCCTTCCTCAAGGGTTGTATCAGATCCCTCCTTCCTTAAGGACTTGATCTTGCCCACAAGATCAAACTGGGGAAAAGCTTGAAAAACTCAGAAATTGACACCTTAGAAGCATCTTCCAAGGGCAAACCACGCCATTAAATAAGGACCTGCAAGTCCTAAATTTTTTCTTTCGGCACAGCGTGCGAACTCACAATGGCCAGTAGTTTTGTCCCCGGATGATTCTCCCAAGTCACCGGAGGTAATGGTTGCGGATGAAAAAAAACAGATTTTGACGATAAGCTTTTAGCAAGGAGACATAAAAAATTGGGTGTATACGTGATCCCTCTAAAAGCGTCAAATGATACATGACAGATCTGATACGTTCAGAGATCGAAAGGGACTATAGTACATTCGATGAAGCTTGGAGGAGGTCTGAAGTTTGACCAACACCTAATCACCTACGGCGAATTGCACGTCACAACGGTGCTTATCAGCCTGATTCTTTATGGTTGACGTTTGCGGTGCAGATTGTCCTAGAGATGCCTAATGATATCGTCTCTCTAAGTCAATAAGGTATCCACTGCCTCGATAGGTGAAGCTACACCATCATACAGTTGCAAAACTGGAGGGGAGACACCCATAGAGAATCTGGAATAGGGTTGAACTAATAGAAGAATGAACCGGCAAGTTATAAGAGAACTTAGCCCAAGGTAAATACTGAACCCAGCTTCGCAGATTTTCCATGGTATATCATCGCATATATTATTCTAAACCTCGATTTGTGACCTGTGTTTGACCATCACTTTCTGGGTGATTTGCAATGTTGAAGTGGAGATGGGGCCACTCAACCAAGATAATTCTTGCCATAACTTGCTGAAGACACAATCTCGACCTAAAATAATATAGCGAGGGATGCCATGGTGACAACCGATATTAGAGAGGAACACCGAAGCAACCATTGAAGCCGTGAAATTCCCAACCAAGGCAGAGAAATGTGCATACTTACAAAGTCTATCCACCATTACCAGAATGGCAGTTTTCCTTCCAATTGTGGTAGGCCCACTATGAAGTCCATTGAGAGATCTTCCCACACCACCTTAGGAATCGCCAGAGGTTGTAAAAGACCAGCAAGGGACAGAGGTTGATATTTAGTGACTTGACAAACAGGGTAGGTTCTCATAAATTCTTGAACGTCATGCTTCATATTTGGCCAGTAATAATGTGTGGAAATATGATGCAAAGTCTTGTGGATACCTCTATGCCCCCTGATCACATTGGAGTGGAATTCATGTAACATAGTAGTTCTTATGTCCAAAGTGCTTGCCATAATGATTTGCCCCTTGAACAAAATCAATTTATCCTTGAAAGAGTAGTGTTCAAATCCTTCTTTCTGTTCTTCAATGGCTTTGGTTATGCTAATCAACTTTGATTTACTTTTGACCTTGGCCTTAATTGAATCTAACAAAGGATTAACAAGTGTGGACAAAGTCATTATCACGGGCTGATCAGATTCTATGTCTTTCTCAACTTCATGTACCATGGAAAAGGCATTAGCTATCTTATTAATATTCCCAAGATGATACTCAACTATATAGTCAAACCCTAGTACTTTTACCAGGAAACGTTGTTCCTCAAGTGTTTGAATTAGTTGGGCTATTAACTCTTTTATTGCTATGCTGATTTGTTCTGATAGTAAACTTCCTTACCAACTAGTACTGGCGAAACTTTGCAACTCATCTATTATGGAAAACAGCTCCCTAACATAGGTGGAGACTTGCTGCATTTTGGGAGATATCTTATAGCAAAAGTAAGTTATTGGCTGGTTGTCCTGGTCGAGCATTGCCCCAATCCCAATTCCAGATGCATAAGTGGTTAGAACGAAAGGTTTACTAAAGTTTGGTGAAACTAACATTGGAGGATTAGATAAGGCTTCTTTTAATCTGATCATTGTTTGAGCTGCCTTCAAGTCTCACTTGAAAATATCCATCTAAATGAGTGTGGTTAGAGGTGCTACTATCTATGAAAATCATCTAACAAATTTTATGTAATACCTTGCTAATCCAATGAACCCTTTTAACTGTTTCATTGTTGCAGGCTCCTTCTAATCCATAATTGCTTTAATTTTGTTCTCATCCGGTCTCACCCCTATTGCGTCGACCACATGCCCTACATACTCCACTTTAGGCTGAGCAAATGGGCAATTTTTGAGATTAGCATAGGGTTTGTTTACCTGCAAACACCCCAATATTGCTCGCATGTGCTCCAAATGATCCTTTAATGTCCCGTTATACACTAAAATGTCATCAAAGAAAACAATCATAAATTTTCGCAAGAATATCTTAAGTACAGAGTTCATGATCCCTTGAAAGGTTGCTGCGGCATTAGTGAAACCAAAGGGCATGACCACAAACTCATCGTGACCCTCATGTGTGCGAAAAGTTGTTTTTATAAATGTCTTGTTCAACCATCCGAATTTGATGGTAACCAGACTTGAGATCCATTTTAGAGAAAATTGTGGCTCCCGCTAGTTCATCAAGCATATCATCATCCACTGTAGGAATGAGGAATCAGTTAGTTACAGTCACTTGGTTGAGATCCCTATAATCCACAAAAAATCTCCAATTCTTATCTTTCTTCTTAACAAGCAGGGCAAGAGATGAAAATGGACTTGGGCTGTGGCGAATCACTTTTGATTCCAGCATCTCTTTCACCATTTTGTCTATTTCAGTATTTTGAAAATGTGGATATTGATATGGTCTGACATTTATGGCTTTTGTTCTAGGTTCAATGTGAATTTGGTGATCCTCAGCACGGATTGGAGGCAATTTGGTTAATTTTTTTAAGACTCCTTCAAAATCTTTCAACACCTGTTGCACCCATGTATCAAGGTTTTCTTACCTTTGTGTTTGATTCCCCATGACATGTTCTATAACATGCAATTGGTACAAGCAAGCTACTGAGTTAGAGGAGGTTAACCTGCGAAGCTGATTCAACTGAATGGCCTCCATAGTCATACTAGGAGTCCCTTGTATCTCCATACATTAACCATCCTTTTAAACTTCATTATCAATTCCTTGAAGTTAATTGTGACATCACCCTACTCAGATAGCCCTTGCACTCCCAAAACTACCTAAGCCCCCTGGATTGGTAACACATACAGGTCGAGACAGAAGCAATGTCTTTGTATCTCCATATTAACTCGCGGACACACCATTACGCAATTTATTATCTCTCTATCTCCAACTGTAAATAACCAATTCAACCCAAAAGCTTAATTTGTTAGGTGAGACTACATTAATGGTTTTTATATTTCTATAACACACCTCTTCACATGAAAGCCCATTAGGCTGAAGGGTGGAGATGCATCAGGCCCAGCCTACATATGCTAAGAAACTCCATAATAATTAATTAGCCTATAATGATCCGAGTATTTTAAGATATGGGAGACCAAAGGTTTTGATGAGTGTAGCCAAGCCTTGATGATTGATGAATCCCGTGAATACTTGAAGAAACAGCTTATACTTGATAGGGAAAGAATGTGGGCCTACGATTCACACTTGAGGGGGAGGAATCCAAGTGAGTGGGTGAAGTCCCAGATTGGTCAAGAATGGACTAAGTGAACACCATATAAGTGGAAGGACCCACGCACCTAAAGCCTTAAGGTTTTAAGTTGAATTTGTTCTTTACATGGTATCAGAGCTTCGTGTCCCGGGTTCAATACTCACCACCCTCACTTTCTCTTGTGGAATTCCTTAGCAGAGATAGGTGAGTTTGTGCATTATCCACCCTTCAAGCCAGTGGGATCTCTTATGAGGGGGCGTGTTAGAGATATATAAAACCATTAATGTAGTCTCACCGAACAGTTTAAACTTTTGGGTTGAATTGGTTCTTTACACATACCAATACTTGAAATCTCTGGGTAGGTGTAGTTTCCAATCCCAAAAATTTCACCAAACGATCCTGTATAAAATTGTGAGTTGATCCACCATCTACCAGAATCTGAACTGTGGCATTATTGATTCTCCCTTTACTTGTAATGTATTAGTGGAATGTTGCCCAACCATGGCATATAAACTGATTTTCAGCATCGAGTTTTCTTCTCCCCATATCTTTTCATTACTTATTTCATGCTCCAACCCATGATTATCAATTTCTGGTGTACCATCCACTTCTTCCTGCACCATCATAATAAACATCTTTGCTTTGCAAACATGGTTCCTATGAAACTTTTCATCACAGTAACAGTGTAACCCTTCTCCCTCTTCTCCATCATTTCAGCAATAGTCAATTTCCTAAGAGGTTTCCCCTAGTGACTCTCGCACCAATATTAACTGATTTCTGGGGTGTTGGTAAAATGCCAAACTGATTAATGGTACTGGAACTTGCATTGTTTCGATTGTAATATGTTTTCCCATTACTTTTATCATTAATCTTGTCCTCTACTAATTTGGCTAAATCGATTGCTTGTTCCAGAGTTTCAGTGGCGTATTTCTTGTTACAACCCTGATTCAAAGAAACTCTGAAGGCTCACATCATCAATACCGATTGCTTGATTAGCCAAATGCTCAAATTGTGTTTGATACTCAGCAACCATAGCTACCTGAGTCAAACGACCCAGTTCTCCTTTCAAGTCTTGATATTATGAAGGACCAAATCTGGCGCGCATGGCAACCAAAAATTGCTCCCACATTCGCAAATGCTCATTGTGATCCATCCAATGGTACCACTCCTCTGCAGTTCCATCTATGTTAAAGGATGTTATTGTGAATTTTTTGGCATCAGTGAGGTTATGAAACATATAGAATTGCTGGATTTTATGTATCCATGGCTCTGGATTCCCAACAGAGAAGCGAAGAATCATAGGCTTCGCCGATTTAAAAGCATTGTTACCGAAGAAATTTCCAAGACCATCGCCTGATGAACTTTCTGTCTTGCTTTTGTGTTTCTAATTTTGGTCCAATTTTTCCTCCATTAAAGTTAATTTCAGATTCATTTCTTTCAACAGATTACCCCGAGAATTGAACTGCTGATCATGATGTGCTTATCGCGTTAAGCATTCTTCGACTATGTTCTGCTTCACAATGCTTCGAGTTCCTTCTGCTATGGTGGTGATCAGTAGTTGACTCTCAACGAAAGCACAAAAAATGATAGCTACTGAACAACAAATGCAAAAGATCAATGCAATTGTATAATATTTGATTATCAATGGCAGATCAAGATTGCCGACAACTCTAGAAAATGCAAGAAAATAAGGGAAGAATTATGTTACAAGTTTTTAGCTACCCTCCAAAAGCAACCATGACCCCTAATTAAAGGAAAGAGAAAAACAATAACAAGCACAACAATGGACTCGTAACAACCCAGGCCCATTACAAGCAAAATAATATTTAGACTCTCACCACCTACGCCCCACGTGTTCCCACCAAGTAATCTTTAGGAGCTTCTTCCTCCTTCCCATAGGCTCATTCACTTCTACCTCTACTTCTCCTCCAACTTCGCCGTCCTCTCCTCCTCTTCCTTGCTCAAGGGTTATATCAGAATCCATAAATTCAATTACTATTTTTTAGTTGAGATATATTGACATAGGCTACTCCTATGCCTGTTAACACATTAGGACAAATAGGTACTGTGATCTCTCCCTAAACACGAAGAAAAAAAAAATTCCCTCCAAAATCTGGTTCACTGTCACCATCACCGAAGCACCCAGTGGGACCAGGTGTGGGTGTTACTGGAATACTTCAAAGCTTGATGAGCTCACAAAAATATGTACTGTCCTAGCCATTGGCCCAGTCGAATTTATTTTGTTTATCACTTTTTAAACTTGTTCCCACCTTATATAAATGGTCTGCGTGATACAACAAGAAAGAATAATAATTAAGATGAATATAAATTAAGAAAGTGAAAAAAAATTAAAAGTAAAAAAAGGGGGGTAACAAGTGCTTCTTTATTAGTCAACTTTCCTAACACCTTTTACCCAGATATCTCCATGATGATTCTTTTACCCAATTCCTATGCTGTCGAAGGTGCACTCTACATGACCAGTTACCAGCATTTTGCTCAGCACAAACGACACTAATCTTCCTTCCACAAGCAACATAGAGACCGCAGCTTGCTGGAAAAGTTAACAGAGAAAAAGAAAGTAACAACAAAAATGGAAAAATCCCATTCAGTGTAAACTAGTACCTTATCTGCATCCTGAAAAGCAAGTACATCCCCTCTCTAACTTTTGCTTCCATGAGACAATAACACTGACACTGAAATAATGCTTTTTTTTTCCCCTTTTCTACAAGGGCTATATTAAATGAAAATGAACAGACCCAAGATTACAAAAATCTCATATTTAATTATTTATTCCTTTTGTTTTTCTCTTGAATCATGATTGAAGAATATAATGAAAAGAAAGTGTGGTAATTGAAAATGTGCTAACTGCTAAGTTGGGGTACGAGTCAGGGGTCTTTTAGGGGCCTTTTGCTCGGCTGGTAAATATCTGAGCTCGTTTAATAAAAGCTCGTGTTGGAATCAGGCTTGGCCTTGTATAAAAACTCGTTTAATAAAAAGGCCTCAGGGCTCTAATTCAGAAGCTCGGCCTTAGAGCCTCCGAGGCTAGCCTAGTATATAAATATTTATTTATACTTTTTATGCTACTTGTAATAACTCTATCTAGTCAATTTATTTCACCCCATTTTATTGGTTTAACAGACTTTTTGAATGATTTTGTTCTATATTATGCTATTTGGATATATATTGAATTTATGTATATTTATGGAATTACTAGTGCTGTTCTATATTATCCTTCATCCTCCTTCACACAAACAAATCCACAAAAACTCATTTGTTCCACTGTGCACTGCTCGTTTGTGTCAATTTATTTTTTATTTTATTTATTTTATTTTTATTTTTGTTGGCACTTTTTTTATAATGGGCTAAGATAATATAACATGTTATCTACCTTCTCTCACTTTAATTTTTTTATTTATTGTAGACTTTGTAAATTATTGCTGCAAATTGAAAGTTAAGGTTTCTATCTGGAAATTGATTTTTTGTGGAATTCTGTTCTCTTATTTTTATTCTTTAACATGCTAACAGGCTAAGACAGGCTTCACACAGGCTTTTATTTTTTGTAAATAAATCAGGCCACATGCCAATATTATATTCGTAACAGGTAACAGGCTAAGGCAGTCGGACACGTTTAAATACAAACTTGACCCGTTAAAATCAAAGCTCGGCTCGGCTCGGCCCGTTAACACCCCTACCGCTGAGTATCATTTTTCTCCTACATTTTTTGTGCAAGTAATTTTTCAATTTCTAGAAATGTGCTACTACTCACACATGCTTCCCTCAACTTATATCAACGTGGAAAATGTTGCAATAAGGCTGAATCAGTTGTTATGATCCCAAAGCCAAACTACACTGTTTAATTTGTTATAATAACGAGTCAAATTAAAAAAGCAAAGTAACTGTTTCCAAAAAAAAAAGAGAAAAAAAGAAGAAGCAAAGTAACTTTGTGATTGTGATTCCGTGCCGGCCAGAGCAATATCTCAACAATCACTATTCACATTTTTGTCTAAGCAAGAACAAAGGCAGAAAAGTTGCCTGCTTAGCATTTACTTTATGTGTAATAGAGACAACACCTGTTCCCTGATCACTAAGCATGGTGACACACTAAACTACTCAATCCATCACCATTTTCGTGTGGTTTGGGATTGGAGTATACAAACTTAAGTTTGTAAATTGATTTTGATTAAAAATAAGATTGAATGAATTGATTTATATTTAAAAGGTAAGTTTGATATAATAAATGTTGTTTAGATAGTTTTTATAAAAGGAAATTGTTGTGAGTGTAGCATGAGAAAGTTTTCTCATGCTACACTCACAACACATGAGTGAGTCTCATCTTAACTTTTTTGTCTTCCCACTTTTTTGTGCAGCTCACTTATATATTGTGAGTGTAGCGTAAGAAGATGAGAAAATTAATTCTCTTTTATAAAAGTTAATTTTAGTAGTATACCTATCAGAAAGGATATATTTTTTCTTAGTTAAATTAACATTATTGAAATAATAATATTAAGTGTAGTATCGAGTTTCAATTGATCATCGACTCACTCAAATTATTAAGTCAACGTAATTCAATGAGTGAGACATTGGTTAAACCTGTTAATCCGTATATATATATGAGTTCATATTTTCTTATGTTGCAAGATAGCATGAGATAAAAAAAGTAGAGTCAAATTAAATGTGAGTCCCACATTTTATATTATAAAAGAAAAAGAAAATTAATTAGCACGAAAAATAAATTTGTGTAGGAAAATATGTTGCTCTCCTATGGCAAGAGAGCATGATTTCCGATATATATATATATATATATATATATATATATATATATATATATATATATATATATGACTTTAATATTTCTACCGTGAATGTAGATAAGTTATTTATATTCACTGTCAAAACGACGTCGTTTTGGGTTAAAAAATTAAAAAAATTATAATAAAAAACTATTATAACCCTGAAATAAATTATAGTTACAAAAATACTTTGATTTCTGCCTCAAAACGACGTCGTTTTGAACTCAATATAGATATGTTATCTACATTGACTGTAGAAAAAGCGGACCATATATATATATATATATATATAGGGCTTAACATTTCTGCAGCAGCTGTAGATAGTGTTATCTACAGCTGACACAGAAAAGTGGGCCCCACGGCTTTTTAAAAAAAAAAAAAAAAACTAAGGATCTGTTGCCGTATCCTAGGATTCGGATGTGTATCCTTGCTTGCTGTAGGTACAGCAACTGCAGAAATTATTTTGCTATATATATATATATATATATGGAGAGAGATCATTTGACTCAAGAGTAAGACTTTACTCTCCATCCTAACCGTTGATTTCCGTCCATCCAACGGTTATAATTTAGGAAGTTATATTAATTAATTAATTATTAATTATACTATTAATGACAACCGTTGATTTCCGTCCATCAACGGCTGGGATTTGGAGTAAGACTTAAAAGTCTTACTCTGGAGTCAAAAGAACCCTATATATATATATAAGTTTATAATAGATATATAAAAATATATTTTGGCTTAACGGTTGACCAATTCTCCGGTTTTAATAGTACTGATTTCATAAGACATTTACAATTTTTAGTTGAGGTGAAAGTCTTCCAAATATTATTGCCGTCTCTTAATTACTCATCAACTTTTTTGCAATCCTTGTGTTATTCTCTCCTTGCAATGATTCCAGACCTTACAGTTCTGTTCATATGCGGGTTTGGTTCTTGATTGCTTCTGGATTCTACTTGATGAGAGCTGTCTTGAGCCCACGTGAGACCAAGAGCTAATATAATACAAGTGGTCCTCTCATACACCCCAATGGGTAAAAGAATTGAATAGGCAACAATTTACATATAGTAATTGGCATGAAGAAAAAGGCATACAAATTCTCCTGATATTACAACTACGTGTTAGACATGAACACATGGAGCAATTATAAGCTTTGTTACCTTAAGTGGTTGGCGACCTTACAACCACCTCAACCCACAATTTTATCTTCAATAATTAAAAAAACTTATTTTGTATACTTTACTTTTTTACCCCGGGTCAAATCTTCAACCTCAAGAATAATCAAACCAATTGCTGTTTTTCAATTCTAAAGGATGAGATTAGATCAAAACATAAATGGTAAGGGACTGAGTAGTCTTCTCTTAGAATCTGCACATATCACGGGAATAATGGATTTGACCATTGTGCTGAATTCTATGTTTGAGGGGCTACACTTAGTCACAAGACATATTAGGTGAAGACCCAAAAAAAAAAATTAAAAAAAAAATTGAAGAAAGGTTTCTTTGTAGCTTCAAAATAAAGCAGTATCTTTCTTCAGATTGCCACTTTAGCCTCCAGGGACTCCTCTAGTTTAGGGTAATTTAAGTAACAAAGCGACAAAAAGTTAGTATCTATAGAAACTAGAATCCTTTTTCCATAATCACGCATCCCAAAAGACTCTAGTCACACATTGCAAAGAGTAACTATAAGATCTTAAAGCTGTGTTCAAAATGAAGTAGTATTATTTAGATTATTGATTATCACTGAGAAGATGCATTGGCCATGAATTATAAAACCATGTTTTCTATATTTCCACTGGAGGATGAAAATTTGGAAATCTCCAAGAAAAAAAGAAAAAAAATGAAAAGACAAACATTCTTAATATTAATTGAATCAGTGAAGGGTGAACTAATTGTCATTTGCAGCAAAAGAATGGAATTCTCAGAATATTCTTGGATATAGGAAGAAACAAAAATTTCAATTGAGAGACTACTAAATTGTCATGTTCCATTAAAATGAAAGGAAACAGCTATCTCCTACCAAATAAAGATATAAAGCACTAAGAACAAAAATCATATACCCTGTACATTGCAATTTCTTTCATCATTTGGGGTAATGACAAAACATTCTGAGAATTCCAAACAGTCATTCAGGTACCTCAATAGCAGATGCTTCAAAATGATGCAAAACCCAGGATGCCCATTTTCTTATTCATCAACAGGAGCAGGTAGATTGAGATCAATCAGACAAGGAACAGCAGGAGCACCTTGTTTGATCACCTTGGTGTTTTCTTCAGAACCTCCAATGAAATGGGATCTTTTATGACCTCCTAAGGCTTGGCCTGACCTGAAAGTTTTGTAGCAGATTGGGCACTCATGTTCCTTGCTTTTCTTTGACTTCAACTTCTTCTTGGCCTTATTGCTGGATTTCTTTCCATTGAGAGCCTTATTCTTACGAGAGTTGGGAGCAGAAAAAGAATCAGTATCTGAACTGTTTTCATCACTCGCATCGGTTGAATCATGAGAGCTATTGTCCCTTTCACCTGCCGAACAATCATACTTCCAACTTTTCCTACCATTCTCATAGATTTCATCATTGGTAAAACCATTTGATGTCGACTTGCTAGAAACGCCAACTAAGTTGTGACTAAGAGTATCATAGTTGGCTCTCTTTCTCGAATCAAACTTCCTTGTAGTTCCATCTGTTCCATCATAATCCAAATCCTCCATCACTAATTTCTTAAACACAGTTGCAGTGGATTTGCTTCTGCCTCTGCTAAGTATTTTCCTCGATTCAACATCATAATCCTCTATCCGAGACTTTTCTCCCACCTTCACCCCCTTGAATTTATCACTTGTAACGTCTGAGTCTAACATTTTAGTTTTGGGACCATATCTGAAATATCTAGAATCTGAATTATCACAAGCACCAATCTCAGCAGATTTCAACTTCATGTCCTTGACCAGCTTCTTCTCCACAAGCTCATAAGCATTAAACAAAAAGTTGTTACCATTACTCACAGCAACCCTCGTATCAAGAGAGGGTGATTTTGCCTCTAGAACAAACGAGTTGTTATCAGAAGACTCAGTAACAGTAGCAAAACGACCCCTGTGGCTAGAATCTTTGGACAACATCATCAAACACCTAGCCACCTCCTCTTGCTCCTGTTCAACCTCTGACACAGGTGAAGAACCAGAACCATTGGCCAAAGGAACAACAGAAGAAGAAGAAGAAGAAGGGTGATTGGCAAGGGCAAGGGTCTTGAACCTGGTTCTCTTGGATTTCCTTGGATGTGTTGGAGCACAAGTCTCAGTATCAGATTGACTATCCATAACCAATTTCTGCTTCTCACTCTCTTCAAACTTGTTGTTTCCCTTTTCTTTCTCTGAATGACAAGCCATGTGACCACAGAGAGCTTTCAATGATGGGAAACCTTTCCCACATTCTTTGCAGAACTTCTCTTCATGTTCCAATGTTGTACGATGCACAAACCTCATTGTTTTCTTGGGGTTCTCTCTGAGGCCATAAATGGAGTTCCCACCACCATCTTCAGACCATAAATCTCTCTTATTCCTCTTCCTTCCACCATCCAACTTGAGCATATCACAATCAACATTACTTCTTTCTTCACTCATATGAGTCCTGATGTGACCACCCAGAGACTTCCCACAAGGAAACCTCTTGCTACAATACTTGCACACAAACTTCCTCTCCTCCATGGATTAATGTGATGTGATGTGAATCTGATCCTGATATGAAAACCCAGCAAAAAACTATATCACACACCTCAAATCTGCAAGGACAATAAACATTCCATGATCATGCCACCACCCAAAGGGTGAAAGGTAGAGAGACTCACTGGAGAGGAAAAAAGAGAGCTAAAGGGACAAAATTCAGATCACCAAAGTTTCTAGCTTTTTAACCAGGTGATGATCAGAAGAGAATCAATATGGTCAGATGTGACAGTTGTATAAGTACAAGATCCAACCCACAAAAAGGGAAGAGACCCCTTAATTTCCGTTTCCCAAAAGAATGCTCAAAATTTATTGGGTATGTAATTTTTTTTAAAAAAATCAAATTTTGAAGAAATGGGGTTGTTAATTGCTAATTGCTAATTGCTAATTGCTACTAGCGGTGGCATGAAGAACAATGAGTAATGAGAGGGAGCTAACCATGACTCTTTTTTTCTCTTTGATTATTTATCTCTCTTGTATGTGATGAGTGTAATAGTTGGAGTAGAATTCCATGCATGAAACAAAATACATTAACTATAAAGAAAAAAAAAAAAAGGAGAGTGATAGGCGGCACGTGTACTTGAGTGAAAACCATTGGCAGTTGATTTGAACGGTCAAGATTTGTGGTTGTTTTGGAGATCTCTAGACTCTAGGCATTGGGGAGTACCAGATATGCGATATGATATGGCACACCAAAACTGAAGCATCCAATCTGTGCCTTAAATTTGGTCTTGCATCTAGGCTCACACAGGGGAAGGGTCAGAATCTCCAACCGTTATTGCCACAATCAAATTGATATTTAATTGCATTTTTGTAACATATATAAAATCTTTATTATAATGTTTGTGGCTGTAATACCCTGTTTTCCCCATATCTTCTCCTTATTGCAAATGGCCACCTTGATGATGTTTCCTGTGTTTTGGAATCAACTCAAGTAGAGATTTTTGTGCCATGATTTCTTTGCTATTTGATATGCGCTTAGCATATAAGGAAATCTGAGCCAAAAAAGAGAAAGAATGTTGATGAAATCTTGAGAAAAAGAGCAAGAATCACCGTTAATTTGTCAAAATCTTAATCAAGGATTAAATACTGATTTTATGCTAATTTTGTAGGAAAAAGCAAACAAACGGGGCAATTTTGGAAAAAGGAAAAGATTTAAAAATAAAGTGTGGATATTCAGCAATTAGATCTCTTTCCAAATTAGAGATAAGATTACAAAGAGATGCGAAAAAGATATGATCAAGATCGCGACAGATTCCATAAAGATTTGATGAAGATTTATTCAGAAAAGATATGGAATTAAAGCGGAAACAAATCTAGATGATTTGTGAGAAGATTGAATCAAGATACAATAAAGATTTGAAATTCTAATTTATCAATCAAATCTCCAAGATTTTTACATGAAAAAGAAAACAAAGTTTAAATCAAATACAAATCTTGGATGGACTCAAAGGAAGATTAGATGATGGGCCCAATTCCTCTGGCTATAAATAAGGAGCTTGGGAGCACAACCAAGGAACCGATTAACAACTCGGAGCAAGCAGTAGAGGACTGAAGATCAAGAATTCTTTTCCATTCTTTCCAGTAATTATAGTTTTTATGCTTTCTTTTGAATATTTGTTTATGTCAGATATGACTATGTCTGGCTAAGTTCTTTTATTGTAGTTAGGGTCACAAAACCCTATGTGAACCCTTGTTATGACGGATTGATTTAAATTATTTTACTCGTTTATATAAATTTCTTTATCTTACCTTGTGCGTATTTGATATTTTCTTTATTAAACCTGATCAATTTGATAGTTGAAAATAGTTTGAGGGTTAGAACCTTAAATAGGGATATTGGGGTTTCTGATCTTGAAAGGAGATAAGATAACTATTGGTATGCATACTAGGGATAGATGTATATTTAATTGCAGATGTTGAAATTATTGTGTTCATTGCTTAATTCTCATGAGGGGTTACTAAGGGATTAGGATTCTAAGTGAGGTTAAAGGGTTAAGTTACCAAGGGATTGTGATTTAATTATTAATATATTGAGATCATAATTATCTGAGAAATTATATAAATAAGTATTTTGTATCAATTCAAAGTAATAAGTGGGGATCATAGGGAGAGTGTTCCCTAACTGCAATTCTTTCTCATATTTTCAAAACCAACTCCATTATTATTCTTCTTTTCATTCTTTAAAATACAAAAACTCAAAAATAAGTCTTTACTTTTATGGTTACTAAGATTCAATTTAATTTTCCCAACAAAGGATCAAGTTTTTCAACTTAAAGTGACTGATTATTTTAGTACTTGGTTTTCAATCCCTGAGGAGACGATCTTTCTTACTACTTTACTACTTATGCGAAACGGTATATTTGCCGGATAGCATCACTATTCATTAATTTATTTTGTGTGTGTGGCAATTTTGGATATTAAAATATAAATATATTAGTTGATTTATTTTGCCATTGCCATTCTTTTTACTGATTGAAATTCAAAATGAGGTCTATTCGACGACCTTACTCAAGTGTGAAGATATTCATTTTAATAATCATGTTTCTCACATATGTTGCCACCAGATTAATTTATAAATGAGTTTACATTTTTGCCGTTGTTGTACGTGCATCAATCAAATATTTGCCATATATATACTTGAAAACATTAAATGCAGAGAATCATAATCATACAAAGGATGAAAGTATTAAATGTGGGAAATCATAACCATACATATGTCGTTGTTGTACATAAAGCAGCTGCAGAAATGATTTTACCATTTATAAATTATAATATCTAAATTCTTTTTTTTTAATGCTTAATGAAAATTGAAAAGCCACTAAAATGGGAGTGTGTATGAGACAATCATTCTGTCTCTGGCAATGTTTCTGAAAAGAAATAATATTTATGTGCCTTAGAACATTTTCTGAGAAAAAAATATGTTTGATAACATGTTATATTTTTATTCCGAGAATGAGAATTGCGTTTGATAACACAACAAATAATATAATAAAAAAGAGAGGGAGTATTCTTACTACCAAAAAAATTACTACCAACTCACTACCTATCTAATTATAATTGGATTAGTATTTTATCTAATTATAATTGGATTAGTATTTTCTCTCTTTTCAGAAAACTTTTCAGCATTCTCTCTTTGATCCAATGGAGATTAAATATGTAGTAAGTTGGTAGTGAATTCTTTTTGTAGTAAAATTATCCCCCTTCAATAAAAAATAATTCCTATTGAGCATAATTTTTTTTTAATCATCACTTTCTTTTTCATATTACGCGATGGCGGTGGTGGCAGTGTGGTGGTGGTAATGGTAGCGGTGGCGGCGGCTATGGAGGTATAGGTGGTGGCGGTGGCAGTGGCATGGTGGTGGAGGTGACGACAGTGGCTGCAGCGATGGTGGAGGAAATGGTGGCAGTGTTGGCGATTATGGTGGTGGTGGTGACGGTAGTGGTTGTCATGATGGTGGTAGTGACAGCAGTGGTTGTAGTGATGGTGGTAGGGGTGTTCGCGGTTTGGATTGGATCGGTTTTGGAACTAAAAATCATTCGATTCAACCTTCGTTTTGATTATGTAATCATCCATTCGGTTTGGATTTTTTTTCAAATCCGATCCGATCCAATCCAATTTTTTTCGGTTTGGATTGGATCGGTTTTCGGTTTTTTGAAAATCCTAAAATTTGTTTCATAATTATTGTGCAAATAACATCTTTTGTATATATTGGTTTTGTAAAAAAAAAAATTGAAATACAAAAGCATCAGTAAAAAATAATCTATATATATTTTTTTTGACAATGAGATATAAAGCTTTACACAGATAAAATTTTGTTGATGAGATGTGACTAGATTTTTTCTTGGGTTTAGTTGATGGTTAATGGGTCTTGGGTTTAGAAATTTTTGAGATATGATTGAGGAAAGACCCAAGTAAGTAGAGTAGAATTAATATATTTGATCGGTTTAGATTGGATCGGTTTTCATCAATCAATCCGAAAACCGATCCAATCCAATTAAAATTTGTAGCTTTTTTTCGATTTTCGATTTTTCGATTTTCGGTTCGGTCATCGCGGTTTGAATCGGTTTGGTTCAGTTAATGAACACCCCTAGATGGTGGTTGGTGAGGGTGAGGGTGGCGGTGGCGGTGGCGTGGTGTGGTGTTGGTGGTGGTGATGAAGTTAGTGGCTATGGCGATGGTAGTGGTGGTGGTGATGACGTTAGTGGCTATGGTGATGGTAGTGGTGGTTGGTGACGGCAGTGGCTGCGATGATGGTGGTGATTGGTGGCAGTGGTGGTGATGGTAGCGATGGTTGTGGTGACGGTGATGGTAGTAGTGATGACAGTGGCATGGTGGTAGTGATAGTGGCGATGGGTGGAGGTGGTGGTGATGGTGGCGATGGCCTCGTGGTGGTGGTGACGACAGTAATGGTGGTATAACAACAGCGGCGACGAAGATTGTTGTGGTGGTGTCAAGATGATGATGGTGGTGATTATGGTAATGGTGGAGAGAAACAAGTGTTTATCATTTTGTTTCCAGGAACAAAAAAGTCAAAAAAAAAATGATTTTTTTTTTCTAGTTCCCCAGCACAAAATTTAAACCGATTCATCCCCGGAACAAAAAAATAAACTGATGTTATCAAACGAGTTTTTTATCCCTTTCTGTTCTCATGAACAGAAATTAAAAAAAAAAGATTCTGAGAAGGTTGTCATTCACATCCTTGGTCTAGTGTGGTGGGATTTTTTCGTAGTTTGTATTAAGTTATGCGTACAATTTTCATTATTGTATCCAAAAAAAAAATGAATTTTAAATCTTAACTTAAGGTGTTTATACTATTCTTTTTTTTCGGTAAACATTTATACTCTTCTTTAACTAAATGCTAAACCCTGGTAAATAAATATTAAAATTCAAAATATTGAAATTATGTTCCTGTTTTCACCAATGGTATTCTATTTAGGGGTGAAAGTGGATTGGGCTAGGCCAAGCTTTGTCCCAAAAAGTCCAAGTCTATGCCAAAAAATTTCAATTTGACCTTGCCCGATAGCCTAGTACAAGTCTAACTGTTAGTTTGACTTGACTAGGGTGTAAATAGGCTAGCCTTTGACTTAAATAGGTTAGACATGTGTAAAATATTTAAGCCTAGCCTGACCTGTTAGTCTTATGTATGGCCAAATTATAAGTCTGGCATGGCCTATGTCAAAAAAATAAAAGCATTGTCCTAGACTTGTTAGCCTGTTTAAACCTATTAAACATTTAATAATTAAAATAATATTACTTTATTATTCAAAATCATTAACATATTAATTTTATTTATTTTCTTTAAAATAAATATTATTATATAGGCCGGCTTGTAGGCTAGACATGTAAAAGAAATCTTATGGCCTATATTCTAAATAGGCTTTTTTAAAAGTCTGGGTCTGTTCTATTTGACTATATGTAATAGGTCGAGCTTGACCTGATATAGGCTAGGCCGTATACCTTTGTAGGCCGGCCTTGCCCATTTACACCTCTAGACTTGACCCATTTATGAAAAAATAAATAAATGGTCTGGCTTGACCCACTAGCCTGTTAATTTTCAACTTCCAAGTAAAACCATGAATCAACATCACAAAATTCTCAAATTCTGCTGTTAAAACAAAAATTACAATTTCAAGGTCCAAACAAAACCATGAATCACAACAGCAACTCATCATAATTTGCATTTAAGTCACTTTCAGAAGCAAAATATTTAAACTAAATAACATATATTTCATTAGATCCAACAAACCAATCCATACTATGTAAATTAAAATAACTACATGAATCCGATAAACACATCATTATGCTTGTAGTAGCCAAAAGCTTCTCATCATCTTCTTTCCCCTGTAAATACAATTCCAATGTTACATAAGTTGACAAACAATTCGTAAACGTAGAAAATAAAAAACAAGATTAAAGAATAGAAAAAAAAAAGATTAAGAAACATAAAACCTTTTTATACCTTTTATTTTTTCTTCAAACCATACTTATTACATAACTTATCTCCAGCACATATTAAAACTTGGATGGTATCTTCAGCCAAGCTATAGTGATAAACATCAATAACTCTTCTTCCAGCACTAAATGTTGATTATGATGCTACTGTATAGATTGACACAGATTTCATGTCCCTCCCAAAAGTGATATTAGAGGGAATTGAACATAGGTCTTTCCACACCATCTACTCAGCTCATATACACCAACTGAGCTTTTATCATTTGGTCCTACTATAAATAATATTATTTTATTTTATTTAAAATAAATAATATGATATAGGCTGGCCTGTAGGCTTATAGGCCCGACATATAAAAAAAGTTTGTGGTCTGCTTTCTAAATAGATGTTTTTTAAAATTCGGGCCTACTTTATTTGAATATATGTAATAAGTTAAACCTGACCTTATATAGGTAGGCCATAAGTCCCTATAGGCTGGCTCTTCCCACTTACACCCCCTAATTCTATCAGTACAACTATTGTCACTAAACGAGTTAAATATATTGATTGATCTTGAAGCATATAAAAGAAACTTGAGAGAAATATAATACAAAATTTTTAAAATAATCTTTACTTAATAATTTGAATTTTTAGATGAGATGGTTGTTTAATATAGCATGAATGAGTTTACCTCACTAGTGAATTCATATTTATGTTGGACAATTTTGAAACTTCTTCGGTACTCTAACTTGCAAATATCCTACAATTTTTATTCTATTTTTTAAAATTTTATATTTGTTCTGGTGGATAAAACAAAAATTACACAAAAGACAAAAAAAAAAGTATTCATGGTAACTAATGCTTTTATTTTAATTTGGTATGTGTATTTATTTGTTAATTTTTGTATTTATATATTTTTAGAAAGTTTATAATTTATTATAGAGTTCCTCATTTCTGCTGTCACTGCTGATGGAAAAGCTTGCAGCAAATATATTTACATAAGATACGGAACCGGATCCTGAAATCAAAAAAAAAAAAAAAATTCAAAATACGGAACCGGATCTTGATAAAAGTAAATGTTGCTGCAAATTTTCTGATCTGCACAACCTCAGAGATATTAAAGCTTTATTATATCTCCCGATTTGTCTTTACGTTGTATTGTAGTCTCTATATGTTAATATTTTATTATAGTTTTTACAATTATACATAATTTATTTGATATATGTCCTATGGGCAAGAAAATCTGGGTGTTTCCAATTAGGATCCTCTACAATAAAAAAATGTACTTTGAAATATTTAAAATATAAAATTAATAATCATGAAAAAATTAATGATTAAAGTTTTATAAAATAAATATTTGAATAATAAATCATTTTTCATCAGCAATTATCACTAGTACTATTTTTTAAAGTGTAGTACCGTAGTTCCCATTTAGAGAATCCAAATTTCGTGCTTCGTCACAACAGCACAATTGAGAAACTCAAATATGGGAAAAATGAATCTTCTTTATCCGCAGTTTTAATTTTATATTATGAGAATAGATAGTTATAATATTAAAATTATATTTTAATTTTTTTTGCAAAAATTATTTGTTAATATAAAAAGTAAAAAAAGTATAACTTTAATATTATAATTATATATTTTAAAAAGTGCATAGTTAAAATTATTAAAAGAATATAATTTGAGAAAAATCTATAATACTACGTTTGTACCTATAACAAGCCATTTTGACCTTAGTAGTTCAATTTTAATAACCGGAATAATTTCTTGGTGAAAGGAATTACCTACGTAATGCATAACGACGCGGCATGTAGGGTATCACATGTAGGGTATCACGTTGAGAAATGACAGCATACAAGCTGCGTCCTTTACAAATTTTTTGACCAATCTCACAGATCGATAGACTGAAACGTGACATATAGGGAATCATGTTTCTTGGTGATAGTACACCAACCGCATCCTTAACATTTTATTTGAAAATTAAAGGAAATACAACAGTTACGATTTATAATTATATTATAAAATGGTTTCTTTCCTTAAACTCAATTTGGGAAGCAAAAATATTAAATGGTATAGAATGAATAAGAATACAGTTAATTCATTCTTATTTTAAACAACTTTATTAATTCATATAAGGGTGAGAACTCAGACATACTAAAACTTAACAATAATAAAATAAAAATTTATATACGATTTTAATGGGACAATGATATATGGTTTTAATATGGAGTATGAATATAAGAAAATATTTTTTTTTTCGTAAAGGTACATAAAAAATAAATTTTATCTACTTAAATATAAAACAGTAATAAAGTTTAATAATATAATATAGATCTTTAACAATTTTAATAGATTAATTAATACAAATATAATAAGCTGTTTCTGATACTAAATAAAAAATTGTAATAATATAAAAATATTATTTTAACAATTTTAACAATTTTTATTTTTACAGGTTCTGTTTTTGTATAAAAATATTAGGTTAGTGGAATCCTATATTTGATAATTTGTTTTTGTTTATATTATTATGATTGTATTTAATTGCATAAGATGTTATTATTATTGTATTAGGTAGTTTATAAAAATTGTTAAAAATGCTATATGTATATTATTAAATATCTTAGGTTAGTGGTTTAGTATTTTATGCATAATTGTATTTTTACGTTGTTTAAAAGTCCCATATTTTTTGGCTGAAAATCTTAGATATTATTTACTGCAATACCTGGACACGTGATTTTTTGAAAAAAAATGTGTATCGGACACGTGTCCGATACAGACATGCTTCGACACGTTTCGACACGCGTTCGATATGCGATCAATATTTTGGGATACGTGGTCAACTCTCCGACACGCTCCGACACACAGTCAACTTTTTTCGACACGTGAAATTTGAATATTTATGTTATGGAATTTGAATATTTGATTATATGACTTATTATGAACTGTTATATGTATTAAATATAAATTATATTATATATTAAAAATATTATTTAATATCAAAACGTGTCCCAACAAGTCAAAATATGTCATTTTTTAGAATTAACGTGTCGGCATGTCGTGTCGTTTCATGTCCCGTGTCAGTGTCCGTGCATCATAGATTATTTATATTATTACAATTTTTTGTTTAGTATCATAAACAGCTTATTATAT
The DNA here is from genome assembly GCF_033153095.1 of Gastrolobium bilobum. NCBI lineage: Eukaryota > Viridiplantae > Streptophyta > Magnoliopsida > Fabales > Fabaceae > Gastrolobium > Gastrolobium bilobum. The sequence continues at coordinate 100,099 of NW_026897874.1, read as the reverse complement.
TTGTATTAATTAATCTATTAAAATTGTTAAAGATGCTATATTAATATTATTAAACTTTATTACTGTTTTATATTTAAGTAGATAAAATTTATTTTTTATGTACCTTTACGAAAAAAACATATTTTCTTATGTTCATACTCCATATTAAAATCATATATCATTGTCCCATTAAAATTGTATATAAATTTTCATTTTATTCTTGTTAAGTTTTAGTATGTCTGAGTTTCCACCCTTATATGAATTAATAAAGTTGTTTAAAATAATAATGAATTAACTGTATTCTTATTCATTCTATACCATTTAATATTTTTGCTTCCCAAATTGAGTTTATGAAAAGAAACCATTTTATAATATAATTATAAATCGTAACTGTTGTATTTTCTTTAATTTTCAAATAAAATGTTAAGGAGGTGGTTGGTGTACTATCACCAAGAAATATGATTCTCTGTATGCCACGTTCCAGTCCATCAATCAGTGTGATTTGTCAAAAAAATTGTAAAGGACGCGACTTGTATACTGTCATTTCTTAACATAATACCCTACATGCTGCGTTGATATACATTACATAGGTAATTCTTTTCACCAAAAAATTATTCCAGTAAAAGGTTATTAAAATTGAACTACTAAAGTCAAAAGGTCAGCCAATTGTGCCGCGTTAATAATTTTTTTGCAAGAAAAAGAATAAAATAGCTACTTTTATATTTTACACTAAGTCTTGTTAGTCAAATTTAATGTAAAATATGCTATCGTACCAAATTCTCGATACCACCATTGTACTCAAAATACTCTTTATAATTTGTGTCGTTTAAAAAAATATTCGGTAAACCCATCAAATATTTGGAGGACACTTGGAACCTACAGCGCATAGCCACCCTTATATAAAGTCAACCCACTATTGTAGAGATATATATGCTTGCCTCAATGTGCGATTCTGGTTCTTCTCTTCAGATTCATACTCTTCCATCTACTACCACTGCTAAGGCTTCATTTTCACAAACAATATATTTTTACAGAGCGTAGTTAACTGCTAAATTTAACATTAAAGTAATAAATGTTAGAGGAGGAATATTTTCACGATTAAAATTTTCTAGTACCAATTTACTACTTATTTAATTACCATTAGATTAATATTTTCTTTCTCTTCAAATTTTTTTTAGCATTCTCTCTCTTTGATCCAATGATGATGTGATGAGTAGTAAGTTAGTAATAAATTTTTTTGGTAGTTAAAATATCTTCACTCTGAATATTATATGATAAAAGTATAAAGAAATAGGTATTTAAAATTGAAATTATGTGTTAATTAACATGCATTAAAAAGTTAATGTGGGTTTATTTTTATAACTGAAACTACAAGAAGAATATTTGACAAAGACTAAAAAATATCCAGTAAATTTTAGATCGCCATAGGTGAAATATGAGACAAAAGCACTTTATAACAAGGTCATTATATCTATTGCACTGTTATAACTTATAAATGACTCATTCAATGGGAACTTTTTATCCTTATTCACGCAGCACTCTCATATCCTATGGTACACAACGTGGGCCCCCTGTTAAGCAGATAAGTGGTGATCCAAAACACACTCCTCTAGTGAAGTGTGGTGACTCAGTTGGTAACACGAAGATTGAGTGGTAGGAGAGGACTCCGGTTCGAATCCCACCAACACCATCTGAGGAGGGACATAAGTACCGTAATCTTTGAATTCGCACCTAAACTCTGGATTAATCTCATAGACAGCTCAAAGAGTCGAACCGTGAGAATACCGGATGGTTCTGATTCTCCTCAAAGAGATAATTAACATCAGTTTCCAAAAAAAAAAAAAACACACTCCTCTACACAACATTCACCATCAAAAAAATAAAAAAATAAAATAAGCGACAACATTCACCATCAACCCAGCGAGAAAGTACCACCAAGATTTAGTTAGAGGTTCTCTTTGAAAAATATGAAACATAGATAATAATATAAAATAAAAAAATGAGCAAAATGAATTTTTTTTGTGTGAAAATACGAAAGGAGATCACTGAATTTTGATGGTCCTGATCCACCAAATTTTTTTCCAGCCCATGGCAAGGAGTGGGTTTTTGAAAAAATAAAAAAATGGTATATGGACAAAATTAAAAATCGACATCATGTATAAGAATTGAAACATTAATTTAATATACTTAGTCAAACACATATAACACTTATAATCCATTAGTCATGTAGGACAAATAGATCATAGTATTATCAAAGTCGTCGATAACAAATTGAGAACTTTTTTTTCCTTATAAGAATCAAATTGGATATATTTTCATATAAGAACCAAATTAAAAATGACTATAATATATAACAACTAAAATTTTAATTTAAATGAAATCAACCAAAAGAAGTTAATATTGAGCAAAGAATTAGACGTGAGAAATTGGAAAAGGGGGTGATTTAAAAGGAAGACTTGTGAATTTCGTGATATATGACAAATTGGGATCAATTTCATAACCAATTAGAAATCGTCAAAACATTTGTTAGGTCTCCAATTCCAACCTTGGACAAGGACCCTTGGTCTTACCGTTCTTATTTCAAGCTTATGTTGGAATTTGTGCTCAAAACAACATATAAAATTCAATATTTTTTGTATGATTTCATTTAAAGTATAACACTAAGAATATAAAACATTATTTTTTGGAAATTAAGTAGCAGGATTATTTGGAAAAGATTAAAATGAGACTACCATTCCAATCAAAGATGAGTCCACATTCAAGGAATTTTGGTGACTATAGTCACTGATAGAAATAGTCCTGTTCTAGCCTTCTAGGATAGCTTATTATGTGTCAATTTCAATAGGATAATTACATACTATTTGATGGAAAGGGATAAAGAGTCTCTCCCGTGTGTATACATTATAATAGGCTAAACCTATATGTCAGGGTAAATCCATACACAAGGTCCAGTATTTTTTAAAAAATAAATGAATGCGAGTCAAATGAAACCATCGATTTATACAATTAATCTTAGCAAAACCAAACCACCATAATTTTCCTCAAAAATTATCATTTTTTGCCCCTTCTTTTTTTGATTATTTGTCTTTTATTATGAATGTTAAATCGTTTCATGGTTTAGCAGGATGTGTTTCTATTGTGCTGCGGTAAACTCAGTCAAATTCTTATTGGGTTAAGTTAAAAAATAAAAAAATAAAAAATATTCTTCTTGGGTTCAACCAAAATAACGGTCATTGCACCTGGGAAGTTGGAATATTGATTCTTGGTTTGGGTTCAACTTGGCTGAAAATCAGACAACAATGAGAAGGGAGAAAACAATACTTTAATTTTGTATTTTGTTAAGCCATTTACGAGAAATATTGGCAATTAAACGGTCACGTTAGTTGCTAATATACCACACGATCAAATAACAATCTAGAGAAGAACTTATCATGCAATCCAACAATAGATAATCCATTTACTTGTATAGCCTCGTAAAAGTTGGTGTATAAGATTATAGGAGTAACACAACTTTTACACAGCCTGTGCAAAACCTATTACTATAGCTGCATCTCACTTCAATTAATATGATTGAAAATCTGAAAAAATTTATGAAGGTAACCAAATCATCATGCTGTGCTCTGTTGTTATGGACCGTATGGTACCATTTAAATTTAAAATGTTCAGTTGATTTCAAATGCACCAATATCTTTTTGGATAAGTTGTACATCCCAGTTGAAAATAGGTCAATCTTGGAAAAGTGACCATGTGCACTTCAACGAGTCTTCATGGTGACTCCGAAAAGAGACTTAAAGAGTGAATTGGATTGAGATTCAAGGGTTTTTAATAAATTATTTTTGGATAAAAAAATTCATTAGTATTCAATTAAGATTTTAAAAAATTATTTTAGAGTTCATCCAAATCCGTTTGTATTCAGTCAGGATTTTAAATAAAGAAAAAATAATCTTGTGATATTAAAAAATTCAACAATTTTAATGAATTTTCTATTGGTGGGGATTTCGTCAGACTTTTTAGTGAGAAATATAAATAGGATGTCTCTCTCACAATTTCACTCTAACCCCTAGAATTTCTTGTGATTTCTCTATTGCAGTGTTTTCTTCTTCCTTTGGCGGGTTGACCCGCTTGAAACCGAGTTTCTCCATAGTAGCTTCGTCAAAGCTCAGAAAATAGCAAATTTTTGAGTGATTTTCATCCAAAAACTGTTGGGAACTCAGTTCCCTCAAGGATTTTTAGTGAGAAATATAAATAGGATACATCTCTCGCAATTTTACTCTAACCCCTAGGATTTCTTGTGATTTTTCTATTGCAGTGTTTTCTTCTTCCTTTGGCGGGTTGACCCGCTTGAAATCGAGTTTCTCCATAGTAGCTTCGTCAAAGCTCAAAAAATAGCAAATTTTTGAGTGATTTTCATCCAAAAATTGTTGGGAACTCAGTTCCCTCAAGGATTTTTAGTGAGAAATATAAATAGGATGCCTCTCTCACAATTTCACTCTAACCCCTAGGATATCTTGTGATTTTTCTATTGCAGTGTTTTCTTCTTCCTTTGGCGGGTTGACCCGCTTGAAACCGAGTTTCTCCATAGTAGCTTCATCAAAGCTCAAAAAATAGCAAATTTTTGAGTGATTTTCATCCTAAAACTGTTGGGAACTCGGTTCCCTCAAGCTCGGCTAAGCAGCCTTTGTGCGAAAGTCAATCAACAAGATCCTGGATCTCAGATCTCGGCAATTACTTCGGCCTGAACTTCACCAAGTCGGGCAGCGCAACGGAAAATAAAAAATGCAAACAGGGGAGAGAAGGAGAACACAAGCAGATTTTAACGTGGGAAAACCTTATCCAATAAAGAAGTAAAAACCCACGAGACCTAGTCCAGATCAAACGTCCACTAAGAAAATAATGGATATAAAGAATCAAAATACACCAATGTGGTGGTTAACTCAACCTCTCCAACAATGGTGATAATCAAACTACCTTAGAGATGTTTCACCCAAACTCTCTCTAGAGATCTCTCAAATACAAAGCTTAAAGCTTTGTTCACAAATCACTCAAATAATTTTTCTCTCAAATCTATTCTCTCATTCTAACCTAGCCTCCACCCACAACTAATGAATATATAGAGGAGGTGAAATTTAGGGTTTAAGGTTTAGGATTTTTAGGAAACCCCTCAATGAGCTTGGGCTTAGCATTGAAGGAGGAAGCTCAATAAAAACAACCCAGAAACAACGAACCAACAAGATTTTAATATAATCCATCTCAAAACAGTAGATTTTTGAGAGCTTTTGGATGTTTAAAAAATGATTTTTCAAACTATGGGTCGCAATTTTTCTTGGCACAAAAATGTATGATTTTTGTATTAAAAACAACATAAAAGAAAATAACAGCGAACTAAAATCGTCAAACCAATTTTCATTTTACATCAATGAAACCCTATACTTTGTAACAATACATTCATGAACGAAATTCCTTCGCTATAAGAAACGCTTTCAAACAATCTTTGTGTCAATAGATAACTAAAAATTTATTTTTCAAAAGCCTCAAAGCAATTTAAGGTTTCAATGTATTGATTGAAAAAAAATTGAGAAATTTTTTAAACTTTCACGTAATAAAACCCAGAAATTCAGATTTGAAATTTCTTAGAATACTCAATGAAAACATGCATAAGACATATGGTTAGAAAACTCTCATCACGTAGAACAAAAATTCCAAGATTTTCAAGATCGATTGCAAAAAATTCCAAATGAGATTTCATCATGAATTTTAGGTTCTATATGCAGATTTAGAATTATTTTAATAAATAAATAACAATTGGATCTGATAATCATATATGCATTGCTCTGATACCAAATGAAGAAAATAATTTTTAACCCATTGATCAAACCCAAGAGCAGGAACAAGAAAATGATAATGCATGGAGAACTAGTATAACTTTAGATATGTGGAAAGTTGTTGCTTAGTAATTTTGAATGTTTGTGAAAAATTATATTATGTTTTACTGGTTGAGAAAATTATTTTAGGTTTTACTTTTTTTTTTTATTAATATCATTGCATGTCTTTGTTATTTTTTTTATTGACTCTTGTAATTTTGAATGATTGTTAAAAATTTATATGACTCTTTAAAATCTTATAAATCCATATTGTACTTTCAAATCTTATAAATTCTATTAAAATCCTTTAAGATATGATCTTATAAATCTTGATGGTAAAAAAAGTCTTTTAAAAAAGTTTTTTAAAGTCCTAATTGTTCTAAATAGTTTTTTAAAATATATACGATTTTTTATCTCAAAAAAAATCTTTTAAAATCCTAATCTAATATCCACTCATTCGTGATAATAAAAATCGTGACACTTCATTATAATCATAGCATGCGATGGAAACTTGTACGTATAAAATACGGTGATGTTATGTTTTCTTCTTTAAGACCACCCACGTAAAGCGAGAAAAGTATCTTTCTACTTCCGCTTTTGATCAGTTAGATGTCATTCAAAACAATCAAATAACCACAGGAAGAATGCATTATTGGGAATTAAGTGTGAGTGATAAAAATCTCACATTAAAACACGATAAATGTAGTGAAATAATTCATAAAAATCAATGTCTTAAGATTTTGGATTGAAATATAATGTCAAACTTCTTGTTATAAGTTTGTTGCTTAAGCTCATTAATATGTGGATGATAATCCCGATTTGGGCTCGCATGACCATTGTACAACTCTGATATCAGAGCCAATGTTTGATTGGTCTCTGTTATCGAGTATTTTGAGATGGTAGTTTGTGTTTGGGTTGATTGGCACATTATTGATTAGTATCCTCGTTAATACTCGAAAAAGCTTCTGCTTGAAAGAGAATTAACAATTATAGGACTCACGAGGGGAAATTGTTGGAAATCAAATATGAGCGATATTGGATATGAATAGGTTAAGCATGGTAAATATAAATAAAAGGACCCATAGATCCAATATCTTAAGATTTTGAGTTGAGATGTGGTGTTGTATAATTGGAATTGCTATTTGTCAAATACAATATTGAAAAAAGCTTAGCTCCACAATCTCAATAAATTATTACTATAAAACAAGTTAACACCTAATGTACTTCTACCCCACTCTCTCCTCTGGCTCTATGCCATAGAAGGAAATAATAAAACAAAGAAATAAAGATGCATTAGAAATGTTATTACTGAGAAGCTGTGAATTTTGAAAATAGGAACCCACTCTATTTGGATAAGCTGGCACACTGATACTTGGCCAATGCAGAAGCAGCAGTCTTGTAAATACATGATTCCACCCAAGGATAAACAACGAAACTTCAGAACAAAACATATGTTATCCAAACAAGTAAATATTTATTTTTAAAGACCAATTCTCAACATTCCTCGACATGAAGAGCCCTTTGGATTTAAAAAATGGACAAGGCACATGATCATTTACGTTGTGCTGAAATTCAACTTATTGATGGCAAGTATGGAACTCTCAGGCTCTAATACCATTTTAACACCAACTCTACTAAAAGGTTAAGATATTAGACGAAGGCCAAACAATGGTTCTATATCTATTAAATATAAACTGAATTCGTAGATTATACAATACGAAGCACCTTTTAGTAATATTCCAGGCTTTCTCCCAGCTTAAACCCTTTACATTCATCAATATCCTAAGTGTTGGGTGAGTATCATTCATTTGTACAACCACTTTTTCTGGGAGTGTCCCAATTTACTGTCTTCCCTGATCTCTTTTCAAAGCGTGCAATAATATACTGGAGAGAGGCAGAGCTTAATGTATGTTGTTGCTTAGGTCGTAGTCTCTTTCCTTCTACTGATTCATCCCCGGGGTACAAAATGTAGCAAATCTAATTGCAATATAACATAAAAAAAAAAAGCATCACTAGTGACTCAAGCAGTCAGTCCAATGAACTTAGTATTCATAAATGTAAAGAAACTTCTCTGATGATTGATAGGTAAGATGGAGGTGCCAGCACAATTTGAAACAGAGAAAATAAGCTTTTCTTCATATCCATGTACTACATTTCTCAGTTCAGTAGCGGACATTTAGAACCTTTCAAAATGTGCCTTTAAAAGTTCATAGGAGGATACCGAACTTAGATGCAAGAATATAACAATTACAAGATTCTAATTGTTAAAGAGAAAAAAAAAAAAAAGCTTCCACAGATCATCTCTGCATTCTTCATGGCAGCATATGTTTTGGCATGATCTCCAGTATTGAAAGCTTGCAAATCAAAATCTGCCGGTGAAACTTTAGTGGACCACAACAGCAGGTTTACAGCCAATATGTTTTGTATTCTCTAACACACCCCCTCACGCAAGAGCCCTTTGCGCTTGAAGCGTGAATATTGCACAGGCCCAATTTTTTATTTACCTTTTGTTCTATTATTTTAATTCCACCAGAAAATGGGAGGCGGTGAAGATCGAACTCGTGACCTTGTGGTCACTTAAAGCTCTGATATCATGTAAAGAACCATTTCAACCCAAAACCTTAAGGTGTTGGGTGAGGACCTTTTTAATGGTTTATATTATTCTCTAATAGATTCCCCATCTGCAAAGAAACACTCCACTCAATGAATCAGAAGAACTTGTAACTTACATAGAAATAGCCTTGCAAGGCTCCCAAAAAGAGTAACAAAACGATTAATGAACAAAACATGCCTACCCTAATATGAGAAGTGGGCTTCAAGCCACTAACTATGAATAATCAATGTATATAAATAATACCTCAAGCCAGCTTTCAGCAACTTCCTCCTGACCATCCTTTGTTATAAGCTGTTTGAATAAACCATACTTGTATCTAAGTCCATATCCCCATGCAGGGTAATTCAGCGTTGCCAAGGAGTCCAGAAAGCAAGAAGCAAGCCATTTGATATCTTTATTTGTCCGCCAAAACCAACACATCGCCCCAACAATATATTCCCACCTTGTATGATGTAAGAAACGTCAAGTTTTCACTACCACAAAAAAAGGCACAGAAGGTTATCAAAAAGACACTTTTGCAGAAGCTATATGAAAACATTTGCAATTTAAACCTCCGACTACAAACATAACGACAAACTCTCAATCATTATTAAAACGAATAAAAATGATGATAAAGCCAATCAAATGGAAAAAGGCATAGATCATTAACCCATAACCTTATCCAACTCCAATGACTATTATCACCCTTTCCCTTCCTTGCACAAACCCTTCCTTCCTCTCTTCTCCAAAACGATTCAAATTCAATCCCCAATCCTGCACTCAACTTTTCTCCACATCTTCCTCACCTCTCCCCAAGACAAAAGTCATCGTCATCGGCGGTGGCCTCGCCGGCTTAGCCGCCGCCAACCACCTCAACTCCCACAACATCCCCTTCCTCCTCCTCGAAGCTTCCGACGCCGTGGGTGGCCGCCTCCGTACCGACATTGTGGATGGCTTCCTCCTTGACCGCGGCTTCCAAATCTTCATCACTGCCTACCCAGAAGCCCAAAAGCTCCTCAATTACCAATCCTTGAACCTCCATAAGTTCTATTCTGGAGCTCGAATCTTCTACGATGGCCAATTCCACACCGTCGCCGACCCTCTTCGCCATTTCTGGGACTCCGCGAAATCCCTAACCAACCCAATCGGATCCCTCGTCGACAAATTACTAATCGGATCCACCAGAATTCGGGTCCTCACGAAATCCGACGAAGAAATTCTCAGCGCAGAGGAGGTCCCCACCATCGACCTACTGAAGAAGCTAGGGTTTTCCGATTCCATCATCGGAAGTTTCTTCCGGCCGTTTTTCGGCGGGATCTTCTTCGACCCTGAGCTCGAAACTACGTCGAGGCTGTTCGATTTCATCTTCAAGTGCCTCGCCCTCGGCAACAACACTCTTCCGGCGAACGGCATATCGGCGATTCCCGAACAGCTGGCGGCAAGGTTGCCGTCCGGTTCGATCCTGCTAAACACGAAGGCCGTTTCCGTTGATCTCGATGGCTCCGAATCGCCGCGTGTGAGGTTGCAGAGTGGTGAGGTTTTGAGTAGCGAACTTGGAGTGATCGTCGCGGTTGAGGAACCGGCAGCGGTTCAGCTTTTGGCAGGAAGGAGCGGTCCGGTTCCCAAAAAACCGGTTCGAAGTACGGTTTGTCTGTATTTCACTGCGAACCGGGATCAGATCCCGGTTGGGGACCCGGTCCTGTTTCTGAATGGGTCGGGTAAGGGGATTGTGAATAACATGTTCTTTGCCACAAATGTGGCTCCATCGTATGGCCCACCCGATAAAGCTTTGGTATCCGTATCACTGATTGGGTTGTATGAAAGTGAGTCTGATGATGAGCTAGTGGGTAAGGTGGTCCAAGAGCTTTCAAGTTGGTTTGAAGAGAAAATGGTTAAGGAATGGAAGCATTTGAGGACTTATCGGGTCGGGTTTGCACAGCCCAATCAGTGTCCACCCACGGATCTGAATAAAAACCCGAGAATTGAGTCGGGTTTGTACGTGTGTGGGGATTATTTGACCTCAGCCACATTTGATGGCGCTTTGGTCTCTGGGAGAAGAGCAGCACAATCTCTCTTGAAGGATAGAGCCTCACTACGGCTTAAGAATCTTGTTCTTTTTTAAGACTACAGTCCACGTAAGATAGTTATTTTATGTTGTAGAGAAAAAATAGGTGAGTTTCACCATTATAAGAAAAAAGAAAAAAGTGAAATGTGAAAATCGAAGTGAGAAGACATGAAAGAATATATCTTATATGAAAGAAGAATAATATTTCCCATTTTTTTATTAGCATAATTATTAAATATACATTTCATATTGCATGAAAATGTTTATCTCCTATTACACAAATATTGAAAAATGTGTTAGGATTTTCTAAAAAATAATAATTCATGGGGCTCTTTTCGTTTATCTCCGCAGAAAATTATTCTCCTCTGATACTACATAAGAAAAATAAAGCCCAATTATTTTTTTTATTTTTTTTTGGTAACAGAAAGGGGCATAGCCCCAATACAAACGAACAAGGAAAGACTAAAGGAAAAAACAGGCAAAAATAGCAAAATAGAAACAGCAAACAGAACCAGCAAAAATGCTACAGACTAAGCCTCTTGGTCACCACCATCATCAGCTCCAGGATCCAGAATATCAGCTGCTAAAAGGTTTATAATTCCATTGTGTGGGGATGAGAAAACAGTAAGGCCATGAGGATCATCCATTGCCTGTTTAGCTATCCAATCCGCACATGTGTTACACTTCCTCGGGATCCGATTCAACAAAATAGTCCAATCTTTTCGGAGGAGAACTCGAATCTTAGCTACCAAAGGGAGCTCTCGAGTATCATTACCAACATTGGTAAGAAGGCTTAAAGCTTGTAAAGAGTCAGATTCCAAGATAATATTTTTCCACCCTTGCTTCCAAGCATAACATAGTCCATGGAAAACAACCCAGAGCTCAGCATGCAAAGGGGAGCAGGAACCCAAGAAGACAGAGAAACCACCCATCCAATTTCCACTCCAATCCCTCAACAGGCCCCCACAAGCTGCCTTGTCCCCAACTACAGCTCCATCAACATTTAGCTTAAGGAAGCCTTGGACTGGGGCAGTCCAAAAGGAGGGAGAAGGGGAGGGAGGAGTATTGATAACACCTTTTTTTTTACTAACCTTGCAGTGCCTTAATTCCTCTACTAATGCAGCTAGGATAAGAGAAGGATCCTCAGGTCTCTTATACCCCTCTTCATGCAGTTCTCTGTTCCTCCAAACCCACAAGGAGTTACACCCAGTAAAAAAAGGATCCATCCAATCCTTAGCAAACCGATTGCTAAAATTTAAGTTAAGGGAAAGCCACTCAATCCAAGAGCCAGAGTCGAAAAAGCCTGATGGAAGAGGTTGAAACAGAGGGAGAAGCCAAATTTTGTTTGCCTTGTCACAGTCTCGAAAAGCATGTAAATGATTCTCTACCTTATCAGGGCAGAATGAACAACAGTTAGACAACTCACTCCACTTAGCTGGTCTGTCATTAGTTAGCATTCTACCATGAAGCATTTTTCACATAAGAATTTTAATTCTTTCTTTGCCTTTCCAACTCCAGATTCTATCCCAGCAACTAATGGAAGGAACTATGTTTGAGCTCATCTGGTTACAATACGCAAGTTTGACCAAAGACTGACTAGGATTCCAATTTTTCCAAGCAATTATACCATCTTCTGCATCTTCTTCAGGATGCGGTATTGTGTAACATCCCGAGCGCTGACGAGGGCGGGGAGTGATCGCCGGTGCAAAGAGGCACGAACAAGGAGCGACTTCTGACAGGCTTCCAGCGGGGGGTTACATGCATGAATGAATCGAATCGACACCCGAAATAGAGGGATTCCAAAGGCTGTGCAGGTATAAGACTGCACAGTTTGGGATAGCTTATAAGAATTAATTGGTACTACTTATGCTAACAAGATGCATCTACTTTTCTGTAGCCCGGAACGGAAGAACTCCACAATTAAGCGTGCTTGACTTGGAGCAATCCTGTGATGGGTGACCTCCTGAAAAGTTTTTCTGGGAAGTGTGCGAGTGAGGAAAAAGAACACCGAAAAGTCTCGTGTTAGTATGTGGGGTTAGTCATTGATTCTTGAAGCGGTTGGATGTTACATATTGCAAGAATTTTATTCACCACATTCTGATCAAAATGGTTTAACAAGTACTGCACATTCCATCCCTCCCCATTTAAAAACACTCTATGATTAGTTTTGTATTCTGCAACATCAGCTGTGGGAAGAGTATGTGCAATAGAGAGGATATTAGGGCTAATACCAACCCAATTGTCCTTCCAGAAATCTATCTTCATCCTATTACCAATCTGCCAAATTGTGTTGCTCATCATATCTGGCCAGATCTTACAAAGGCTTTTCCACAGATGAGAATCATACGATTTGCATACAACCTCCTTTAGAAAAAAAATTTCTTCTATATTTAGCTATAAGCACCTGCACCCAAAGATGAGATGGAGCTTGAACAAGATTCCAAACACACTTCTGAAGGAAAGCTTCATTCTGCTTTCTTAGGTTAATGATCCCTAAGCCACCCTAATTTTTTGGAAGTTTAAGCTGCTCCCATCCAATAGCATGGTTCTTTCTTTGAGAATCAGAGTCTCCCCAGATAAAATTCCTTTGCAGCTTTTCAATCTCTTCACATACACCTATAGGCAGGAGGCTATTTTGCATGTGAAACATGGGCATGGCTGATATGACTGATTTAGCCAAAGTAACTCTCCCTGCCATAGATAAGCATTGTTTTTTCCAGCCTTGAAGCCTAGCATTGACTCTGTCCATTATATCCCCAGAGTGCAATTTGTTGGAACACATTTCTTTAGCTATACTTCATGAATTACTTGTCACTTTTTTAACTAGTGGTTAATTCATGGGAAATCATACTCATATGTTGCACAAGATAGATCTCTCATTTCACTCTCCCTTCAAAAAATGTGCCTCTCTTTTTTCTAAAAGTTGGTGAGGCCCACTTTATTTGTCTCTTAACGTGAGAAAACTTCTCTTATACTACATGAGAGAGAAGTAATCCCCTTAATTCATATATATTATGACTTTTTCTATCCTTTCTAGTTATGAATGAAAAGTCTAATATACTTGAAAAGAAAAGAAAAAGCAAAATAATATATTATGTAGTTGAAGGAAACAATTTTATTGCCAAGGCAAAATATTTTAGTTAAAGCCTACCCAATATATATATATATATATATATATATATATAAATATATATATAGTGTTTACATTTCTGCAATTGCTGTATCTGCAGCAATCAAATACTTGTCATATATATACTTGAAAACATTAAATGCGGGGACTCATAACCATACAAAAGATAAAATCATTAAATGTGAGGAATCATAACCATACACTTGTCGTTTTGTATGTAAAGCGGCTGCAGAAATGATTTTACCTATATATATATATATATATATATATATATATATATATATATATATATATGGAAAAAATATTTCTACAGCCATTTTAGATAAGGTTATCTACAGCTACCCTAAAAACTACGTCGTTTTGATTAATAAATGATGTTTCTGTAATTTTAGGTGAATTAATGAAAGGTGTTTCAGTAAAATAGATATGATAAAAAATAAACAAAATTACAGAAACACCCTTCATTAATTCACCTAAAATTACAGAAACATCTTTCACAAATCAAAACGACATAGTTTTTGGAGTAGCTGTAGATAACCTTATCTAAAGTGGCTGTAGAAATGTTTATCCCATATATATATATATATATATATATATCTCCGACAACTTGAGGTAAGTTTATTTCCGGCCACCCTAAAATTACGTTGTTTTGTTTATTTATTTCCTTATATTAATTGATTCACCTTTGAATGGTTATGATTTCCTTTTTCTCTCTCTTCCTTCATTACCATTGATCCATCTTTGTACGGTTATGATTTAGTAGCCGGAGATAAAATTATATCTGGCAGCTTGAGAAATGATAAGTCTTATATATATATATATATATATATATATATATATATATATATATATATATATATATATATATATATATATATATTAGTTAAAATAGCGTACCCAAATCAATGACTACAAACAATTAGATAGACTATAGCGATGTGCTTTGATTGCCTCAATCATATTCCTACTCTTGACTCTCCCACCACTAAGGCTTTTAAATTTCAATTCTGCAATCATATCTACATTTATGAAACATTGTTCTGTCATTCTGATTAGCAGTGCAATATATTGCTTTAAGCTCAAGATACGAAATCCATACACACTTTACTCATTTAGGACAACATTGATAATTTGACATATAGCTACCTGAGATATTGAAATTGAATTATCTCAAAAGTTCTTGTCTGACCTGCAAAGAACATCTAGGTCAACTATTTAAGGTTGGCGATCTTAGTTTAAGTTGGTTATATTTCAATATTCACCGGACTTATTAAAGTTTAAGAGTTTTTGAAATTAACACCTATTTACTTCCTGCTCTAAGTGTTCGTTTAATGTCCTCTATTAAATGCCACTTGCCCAACACAACATTAAAAAATAAAATAAAATTGATGTATGAACAAAATTAAAAATAAACACATAATTATCCTATTAAAATTTTAATAGGGGTTTTTGGAAATAGCTAGGAGATTGCAATCCTTTTTATGCAGATCTCTGGAGAGCTTTGAATGGGATTGAATTGGGCTTGTGAGTAACAAATCAAGTTATAATCACACAACTTACGACATTACAAGGAACTGGAAAAACACACCATCGGGTACTCCACAAGAGAAGTCATTAACAAAACAGAGGAACAAAATGAGTTTTATAAGAGTTATGTTGTAGGAAAAATGATTGTGTTATGTTATAGAGATTCGTTTTGCGTGCCGTAGTTTTTTTTTTTTTTTACTTCAAAAAGTGTAGACCCCACAAAATGTTGTGTCTAGAAAACTTTCTTGTGTCGTGTTAAATGATAAATGTAAACTCCTATATATATTAACATGCCAGAAAGAGCAATATGCCGTGGGAAAGAGAAATGATAAAGCCACAAAGAGATGAATAATAACATCACTCAGGAACGTTATGAAACAAATGTGGCTTTGGAGCATGCTTTGCCCACCAGCATAATAAAAAAATTTCACATATATCCATGGAGAAGTCCCAATCGTCAGAAAAAACATTGGAAACTGATCTCAGTACACTTTCAATACACATTAATGTCTCTGCAGCGCCTAATTCCAAAATTAATAGTGCAGCCCATTATGAAGGGGAGGGAGATGTTGCAAGCCCAATAAATACCAACTCATCCCACTTTATGTATTAAAAATAATAAAATAAATAAATAAAAAATAAAAACCTAGCAAAAAAATAAAATAAAAAATATTTTTTTCTGGCACTGTGTAATTTTTTCCCCAGGCTCCACAACTACTAATCATTGCACCTCGGCAGTTTGAACATTAATTCTTGCTTTGGTTCAACTTGTCTAAAAATTAGAGAACGAATGAAGATTAAGAGAAGGGAGAAAACACTATGATCTAGAATGAAAAACCCACTTGAGAAGCCTTCACCATTAAGAAAAGACTTTAGTCAACAAAAACTACTTCAACTATGTTACTCCTACATCTCAACCAAGATGTTTCTGCAAATCTTATCTCAGCCACTTATAGTAACAATTAGAAAAGCTCGTCGTCTCACCACTTACAAGCAAACTTGGAGGGATATTTCTCAAAACTATAAATATGAATGTGTTAACTAAAGATACACATTTTCTTCTACATGAATAAACCTACTTACACAAAATTTAATTTGAAAGTCAGAATGTCTTGCAGGTACACCCTTCATTTTACTCCAATAAAAACTCATGGGTTAAAAATCACTTATATAGAAAAAGATCACATGGTCAGATAAAAATGATTGCGATCACAATACTTTAATTTTGTTAAGCCATTTACGAGAAATATTTACAATTAAACTGTCACGTCTGTTACTAACATACCACGTGATCAAATAACAAGCTAGATAAGCACTTATCATGCATTCCAACCATTGAAAAAAAAAATATATTGGTGTACAAGATTATTTGTAACACAACTTTTACCACAATCTGCGCAAAACCTTTTAATATTGTTGCATCTCACTTCAATTAATATGATTGAAAATCTGATTTTTTTTCTTTCAAGGTAACCAAATCATCACTTTGTGCTCTATTGGTGCCATTTAAATTTAAATTTTTAGGTTAATTTCAAATGAACCCATATCATTATGGATAAGATGCACATCAAAGTAGAAATAGGTCAATCTTGGAAAAGTCAGCATCTGAACTTCAACGAGTCTTAATGGTATCTCACAGCAAAAAGAGACTTAACCGTGATACTGCATTATGGTCATGGCATGCAGTGGAAAGTTGTACATGTAAAACACGGTGATGTTATGATTTCTTCTTTAAGACCTCCCACATTAAGCGAACAAGGTCCCTTTCTACTTCCGCTTTTTGAACAGATACATGTTATTCAAAACAATAAAATAACCAAAGAACGTACATATAGAGAAGACAAGAGCAATGGACAAAGGATAATAACAAATTGAATTGCTATCCATCAAATACAATACACAAAGAAGATTAGCTGCACAAACTCTAAATTACTTTACAATTCATTAAGCATCGCATATAAACAGTATACTATAAAAAGATACACGAGAATATGAGATTATATTCAACCCAAACTAGTTTTTACATTATCATACAAATTGGGGGCTAGTAAGAAAAACAACATTAACGGGGGGGAACCCAAATTTTTTTTTTTTTTCATTTTTTTTGGAAATGGTGAGGTCCACATCAAGTATATACAAATTAACACCAAATGTGATTCTACCCCCACCCTCTCCTCTCTGTCAGAAAAGAAAATAATAAAACAAAGAAATAAAGAATAGAAGGCTTTCCATTCCAGCCTCGGAAATTGTAATTTACACCAACCTCCACCAAAATTAAGTAGCTCCTGGTACTAAAATAACAGATCCGTAACTGCAATTTTCAAAATCTCGATTGGCAGCCTCATGCAGCTTTAACCTGTCACGCCAGTGCCACAAAAAGCAGAGGAGCTAATACCTTAGTCACTGCTGGTCTTTTTATCTGGTGAAGTACCATGACCAAAAAACTCTTCGATCAGATTGGATGTAGGTAAGAAGTCAACATCTGCAGTCGGACATGTTGAGTACCCAGGAAACCAATCTTTAGCATCGCAGGGCTCCAACAAATAAACATGTTCCATCCCATCACTAAACAAATCAAGTTTGTCGTGCATGCGTGGATTCTGATCACATTTAAATCCCCTAGATTGCAATGCAGAGCTAGCATCTACTAAACCATGAGAACGGTAAGACACATCCATATTGGTATCACACTCAAAGGACATACAGGAGTCATCCTGGACACCAATATAGTCCTCAAGAATCCCTGGAGTGTCATCGACATATTGAATGGGATTACTTGAACTCTCAATCTGTGAGTTCAGCATGCATTTTGATGATCTTCCATCAATCCCATCCTCTGCCCCAATTGTGTTTCCCATATTATATCCAGTTAAACCAAGAATACAACCATCAGTTCCATCATCACTGTTGCTATCATCACCATCATCCCCATCAGAATAATTTTCTTGGTTTTCTACACGAACGTTTTCATCACCAAGAGACTCAATGGCAGAATCATCTTCGGAATTTTCAAAACCATAAATCCCAGCATTTCTTGTATGACATTCATCATCATCACTATCAATATCCAAACACCTGGCTCTGTTCTGAGCAGCCCTCCTCCTAAGCATAAAGACATTAAAGTAGTAGCTGACAATTTCCTTATTGGTTCGAGAATGGAATGTGGCTGTCAGTTCCTTCCAAAAATTTCTACCCAATGATGCAGGATTGTTGTAGACAACCTCATGAAAAACCTCTTCTTCTTCTTCACTCCATTTAAGAGCAATGTCCTCTCCCATGTCACAAAGGCCTAAGTTCACAAAATTTTCCTTACCAAGAGTCTTCCTCATATTTTCTCGCGCTTCCCTAACATGCTGTCGCACACATCTTATGGAGCCCTGATCCCGGCAGTTACATTCTGTCCTGCCTTCTCCACACTTGTTACCCAAAGAAGAAAAAAACCTAGAATCACGCAATGAGAACACAGAAGTTCCCATGAATCTCTCTTCAATGTCATTAACAGTATGAACTGATTCTGAACCAGCGGAGGGACTGCCATTATTACATATGCCTAAACCTGACATTTTATTTGCTCTTCCCCTCCAAATAGGAATGGTGGCTTGATGATTTGGTCCAATGGGAACTGGTTTTCTAGGGGAGCAATCAAAGGCAAAATAGGCATCATCCAAAGGAACACATGTTTTCCGTGGAATATCAAATTCCAAACAATCTGAAGAAGCATATGATAAAGATGTTGCCCCAGAACCAGTATCCTCCTCACTAGAACAGCTGCTGAAGTTGCCACTGGTTTGAACATTCTTGTCAACAGCATTAGGAGCTTCCATGGCAGTGTCCACCCCGAGGGGATCATACCATTGAATATTGTAAAAGCCATTTTCATCATCATCTATGTACAAAATGAAAGTATATTATTTCTTATACATTAACTATCAGGCATATTTCAATCAGACCATAGACAAGCTAAACTAACACTATTTAATAAAGAGCAAAACAATTACAATATATTATTAAAAGAAACATTTACCTGAAATAAAAGTCTTCACAAAGGCTTTATTGGGAGTAACAATATCAGGTAATGAAACCAGTTCATTGTTGCATTCAAAACGCTTTACCTTGTTCAAAGAAAGTTCCTCAAATTCATTAGCTTCAAGACATCTCTTATATCCCATCCTGATTCTGTAACACAATAATTAAGAGCCAATACTGAAAAACAACATTTGACCACATAAATAATGGTATAAGATGCAATTGACCATTTAATCTTAGGGTTGTTGTCCTTCGTGCTGTGTTCATATGATTATACATATATAAATATACACATATGTATGTACATATATTTAGAGAGAGATAGAAAGGTCACGTTTGATCATATAAGATCTGTGAAAAAATGCAACATCAACATTCTACAACAATGCTCAAAGACAATGGACTGTTTCAATTTCGAAAGAAACAAGCTAATATCAATATAGAGGATTAGGATCTCCTTTATAACTGCCTCACAATGCCACACCAGCTATGTAGATATGTTCATATGTAACCTGCTGCTAGAGAAAGCACACATGCTCTATAACCTCGAGCTACATGTACCAAGCTTGATAACATGTACATCCACTTTTAATTTACAGTTGATAAGCCCTAGAAAATTCGAAGTGCTTTGCTCAAAATAAATATTCTTGATGAAAACTACCCGCCGCATTCATAGTATTTAACATCAGTTTTATGAGTCTATAAATTTCTGCACTAATTTTATCTCACGTGTAATTACATTTCCTATATAACGTTTTGATTAGCCTGCAGATGGCATAGCAGCCATATCATATCACAGCCTGTAGAATCATGTGCATAGCACTGCATTGTATAGAGAGATGAGGTTAAGACTCCACCCCAACCCTGGCCCAAAAATATTTTCCTACCTTGTATGATGTAAGAATCGTCAAGTTCTCACTACCCCATTAAAAGCACAGAAAGTTATCAAAAAGATACTTAAACTAAATGAAAACAATTGCTACTTAAACCCCTGACTACAAACATAAAAACAAACTCTCAATTATTATTAAAACAACAAAAATGATGACAAAGCAGTGATAACAAAATCATTCTCACCTTGTCAAATTTTTTTCAAATTCAAACTTCAGAAAACCCGCCAACTCAGTACTAAGATTAGAACAGTTTACGGTCAAACGAAAATCCCAAAGCTTAATTGAAGAGAATTTGACAAAGAATTTCACAATTAAGGAAGTTCCTCGGCGCCAAAGAGCGTATCCCCAACTCAATTTCACTAATTAGAAAAACAAAAAATTAGCAGTTCAAACCCTAACCCTAGATTCTCGACTCACTCCAGAAATTACGAAATTAAAAACCATACGACCGCAAGAATTTCGTAAATGATAGGAAGGAATAAAACCCCTCAAGCAATTTACAGAAAAACTCTCCACAAATTCAAAGATCGAGAAGCCCTAAAAATTCGACCGCTCCGAAACCCTAGATTCGTAAACTCGTTCAGTCTTATGTCAAATTGGGGCCAAATACAAGATGAATAAGTAACAAAACCAGGAAATTTTGCGGAATAAGGAAGGGGATTGGACAATTGGATGGCCTTTGAAGGACCGAATCGAAACCCTAACCCTAGAACACGATAATCATCACGAAAAGGGGACGATTTTGGGATCAAACGGAAGCAAACAACAGAAATTGAACGAAATAGGTACTTGATTCAAGAATTAAGAGCAATAATTAAAAAGAAATCGAGGATCGAAAGGGAGAAGATCGAACGAAGAAGTCGAAGAAGCACGAGGTACGGTTCGTGGTTTTTAAAACGAGATGGTCCGACATAAGAATCGGGTTGGCTCTATTCGACCCAAGGTACAATAACCAAAATTTTTTAAAAATAGAAATTAAATATAATGTTTCTTACCTACACATAAATCAAAATATCCAAATAACATAACTCAAAACAAATTATTTGTTGAGGTAATATCAAATATAAAATCCAATCCCAATCTATTACAACCCATATTATTTTATGGGGACATTTTATGTGGATTAAATTTTGTAATTCAACCCATAAAAATGACGGGTTAAACGGATAGATCCAATAAGTTAAATGGATTAAATAAACATGTTGATTCATTTAATTGGAAATTAATTTACATTTAAGTATAATTTTCCGCCAATTTAAAATAAAGGTATCTTATTTTATAAAAAAAGGAAGGAAAATACTATATGACAAATTCACATTGTTATTTACTTTTAAATGGATGGATGATTCTCTTATGAGTAGACCGATGAATATACTTCCTATGAATTACCTCATATACTTGAGAAATTGTGACGCCCGAGTTTTTTTTTATCACTTTGACTTACTGAAATTTCTTTAAATCTTAACAAATTTTGATTGAGTTCATCAAATTTTCATGACTATACAACATTACTTATAAAAGAAAAAAATAATCATTTGCAACAATCAACAACTTGTATTAGGAGAAATGAATAAAAGAAAGAAATAGGACATTCATACTATCATTTTTTTATACTACTAATTCACTACTATTCTAATTATCATTGGATCAAATTTTCCAGCAAAAAATAGACTAAAGAAAGAGAAAAAGTTCTTGAAAAATTTGATCCAATAATGATTAAAGTAGTAATAGATTGGTAATAGAAAAAAATAGTAATATTAATATCCTACTTCTAAAAGAAAATAGCAATGTCTCGTTAAAATAAATAAGAATAACACTAGTTTTATATATAGGGTTATGGTTATTTTTATTTTGGTAAACGAGTTATGATTATTTTACAATGATGTAAATTACACTCTCAATCATCATAATTCTATTTATATGTAACGATTGTGATTTATTAGATATTTGAGCCGTTAGATTCAATAAAATCAATGATCAAGATTTGGTGTAAGACTTCTTATTCTTATACCGATATAAAAATATCCTACCTAATATATATATATATATATATATATATATATATATATATATATATATATATATACAGGTAAAATCATATCTAAAGTTGTTGTACCAGCAATGATAGGTGTGTGGTTATGATTTCCCACATTTAATATTTTCACATTTTGTATGGTTATAATTCCCTACATTAAATGTTTTAACCAATATATATGGAAAATTTGTCACTGCTGCATGTAAAGAGCCTGCAGAAAAATCGAACCTATATATATAGGGAAAAAAACATTTCTCAAGCAGCTTGAGATAAGTTTATCTCTGACTATCCCAAAACTACGTTGTTTTATTTATTTATTTCTTATATTAATTGATTCACTTTTGAACGGTTATGATTACTTTTTTCTCTCTCTTCCTTTATCACCATTGATCCATCTTTGTACGGTTAATATTACTTTTTTCTCTCTCTTCCTTTATCACCATTGATCCATCTTTGTACGGTTATGATTTACTAGCCGGAGATAAGATTATCTCAAACAGTTTGAGAAACGATAAACCTCGTGTATATATATATATATATATATATATATATATATACACATATATAAGAGGGTCATATTGACAAATCTTTTTTTTTTTTACAAACTTACAAACTACATTATGTCTTACCGGTAAGACTTCACTAAAAAGTGTCTTATCGGTAAGACATAGTGTAGTTTGCAAGAGTTTGTAAAAAAATATTTGTAAATATAACATTCCTTTTATATATATATATATATATATATATAGAGAGAGAGGCAGGATCCTTTGACACCTCATCTAAGAGCCGTTAGATCAAAAAAGATCAATGACTCTGATTTGTAAGCATGTGACACCATTGATCTTTTTTGATCTAACAGCTCTCAGATGAGATGTCAAATTTCAAATTTGACACTGGTGTCAAAGGATCCTACCTCATATATATATATATATATATATATATATATATATATATATGAGGCAGGATATTCTTACACAGGTGTAAGAGTGAGAAGTCTTATACTCAATCTTGACCATTGATCCACTTGTATCGAATGGCTCACATTACTAAAAAATTTGAGCCCTTAGATATAAGTGGGATCACTGGTGTAAAATGATCCTAACCATATATATATATATATATATATATATATATATATATATATATATAAGGGGAAGGATTTGTTCACAATTTTTTGCAAATTACACTATGTACTCTACTCTGGAAGCAGTGGCGGACCCAGAAAATTATATGTCGGGGGGCGAAAATTTATATTACTATTATGAAAAGGTAATGCCAGTTTTGGTTGGATGATCACGCTAGGAGTACAAAAATACCTATTAAGAAGAATCTAATAAAATTATAAAAAAAATTCCAATTTTTTGGTTAGAATGTCAATTTTTTGTTTTCAGTGACAGTGGTCCAATGCACCCTCTATTTCAATGAAGAACTAGCCATAAGTCCTTATATTTTGTTTCTAAAATCAATTTTTTATTGTTTATTTTCATGCCTTCTGGTGCTATAAGTGCACTTTCTTTGATTTATTTAGAATCTTATTTTCTCCCGTAGTTGTTATTTAGCAGAAGACACAGTAAATTAATTAATGTGTTATTTATTTTTAGTATTTGGTCACAAATAATAATTAATAACTATTATTGACCTTTTTTCTTTGCCAACAAAGTCAAAACTTAAATAATCTTTTCCTGAGTTCTAACATGAGAATCTGTACAAATTTTTAATGCTTATAAAAAGAATTATATAATCAATTAATATAAAATCAAATTCTAGACAAATTTGACAGGTATAGTGAATATGCATTACTAACTGAAAAAAGTCAACTTTGCACATTAATTGAGGAGAGTAAAGACCAAGAACAAAACCTACCATATATACTGGCAGGTTGGATCTGATAAATAATAGTTATCTCCAAGGAAGCACCGACACTTCTAAAAACAGGAAGAGTCGGGTCCGACACGCTCCGACACGGCGACACGCTCCGACACGGTGTCGGACACGCGGTTGACTTTTTCCGACACGTTGACCATTCCGACACGCGAATTTGACCGTGTCCGACACGGTCAAATGGCATTTTCGTAATTTTTTTATTTTTTTTTAATTTTTTTTAAAAAAAATTATTTTTTTAAAAAGTTAAAATATATTAATAAAGCTTCCACCTGATCATATCAATTTTATCTTTTTGTCTTTTTTCCCCTTAAGTAGATAAGAGATCATCTCAGCATCATTGTTGTCAATTCCTATCACGCTCTTGTTGTATCTTCTTCTCTCTGATCTCTCTCTAATATGATTTGATCTCTCTATCTGATATTATATCTTTCTCATCCCAGTTCTTATTTTTTTATTAAAGCTTTCATCTTTATAACGTGTTTATGGGTATTATTAATTTAATTTCATTTTTTTGTTAAATTATTAAATATTAAATGAAAAATACACTATATAAATTAAAAATATTATTTAATATTAAAACGTGTCCCAACGTGTCGAAATCCATAATTTTTTAGGATTGACGTGTCGGAGTGTCGTGTCGTGTCGTGTCACGTGTCGCGTGTCGTATCGGTGCTACATAGGTTATCTCTAATTGGATGCAATGAACGAGTGGAACACTTTACTTATTAATACCATAGCTTGTCTTTCACTTTTTAAAAACACTTTCAAAATTTTGCTTTTTTAGACCATATTGCATATCATATAGTAAAACATATTTTCATATTTTAGAGGGGGACGGGGGCCTACCCTAGCCCCCCATGTAGGTCCGCCCTTGTATGGAAGTACAGAGTGTAACCTAGAGTACTTTCAGGAGTACATAGTATAGTTTGTAATCAAAAAAATTGTAAATATAATTCTCCCTTTTATATATGGCAAAAATATTTTTTAAACGGCCAAACAGACGGACTCATATAACATTTTACAGTTTTGCTAATATAACATTTCTCAACATCGAACACAAATAACCAAATGTTGCCCGTTGCATAAAATTCCTAAAGTAATCACTTATTTAATACAAAAAGGCAAGTCGATAAATTAGGTTTTTTTTAGCAAAACTGGCTAAAAAGGAAACACTGAGCTCTACTGTGCCATAAAATCTGGTAAAATAAAACTAGATTAATGAGAAAAGAGTATCAGAAATGTAATTATAAGTGTAAAAATGACCAATAGGGCATTATCTCCAAACTGTGCTTTCACTTTATGCCACTGCAGGCATGTACTTGAGCCATAAAAATAACCAATTTCCCCGAGCTTATTAGCATCCACAATATTCTTGCCATCAAATAAAAAAGCAGGCTTCTGCATGCTGTTAAAAACTTTTTGGTAATTAAGCTTCCTGAAACTCATCCCACTCAGTCAAAAAGCAACACTATGTGAATCCTTTGCTGCCTCATAAGCATCCCAAACCATAGATACTTGCTTTATGGAAGTAGGGCTTGGTGGTTGAAGATGAGCTGGATGGTCCTTATCAAGCTTTCTCATTGAATGATCCTTCATGATCTGATCCTCAGTAACCTAAGGATCATATATGCTCAACATTCAGGTAGTCGTTCACCTTAATCACCTGTTTCTAGTAATTTGCTACCTCAATAATCTGACTATCATATATAACATTAATAACTAAAATTTTAATAACTTGTAAGCAGATTTTAATAATAAAACGTCAAACTATATTTATCATTATTAGATTTTAAAAATTAATAATATACTCTTATTAATTTTGACGTCCAATTAATAATAATTTATTTAAAAAATATATATTTCGGCGAAAATTAGCATTTTTTTGTCATTCTTATTTTGATTCATTGTCTTTTATTATGAACCTGAGGAAGAAGCCCCAAAAGTGCCAAAGGTGCGGACTGCTCGATGAATTTCTTGTAGCTTTGTGAATGTTGAATCCTTTCATGGTTTAACAGGGTATATTTCTTTCGTTCTGTGGTAAACCATCATATATGCTTATCCAAATTCTTCTTGGGTTCAACTAAATAACTGATCATTGGACCTCGGAAGTTTAAACATTAATTCTTGATTTGGGTTCAACTCAACTTGCCTCAAAATTAGAGAAGGGAGAAAACAATACTTTAATTTTGTTAAGCCACTACCGAGAAATATTTACAACTAAACTGTCACGTCAGTCACTAACATACCACATGATCAAATAACAAGCTAGAGAAGCACTTATCATGCATTCCAATCATTGGAAAACAAAATTATTGGTGTACAAGATTATGTGTAACACAAATTTTACCACAATCTGCTCAAAACTTTTGAATATTGTTGCATCACACTTCAATTAATATGATTGAAAATCTGAATATTTTTTTTAAGGTAACCAAATCATCATGGATAAGTTTTACATCCCGGTGGAAATAGGTCAATCTTGGAAAAGTCAGCATCTGAAATTCAACGAGTCTTAATGGTATCTCACAGCAAAAAGAAACTTAACCGTGATACTGCATTATGGTCATGGCATGCAGTGGAAAGTTGTACATGTAAAACACGGTGATGTTATGATTTCTTCTTTAAGACCTCCCACATTAAGCGAACAAGGTACCTTTCTACTTCCGCTTTTTGATCAGATACATGTTATTCAAAACAATAAAATAACCAAAGAACGTACATATAGAGAAGACAAGAGCAATGGACAAAGGATAATAACAAATTGAATTGCTATCCATCAAATACAATACACAAAGAAAGATTAGCTGCACAAACTCTAAATTACTTTACATTTCATTAAGCATCGCATATAAACAGTATACTATAAAAAGATACACGAGAATATGAGATTATATTCAACCCAAACTAGTTTTTACATTATCATACAAATTGGGGGCTAGTAAGAAAAACAACATTAATGGGGGGAACCCAATTTTTTTTTTTCATTTTTTTGGAAATGGTGAAGTCCACATCAAGTATATACAAATTAACACCAAATGTGATTCTACCCCCACCCTCTCCTCTCTGTCAGAAAAGAAAATAATAAAACAAAGAAATAAAGAATAGAAGGCTTTCCATCCCAGCCTCGGATATTGTAATTTACACCAACCTCCACCAACATTAAGTAGCTCCTGGTACTAAAATAACAGATCCATAACTGCAATTTTAAAAATCTCGATTGGCCGCCTCATGCAACTTTAACCTGTCACGCCAGTGCCACAGAAAGCAGAGCAGCTAATACCTTAGTCACTGCTGGTCTTTTTATCTGGTGAAGTACCATGACCAAAAAACTCTTCGATCAAATTTGATGTAGGTAAGAAGTCCACCTCTGCAGTCGGACAAGTTGAGTACCCAGGATACCAATCTTTAGCATCGCAGGGCTCCAACAAATAAACATGTTCCATCCCATCACTGGACAAATCAAGTTTGTCGTGCATGCGTGGATTCTGATCACATTTAAATCCCCTAGATTGCAATGCAGAGCTAGCATCTACTAAACCATGAGAACGGTAAGACACATCCATATTGGTATCACACTCGAAGGACATACAGGAGTCATCCTGGACACCAATATAGTCCTTAAGATTCCCTGGAGTCCCATCGACATATTGAATGGGATTACTCGAACTCTCAATCTGTGAGTTCAGCATGCATTTTGATGATCTTCCATCAATCCCATCCTCTGCCTCAATTGTGTTTCCCATATCATATCCAGTTAAACCAAGAATACAGCCATCAGTTCCATCATCACTGTTGCTATCATCACCATCAGAATAATTTACTTGGTTTTCTACACGAACGTCTTGATCACCAAGAGACTCAATGGCAGAATCATCTTCTGAATTTTCAAAACCAAAAATCCCGTCATTTCCTATATGACATTCATCATCATCACTATCGATATCCAAACAACTGGCTCTATTCTGAGCAGCCCTCCTCCTAAGCATAAAGACATTAAAGTAGTAGCTGACAATTTCCTTATTGGTTCGAGAATGGAATGTGGCTGACAAATCTTTCCAAAAATTTCTACCCAATGACGCAGGATTGTTGTAGACAACCTCATGAAAAACCTCCTCCTCTTCTTCACTCCATCTGAGGGCAATGTCCTCTCCCATGTCACAAAGGCCTAAGTTCACAAAATTTTCCTTCCCAAGAGTCTTCCTCATATTTTCTTGTGCTTCCCTAACATGCTGTCGAACACATCTAATGGAGCCCTGATCCCGGCAGTTACATTCTGTCCTGCCTTCTCCACCCTTGTTATCCAAAGAAGAAAAAAAGCCAGAGTCACGCACTGAGAACACAAAAGTCCCCATGAATCTCTCTTCATTGTCATTACCAGTAGGAATTGATTCTGAACCAGCGGAGGGACTGTCATTATTATATATGCCTAAATCTGACATTTTATTTGCTTTTCCCCTCCAAACAGGAATGGTGGCTTGATGGTTTGGTCCAATGGGAACTGGTTTTCTAGGGGAGCAATCAAAGGCAAAATAGGCATCATCCAGAGGAACACATGCTTTCCGTGGAATATCAAATTCCAAACAATCTGAAGAAGCATATGATAAAGATGTTGCCCCAGAACCAGTATCCTCCTCACTAGAACAGCTGCTGAAGTTGCCACTGGTTTGAACATTCTTGTCAACAGCATTAGGAGCTTCCATGGCAGTGTCCACCTCAAGGGGATCATACCATTGAATATTGTAAAAGCCATTTTCATCATCATCTGTGTACAAAATGAATTATACATTTACTATCAGGCATATTTCAATCAGACCAGAGAAAAATTAAACTAACTCTATTTAATAAAGAGCAAAACAAATTACAATATATTATTAAAAGAAACATTTACCTGAAATAACAGTCTTCACAAAGGCTTTATTGGAAGGAACAATATCAGCTAATGAAACCAGTTCATTGTTGCATTCAAAACGCCTTACCTTGTTCAAAGAAAGATCCTCAAATTCATTAGCCTCAAGACATCTCTTATATCCCATCCTGATTCTGTAACACAATAATTAAGAGTCAATACTGAAAAACAACATTTGACCACATAAATAACGGTCACAGCAAATTGTCAAAAAAACACTTCAACTAAATGAAAACAATTGTTGCTTAAAACCGTATAAAAAAAAAAAAAAAACTCTCAATTATTATTAAAACAATAAAAATGATGATAAAGCAGTGATAACACAATCATTCTCACCTTGTCAAAAATTTCAAATTCAAACTTCAGAAACGCGCCAACTCAGCACTTAGGTCACAAGAACAGTTTAAGGTCAAACGAAAAGCCAAAAGCTTAATTGAAGAGAATTGGACAAAGAACTTCACAATTAAGGAAGTTCCTCGGTGCCAAAGAGCGTATCCCCAACTCAATTTCACTAATTAGAAAAACAAAAAAATAGGAGTTCGAACCCTAACCCTAGATTCTCGACCCACTCTAGAATTTACGAAATTAAAAACCATACGACCGAAGGAATTTCGTAAGGGATAGGAAGGAATATAACCCCTCAAGCAATTTATAAAAAAACCCTCCACAAATTCAAAGATCGAGAAGCCCTAAAAATTCGACCGCTCCAAAACCCTAGATTCGTAAACTCGTTCAGTCTTATGTCAAATTGGGGCCAAATACAAGATGAATAAGAAACAAAACCAGAAATTTTGCGGAATAAGGAAGGGGATTGGACAATTGGATGGCCTTTGAAGGACCGAGTCGAAACCCTAACCCTAGAACACGATAATCATCACGAAAAGGGGACGATTTTGGGATCAAACGGAAGCAAACAACAGAAATTGAACGAAATAGGTACTTGATTCAAAAATTAAGAGCAATAATTAAAAAGAAATCGAGGATCGAAAGGGAGAAGATTGAACGAAGATGTCGAAGAAGTACGAGGTACGGTTCGTGGTTTTTAAAACGAGATGGTCCGACATAAGAATCGGGTTGGCTCTATTCGGCCCAAGGTTTGAATTTCCAATAACATAAAAGTTTTAAAAATATAAATTAAATATGGAACAGGATATACTTACCACCAAAAAAGTTTATCACATTTACAACAAATTTAATCATCGTTGATTTCCGTCAATCTCACGGTTATAATTTATTGAATTTATTGAGAATTAATAATTAATTAATAAATACGATCCAATAAATTTTAATCGTTAGATTGACAGAAATCAACGGTGATTAAGTTGGTTGTAAAGATGGTAAACTTTTTTGGTGGTAAGCATATCTTTCCCGGCTATTTGACCCTTTTGTCCTTCATTAATTAATTAATAATTATTTTGTCCCTTATCCAAAACTATCTACCAATCTGCCTTTTTTTAATCGATTAACTTGAAGATTTAATCGATTAAATCCTCAACTTAATCGATTAAATCTCCTTCTTAATTGATTTAATCGATTAAAACTCATATTCAATCGATTAAATATCCCAAATAAGCGTGAAAGCATTGATTGAATGAGACAAATACGGTATTGGAGGTTATTTGAATTTAATGTAATAGGAGTTAATTGCGATTTGTATTTAATAGGAGCTGATTGCGTCCTATTATATTAACAATCAGTTTTACATTTGAATTTTGTATTTAATAAAGCTGATTACGTCCTATTAAATTTAAAACGCAATCAGCTCCTATTAAATTTAAAACGCAATCAGTTCCTATTAAATTATTTTATTTTGATAAAAAATTTTTATAAAAAATTGATGCCGAACCCAACGAGGTTAGTCTAGTGATTAAGAAAATATAATTTCAATCTCTGTTTCATATAAAAAAATATTTTATCCGTACTATCAATAGCCAGCGAAAGACAAGGTTTGTAACTAGTTGAAGTTAGTGCATCAATTGAAAACCTTGAGAATCTCTATTGTACGTTATGTGATTTTCTTTTGGTACATGTGTAGCAGAAAAAGGAAAGTAACGGACACAGTCAAGAGATTGTGTTTTCTATTTAATATTCACAGTCAGTTTTTCATTTGAATTTTGTATTTAATAAGGACTGATTGTGTCTTATTATATTCACAATCAAATTTTCATTTGAATTTTGTATTTAATAGGAGCTGATTGCGTCCTATTAAATACAAAATGCAATCAGTTCTTATTAAATTCAAAACACAAATAAAAAATTGATTGAATTTTGAATTTAAATTTTGAATATAATGTAATAGGAGCTGATTGCGTTTTAAATTTAATAGGAGCTGATTGCCTTTTGTATTTAATAGGATGCAATCAGCTCCTATTAAATACAAAATTCAAATGGAAAACTGATTGTGAATATAATAGGACGCAATCAGTTCCTATTAAATACAAATCGCAATTAACTCCTATTACATTAAATTCAAATAACCTCCAATATCGTGTTTTTGTCATTCAATCAATGCTTTCACGCTCATTTGGGATATTTAATCGATTAAATATAAATTTTAATCGATTAAATCAATTAAGAAGGAGATTTAATCGATTAAATCTTCAAGTCAACAAATTTTTCCAGTTTTGACCATTTAATCGATTAACTTTACAACTTAATCGATTAAATAGGGGCAGATTGGTAGATAGTTTTGGATAAGGGACAAAATGGTTATTAATTAATTAATGAAGGGCAAAATGGTCAAACACCCTATCCTTCCCCATTAAATATAATGAATCTCACTTACGCATAAATGAAAATATCCAAATAACATAATTCAAAACAAATTAGTTAGTTGAGATCTTTGAAGCACCGAAACTTCAAAAATCTTGACGTGTCGTGTCCGACACTTCTCGACACTCCAACACGCGTTGTAGAAACTCAAAAAATGGTTCAAAGGTTGCGTTGCGTTGCTTTTTTAGTTCCAACTACTAGATTCGTTGGATTATGATTACTATTTGATTGAGTTTAATATAAATATTTGAGATATCTTATGTTTCTTTATAAAATTGATGGGTATTACAAGTTTAACTTCATTTTTTTGTTAAATTATTAAATAATAAATATAATATACACAAAATAAATTAAAAATATTATTTAATATCAAAACGTGTTCTAACGTGTCAAAATTTAACATTTTTTAGAATTAACGTGTCGGAGTGTCGTATCGTGTCGTGTCACGTGTCCCGTGTCGGTATCGGTGCTACATAGGTTGAGATCATAGTTGTAAAACCCAGCCTGATCCTGCCGGGTCAATCCGAAACCCGGTGAACCGGTCATCAGACCGGTTCAGGTCAAGTATTGGACCGGTAATTCATTGACCCGGTCAAATCCTGATAAAATCGGCCAAACCCGGAGACCCAGTGACCCGGTCGGGTCATACATTTAAAAAAAAAACAAAAAACCAAAATTGTTTCATCTTGTCAAAAAAAATTGTAGAACACTTTTTAAAATCTTTTTGTCTATTCTACAATGACCTCAAATTTCAGCTTCTAATACTGAAGCAATTTGCGGAATAATAAATTAAGAGAATGTGACATATGTCATTTTTAATGTAGTTGAATTTAAAAAATATGAGTTCAATGCCATTGAGAGGTATGTTTATAGGGATTCTGAGTTGCAATTTAAATTGACATAGTAATAGAATGCATTTTTATTTATTTATGCTTCTTGTTTTTGAGTTTATTTAATGAACCTTGTTTAATTTATTTTAGATATGTAGAATATAATTGAATTTATATGTTCATATTTTTATATATTTTTATATATCTATATATATCCGGGTCAACCGGTCCGACCAGTGACCCATCGATCCGACCAGTGACCTAGTAACCCAGTACTCTGACCGGGTCGATACCCGGTTCAGATTTAATAACACTGGTTGAGATAATATCAAATATAAAAACCAATCCCAATCTATTACAACCCATATTATTTTATGGGGACATTATATGTGGAATGAATTTTATAATTCAACCCATAAAAAATGACGGGTTAAACGAATTAATCCATTAAGTTAAATGTATTAACTAAATGTGTTGACTCGTTTAATTGGAAATTTATACTTTTTTTTATAAATTAATTTACGTCAAGTATAATTTTCCACCGATTTAAAATAAAGGTATCTTATTTTATAAAAAATAAAAGAAGGAAAATATTATATGACAAAAGTGAATTCACATTGTTATTTACTTTTAAATGGATGGATGATCTTTGTTTATCAAAAAAAAAAATGGATGGATGATCTCTTATGAGGAGCCTAAAGAATATACTTCATATGGATTATCCCATATGCTTGAGAAATTGTTGCACCCCATTTTTTTCTATCACTTTCACTTACTTAAAATTTTCTTTAAATCTTAACAAATTCATTGAACTTGGCAAAATATTGATCAATGGTCATCGACTCCTGCTTCAAATCATTATACTCATTCTGCTTCCTTTCCCTGGCCTCCCTAGGAAAGTAGTTATTCAAGAACAAAGTCTCAAACAACTACCAGGTGATTTCCTGGCCATCAGCCTCCAACGATTGCACAGTGTTTGTTCACCAATCCTCGGCTTCGCCTTCAAGCATGTACACCGAGTAAACCAATTTCAGTGGATTAGGGCACCTCATCACCCTAAAAATCTTCTCCATGTCCTGAAGCCATTTAGCAGCAATCAATGGGTTATAGCCTCCAGTGAAGGATACAGGTTTGTGTTTCCGAAAGGCAATCAATCGCCTTTCATCCGCATCTGTCCCCCTACATGTTTTACATGTGGTTGATGAACCACAGTATGATGACTAGAACCATCATTGTGGTGACTAGCCCTTTCTTCATTGTTACCCGCTCCACACTCTTCATGGAGAGTATGCGGAGTAGGCGTGGCGGTGTGAGGAGGAGGAGTGAGTGGTATGTTCTCATTCCTAGCACCCCTCAGTGTCCTCAACTTATTCATCATCGCGGTCATAGCATTCCACACATCTTCATTCATCTTCATCAAGGTCTCATTAGCTTGACGACTAACAGTCAACTCCCTTTGCACGGCTGCCAGAGTGTCCACCACAGGATCAGACTGTACACCTGTTGCCCCACGACCACTTCGAGGTCTAACTAAAGTAGCCAAAATAGGATCTGGCTGAGCATTGGCATTTGATGCCTTAGGGATGTTCCGGGACCTCGTTATGACACTACACATGTTGCACAAAGAAATGAGTTGATCAAGCTCACACTCAGTGATCACAGATGCAATAATCATATAGAGTACCTAAAATAGCTATAAAGCATTAAACACCAAGCAAACATAACAATAATCCACAAGTTTCCCTAAGAAACTGCTCTGATATCATAAAATGTAATACTCCGTTCTAGAACCGGTTTGTTAACATTACGTATGGTATTAAGCGCAGTTACAATCACAACAATTGAATTAAAATACGGATAAACTTTTTCCTTTTTATTTATAAACATTTCTGTTTAAAATCAATTCCGTAATTAAAACAATTTCAGTAACTGTAATCATAGCTTAAACGATGTGTGGAACACTTAATGTAATTTTATTTAGACCAAACGTTTCTACCATAGTGTGCCAAGTAGTCATTTTAGACCAACAAGACTTGAAAGCTCATTTTCATTCATGTTCAATACTAAACACCTTCATTTTTTAGTTACACAAGGAATTTTATACTACTTTTATGGTCTTTATCTCCCCATAGGTTATAGATCTCTTCGTTAGCTACGCGTGGGTTCAAACCGCGCTCAATTCGGAGCACCGTAGCTCAAGTTATGAATTTTTGAAGAAAAGAATACTGAAATTCAAAAGGGTCCCGCGCTGGTAGCGCGGCAACACTGGCTTCTTCGCGTCTTCCCGCACTGTCAGTACCAATTTTGGAGCTCACAGCGTCACAGATTTGGAGATTTCACCCTACCTTAGTATTTTACCCATAACTTGAGTTATAGTTATCCGATTGACGTAATCTTGGTCTCGTTGGAAAGATAAGAAAAAGATCCATAACTTTCATTAAGACACAAGGGTCCAAATCTATAATATAGGATCTGAAAAATGGATAACAAGATATGATATCCTCATATCTACATTGATTCTCAACCACAAAGGTTTTCTTTCACCTAATAGACATTATACAACCACTTTAATACATGATTCTTAGTTCTTTCAAGGCTCACATGTTATCCAAATAGGCACCCATGCCCTTACATCGTATATACCATAAGTACCACATTACACAATATCTAAATGTCTTTAATACATAACCATGAGACTTAGCTATAAAACACTGATTAATTCATTGGCTCCCATCAACAACAAGAGACACCAAAAGAGATGAGCACAGGCTAAGTCCACCAAAATAAAGCATGATATACATATATCAAATGGCTTTCCAATATAAATCCTATACATAGGAACTACTACATGAAATGCATAACCCAAAATAATGCAATATCCTCATGTATCAATCTAGTCCAAGTATGGCCACTTGCCACTACCTCAGCATCTGTACCTGAAAGAGGGTCCCCACAACACGGGGTGAGATATACGAATATACATCAGTAAACCAGGGGTCCTTGGAAAATTTCTCCACCCCATAGTTCACTCATAGTATAATAGCAATAATCAGTAAATAATGTAGTAAATACATATCCATGCAGTGTGTCAAACATCTCCAGGAGACATCCCTCGAGCTCTCATGTTGTCATAAGGATACTCAGATGAAAATAATCCTACTGGTTAGCTAAACCACCAAGTATGAATTACGCATCGTCATGTAATATACAAAACATAGAGAAACACCACTGTATGCCACACCCAGTGTATACACATACGTATAACAAAGCATTAAACTAGTTTACTGCATTTACATACACTATCAACAATCACTACCCATTCAGGGCTTGGTGGAACAATTAAGGGATCAATTACCAAGGTCTGAAGACTTGCCTTAATTTGCTTCCAACTCAACCTTTGTTCACCACTAATGTGCACAATCAAGCTTCACAATTATTACCAACAATCTCACAAATAAACACCAATCCAAAGGAGCTATTCAAGGCCGTTTGACCTTAGTAGTGTCAAATTCGTATGGTTTGACCAATATAATTTCATGATCAGAGTTATTATCCATACAATGCATAATAACGCGGTATAAGATGAGCCGCTTTAAGACGTGATATACGGTATGTCGCGTTCTTTGCAAAAGACATATCAGTATGTCAGTGTACCTGCATGCAGAGTGGAGCAGACTGCACTAGACGTGGTACACTATCTGTCGCGTCTCAACCCAACACGTATTTGTGTAACCTTGACCCAACACACGGTAGCCCAAACTCTGGATACAAGGCAGAGATTTCGCCACGTCTGAGAATTCAGATTATCAAACATTCTCATATTTTTATATTCCCCATCCACAAAAATATATCATGTAAGGCCACTAACTGATAACTCTCCAAAAAAAGTTATTTTAGGGCTTAATTGTGATATTTTGGTACCATGATTGCATATAATTCTCTTGATTTTATATGATTAATGCATGAATTCTATGATTTCATGATTTAATTGAGAATTATGTTAAATATGTGTATTTGGATATAAATGAGCATTGGAAACATTTAAATGCACTTGTTATTTTACTGCAGGTCAATGTTGTAGCATCGGAAAGCAGTGCTGTAGCAGTGCATATGAGGTCAGCAATGCATCATCACCAGCAAGCTATGGATCCAAGCCCAATTAGCTAGAAGAAGTTTCTGAACGTGTAATCAGAGTCCTGAGCTGGCTACGCACTTTAAAACATTCAAAGGATCACCATTAAAGCTTCATTAAATCAACGATTACATTTCCAAATTCAAACCTGAAACATGAAATGGAAAGAATCTGATGAGATATGCTGCAGCATTACGCGCTGTCCCTGATCAGCGTTGCAGCAAATAAGGAAAGAATCTCCAATCAGCGCTATAGCAAAACACAGCTGTATCTTCAATCAGCACTGCAGCAAATAAGGAAAGAATCTCCAATCAGCGCTGTAGCAAAACACAACTGTATCTTCAATCAGTGCTGCAACAAATAAGGAAAGAATGCTTTGTCAGCTTGACAGCAAAATAGAGTGCCAATCTCAATCAATCACAAGGTAGCTTTGAGTGATGATTTGCATGGACTGGAAGAGATGATTGAGGCCCAGAATATCAAGTATATAAAGGAACGAACCCTACACACAGAAAAGAGGCTAGGAACGCTACACATGCTTTAGACATTCAATCAGATCCTAGAAAGAGAAAGTGGGGGAAACACATAGAGAGAATTTGAGGGTTCGTTGAGAGAGATCCAAGGAATCAAAGGGTGAGGCTAGGGTTTGGTAGAGAGATCAGCAAATCCGGTGGATCCCTGCACTATTCCGGCGGCTGAAGCAAGGTTGATGGTGGTGGAGCCTACGGTAGTTGCGAGAGCAGTGCTACAACAACGTCTCTGTTTTCTTTACTTTAGTTTAATGGAATCTTATTCTTTCTTTGTTGTTTCTTCCCACCCAAGTATGGGCTAAATTGTTAAGATTGGGTGATAGAGTACCCTTATTGTGATGTAATCAGTTTGCCTAAACTTTGCTATATGGTTGTCCTTTTAGTTGTTTAATAAAGTGCTTACTTTGTCTTTATTCTTGTTGACTTATCGAGAGAGATGCAAGATACTTAGGGTTTGGGCTATAGAGATATAGGTGAACTCAGAAAGTTATTAAGCATTGTGGTTTAACTAATTTAATTAGTTAATTGTGGGTAGAGAGATCATTCACACCACAAAATCAAATGGAACTTGCACTTAATGAATTCATAACTATGTTGGCCATAGAGATGTGAGACTTAGTATACATGTAGAGTGTTCTGGTTACTGGTTGGATAATTGCTATAACATTGTTACTGCATTCTGGTGAAGTTGTAATAATGGGGAAATTTATCCCAATCTATCTTTAATACTTGGAAAACCTATTTTATTACTGCATTCTTTTACTTAATTATTAGTTTTATTGTTTAATTAGTCATTAACCTCTTCCAAATTATCTTTGTTACCTTGATTGCTTGACATTGATCCCAACTTTATAGTTTTCTTCGTGGAAACGATATCTGGACTCACACATCCACTTTATTACTTGTTGACACGTGCACTTGCGTAATGTGTGATTGATAAAAGGGGTACACAATTGCACAACACTAACCTAACATATTAATAATTTAAATACAACTTATTTAACAAATTTAAAAGAATAATCAATACAACAATATTAACATACTAAAATTTTACGCAATTATATATAAAACATTAATAATATAAAGTATATCAAATTATAAAAATTATATGCATTTACCTAAGAATTTTATAAAAAAAATATAGGACAATTAAAGAACATAAAATATAATTACGCATAAAATATAAGGCCACAAACCTAACATATTAAAAATTAATCCACAATATTTTAAACACATTTAATAATATAAATATAGCATACTTAACAAATTTAATACAATAATTAATACAATAATAATAACATTTTATGCTACTAAATACAAAATAGTAATAATATAAACAAGCAAACTATAACAATTAAATCCACTAACCTAATATTTTTAGACAAAAAATAAAGAACTTTAAAAAACCTAATAATATAATTATGCAAATATAAAGTCACTAATCTAAAATTTTAATAATGTAAATATATGACATTTAACAAATTCAATAATATAACTAATAAAAATTTATGCAATTAAATATAAATCATCAGTTATTTACATAATACTACACTATAAAATTGAAATGTTCTAACCTAAGGCTTTTATAAAATAAAGGAAAAAAATATTTCTGTAGTTAATGCAGATAAGTTATCTGCATTTATTCCCAAAATGACGTCGTTTTGGTATTGAAATCTTAAAAAATTATAAATATAAAGACTATTATAATCCTGAAATAAATTAAAATTACAAAAATACCATGATTTCCGTCCCAAAACGACGTCGTATTGACTTACTGCAGAAAAAGCGAACCCTAAAATAAATATAGAACATTTAAATAATAAATATTTAAATAACACTTACTTGAAAATGAAATAGATCACCTTTTAAATGTACGAGAATCTAACTTATAACAAGTAACAACACACGTAAAAGGAAAAACCAAACTCACAGAATCAACTTTGCTCTACCAAATTATACTGGAACGCGGCTGCTAATGTGCCGTTTTCAGTCGCATTAAATGCGCAACTATCACGCGAAGGTCGTCTGCATGCTACAATAAATGTGATTGTTGTATGAATGCGTCTTAAAACGGTTGTCCTCCTCCCGCGTCGTTATGCATTATATTGATTTTTCCTTCCATCATTAACGTGTTCCAGTCATACATTTTAAAAAACGAACTACTAGGGTCAAAAGCCCGTTATTCAAGCTCCATAACTTCCTCCAATGGTTGATCACTTAAAGTTGGTCCACTTGCCTCAATCCTAGCAATCACATGGACATAATTAATATCCAAAAATCCATTGCTTACAAATGCAAGAAAATCCACAAACCAAACATAGGTTATTGCAAATTTTTATAGTATAATCAAATGACTATCTAAGTTCTTTTCTACCATTCATCATTCCTAACAACATTTGTAAAGGGACTTAGCTATAATCTAACTCAAACTCATAAAATCCACAAAATCACTATTGATCTCCTTCAACCTCATGCAATCTCCATGAAAACAAGGTTTTAGAAGTGAAAACTTACCCCAAAAAATCACACAACCACGGAATGAATGTTCCCTAAGTCCCC
Organism: Gastrolobium bilobum; assembly: GCF_033153095.1. Classification (NCBI taxonomy): domain Eukaryota; kingdom Viridiplantae; phylum Streptophyta; class Magnoliopsida; order Fabales; family Fabaceae; genus Gastrolobium; species Gastrolobium bilobum. The sequence goes on along the minus strand of NW_026897874.1, from coordinate 60,377 downwards.
AAGAAGTGAAATGCTCCCAAACTCTTCCAATCTTCAAAGGGGGAAAATTTTGGGAAGAAGAAATCTCACTCCACACTGCTTCCCACTCAACACCAAGCTTGGATTCACAAAGAGAGGAAGATTTAAAGCAAGATTGTCTTTGGAATGGTTTGATTTGGTGGAGAATCAAGGAAGTTAGGGTTTTTGTCTCACAATTGTCTTTCCCTCTCTCTCAAGCGTTGCATCTGTCGGGGAAGAAGAAGCAAATGAGGTGGGTTGTGATGTTTTGTAACTTAACATAGTTAACTTCCACCGGGTAAAATTTATTTATCTACTCACCTCCATTTACTACCAAACTTTACCCAAGAGTCTGAAATATTTTTCTAGGAACATTTCTAATTTTACTTTTATATTTTGGGTACTTTTTTCTACACCTATTTTTATCCCATAATTTTCTCTGACTGCACTTTTAATCTCAAAAGTGACCATAATTCATTTAATTAGATATTTTGCCTAATTCAACCCACTAATACAAGATTAATTGCCTAATTAAATGCAATTAATTAAATCTCATAGTGAAGGATATTATAAATAACAACTATTTAGAATTCAAATTATGTTAAATTCATCTTTTTCTTAATTGGTTTTATGTTTGTTTATCCTATTTCATTTGGTGTATTAGTTATTTTATTTCAAATTAATTTTATCCTTAGCTACCCTATAATATAATTTGAAATAAAATAACCAATGCTATTAATCAAATAGGATAAAACAAACATAAAACTATTTAAGATAAAGATAAACCAAACAATTTGCATTCGAAATGGTAGTTGCTACGTCTTCACTGACCATGTATAAGATGTGCCTCCTCCAATCTAATTTTTATCTACCAAATAAAATTTGGGATATCACAAAAAAATTTAGTCCTTTTCAACTCAATCATTTGTGTTTTACTGTTCAGTGGAGAGCACGGGAGAAAATGAATATTAATATTCAACAAATCAGCTCCATAAGGTACATATAAGCAACAACAACGATGCAAAATAGAATGATTTTGAAAATTACAAGAGCGGTTGGTTAGAGAAAGAGATTTACAATTTTTCAGTTGGAGCAATCATAAAAGAATTGTATATAAAGAGGACATTCCTAAAGAAAATGCAAGTGGTGTAATGGAACTTAAATTATTCAATTGTTTAGCTTAGCCATCATGTGTTTCTACTTATTACATATATGCAAACACATGAAAACAAATTGAAGAATCTGATCCTCAATATAATAAAATAAGGCAGAAAATCCAAGATAATTCACACTAAAACGTCCATGGATCTCTTCACAAATGACATCAATGTAAGACAAGAAAGGTAACACACCATAAATTTTTATTTTCTGATTATTTTCATTACACACGATAAAGGTTTAAATTTAAAAAAATACAAATTAAAAATATTCACCACCCATCACAACAACTAAACAAAAATAAAACTATCCATTAACAAAATTATCCAAACTATTGATTACTAGCACTTATTCACTAACTATCTAGTACTAGAATTTATCCACTAGCATAAACAAAATAATAATTGAAAAATAACAAAATAATAAATATAATAAAATAAAAATAGGATATTATAATATCCCTTACCATATGATTTAATTAATTGCATGTAATTAGGCAATTAATCTTGTATTAGTGGGTTGAATTAGGTGAAATATCTAATTAAAGGAACTAGAATCACGTTTGAGATAAATAATGTAGTCAATGAGAATTAAGGAAAAAAATGAAAGTACCCAAAATTTAAAAGTAAAATTAGAAATGTTCCTAGAAAAATATTTTAGACCATAAGGTAAAGTTTGGAAGTGAATAGATAGATAAATTTGTATCCAATTGAAAGTTACTTACCTATGTAAGTGTTAAAACCACTATAACACCTCTCATTTGCTCATCTTCTTCGCTAGAAAGGGAGAGGACTGAGAATCCATTGACAAAGGAGCTCAAAACCTAAATTTATTGTTTCTTAACCAAATCACTTGGTTCTTAGACTAATCTCGCTTAGAATTGAGAGGCGAACACAACCCCTAATCCATAATCTACCAAAAAAATGTTGTATTGGGAGAAAAATTATGGTGAAAGTGGCAACCCACTTGTGATTGAGGAGCTTGGAAAGTTATTTGCTTTGCTTGGAGGCTTGCAATCCTTTCCTTACATGATTTTGGGTGAGTTGATGTTTAGAAATCTCAGTTTCATTGCATTCTAAGATGTTGGGTATGTTAGGGTTCCAAAATAAAAATGTGGCTTGAGTTTGGGTAGTTTGAGCTTGATTAAGACTTAAGCCTTTTGTAAATGTTGTTAAGAATGATGAATAATCGGTAGAAATGAGTTGAGATCATCAATTGGATAGGCTATGGCATTCTTAAAAAATGGGTACTTTTGTGTAGTGTATTTTTGCATTCCAAATGTTCGATATTGGAGTGTTGAATGTTGATATTGATTGTGTCTATGTGATTGATAGGATTGAAGCAAGTGGACCAACATTGAGTGACCAACCATTGGTGGAAGACATAGAGCTTGAGTAGCCTACTTGAATAGGTAAGTTCATGCCAAGTTGTGGTATGAAATTATAGTATTGTTGATGAAAATGTTGATATTCATTAACTTGTATTGATTGATTGTGTGACACCTTTGCGTAGGTGTGTATTTTGTAATATTGTAGCTTGAATTCAAAGTTTGATTGGTTGCAAACTTGTTGGTGAACAAAGGTTGAATTGGAAGCATTGATGTAAGTCTTTGGACATTGGGAATTGGTCCCTTTATTGTTCCACCAAACCCATAATAGGTAGTGGTTGTTGATAGTGTATGTAAATTGAATGAAGTAGTTTAATGCTTCGATATACGTATGTGTATGCACTGGGTGTGGCATATGATGGTGTTTCCCTATGTTTTGTATATTGCATGACAATACGTCATTCATACTTGGTAGATTCACTGATCAGTAGGACTATATATATCTAAGTATCCTTAGGACAACATGAGAGCTCGAGGGATGTCTCTTTGAGATGTTTGACACACTGCATGAATATGTATTTACTGCATTATTTACTGTTATTGCTATTATACTGTGAGTGAACTATGGGATGGAGAGATGCTCCAAGGACCCCTGCTTTACTGAGGTAAATTCGTATATCTCATCCCGTATTGTGGGGACTCCTTTTCAGGTACAAATGTTGCAGGAGCCTCTGGTGGCAAGTGGCCGTATTTGAGCTAGATGTCATATGCTGATAGCCTATCATTATGGATTGCATCTCATCTAGTATTGTAGATGTATATGTCATTCACATTACCGCATATATATATGTATATTTTATGATGTATTTAGGAGGACTTAGTGTATGATCATTGTGGTGGTGAATGCTTCGTTGTATATAGCTTATAGCTTTGATCATGTCCCTATTGTATCTAAGTCCTTTGGCTTGTAATTATCTTGAAGAATATTGTCGTAAATGATTCATTATAACATTGATGGAATGTGAAGTATGTTTTCTCATTTTGAGTTGAATGATAAGTTGGTGAATTGCATGTGAGATGTAGAGCCATATGGTGTGTGGCCATGATTGGCTACCTCTTGTCAATTAGGTACCAAGAAGTTAGAGAATGGGGGGAGTTAATTTCCCAAGTGAAATAAAGGGAAATAGAGGAATTTGTGTTTTGCACAGGTGGAGGGAGCTTAAGCACCCCAAAAAGGAGGCTTAAGCAACCTGAGGCTTAAGCGCCCTGGAGGACCTGTGCAGGAAAAAATTCTCGGTCGGTGGGGGCTTAAGCGGGCACAGGGGACTTAAGCTCTCTCTTTGAACAGAAACTTAAAAATCCTCTGCCCGAGGGGGCTTAAGCGCCCAGTAAGGGGGCTTAAGTGCCCAACCTCAGTTTTAAGAAAAATAATTATCTCTTGAAATAAGTAATAGGGACCATCTAATTAGGTCTAATAAAGAAAGTTTATGATGTTAAGCATAGTCTTAGTTATTCCGCAACTTCACATGGTTATAATCACGTAATTGGTTATTTTAAATTTGGATTGTGTGTAAGGAAAATAAGCAAAGTTTTAGAGAGGAAAAAATGTATCTGTGTTTCTAATTGAACCAATGTGATTGTAAATGTGCTTAAATCATAAAACAATGTTAACAAATCGGTTCTAGAACGGGGTCTTATAGATATAATATTTTGTCTATATTTTTTCATAACTAATTTACCTACTTCTCTCCAATATCTAGATTATAATATCAACAAAAGTTAGTTGAAATTATAATCTAACGGTATTGAAAAGAAGTAATAAACATAATATCATATCTCAATAAAAAAAAAAAAACTCATGACAATATGCTATTGATTAACATATTAAGACACATCTAATTACATAAATTAAAATTTAGCACGTGTGAAGAGTAATGTCAACTGCACAAATTATTATAATAAATAGGGGTTTATTTCAATATTTTCTTTAAAAAGAAATAATCAACAAGGTAGAAGGGAGAAACTAGTGTCGACCAATGATGCACAGACACCGACATGGGACACGGGACACGACACGATACGACACGCCGACACGTTAATTTCAAAAAAATGTTAAATTTCGACACGTTAGGACATGTTTTAATATTAAATAATAATTTAATATATATATATATATATATATATATATAATATAGTATATATTTAATACACTCATCATAAGACACAAGAAAATATAAAAACATAAAAAGTGGTACAATCTCTCTTGTGGTTGACACTTTATTTCTATTATTTTTGGATTTTTTTTAATATCCCATTTTTTTGGTTTAATATCCCATTTTTTTTGGTTTTAGACTGAAAGAGAGAGAACAGATGGGGGTGTTTTGTTTCTACACGTTACCCTCCTTTTGTCTTCCACTTTCCTCTCTCACTGCCATTTCTTTGTTCAACAATCTCTTTCTCTTTCATAGTCATACTCATACACACCCTTCTCATTTCTCTTCTCAATCACAAAGAATGGAGTCTAGCCACCACTTACTTGAGTTAATGGGTTTAGAAGCTAATAAAAAACCATTACCCTCCTCTCCGCCCAACTCATCTTCTAAGTCCCTCAATGGCTTGAAATTTAGCTACTCCTGCCACCTCCGGTCCAAAGAAAGGAAGAGGTGTTTCGATTCAACCGACTCAACCACCTAGGTGTCAATGGTGCAGACTTTTGAGTGATGCCAAAGGTTACTATTCTAGGCACCCATTCTGCACCATGCATTCCAAATCCCCTACCATCGTTATCTCTGGTCTCCAACAAAGGTTTTGTCAACAAGAACGACGAAGAACAACGTGAGGAAGAAGATTGAAGCAGACGGCGACGGAGCTGTGTGCATGTGTTTGTGTCTATCCGGTTTTTTTTATTTTAGAATTATTTTAAATTTTATAAATTTTTTTAAAAATTTACATTTCTACCCTTTGACCGTGTCGGATTCGGTCAAATTCGCGTGTCGGAATAGTCAACGTGTCCTAAAATATTGATCGCGTGTCGAACGCGTGTCGGAATATGTCCGTGTCGGACACATAATTTTTCTAAAAACTGCCGTGTCCGTGCTTCGTTGGTGTCGACTAGCAAGATCGAAAATGTGACATTAAATACTCCCTCCATTTTAAAATGTGTCGATTTGAAGAAAAGAAAAAAGTATTTACGTTCAATTTATCCGCAATTTTAAAATCAACTAGGTTTCATTTGTTTAATTTTGTCTTTATATTTTATTTTTATTGAATTAAATAGGCTAAAATATTAATCGAATCTTAATATTTTGAGTGTTTAAATAAATGATAATTTAATTAAATATAATTATATTTTGCTATTGGGTGATACTTAATAACTTTCTAAATCCTTTTCTGATTATTTTAAATGATTTATATTTTGTAATGCGGAGCATAGGAAATAACTTAATTATGATATTCAAAGCTAGAAATAATTATCATTTAATTATACCTTCAAAAAGGTTGGTGTATTTGACTTTTTACATCATCATAATTACAGCACTTAAGTAAAATTAAAATGCCCTTTCCGAATATGCACGAAAAAATTAATTAGAAATTCTTTTTTTTGTAGGTTATTAATTATTTCTTTTGCGTAATTTAATTAATTGATTATTTACCAAAAAAATTAATTGATTGAGCGGCGGTGGTTTTATAATTTCGTACAGAAGTAAAGATAAGGAAATCTTTGTCAACCACCGACAACGGGTATTGTTTGTTCATGCGGAGGTTGGGATGACAATTTTCAACGTAATACGTGTTTGGATTGATTAATTAATTTTTAAATTTGTGTCACGTTTGTTAATAATAATTAATAACACGAAAATTCTCATATAGTGTTATGTGCCAACATGCAAATACGGAATTGACACATAAAACTTTTTGAAGATTATTCATGCGGTGTCCTATTAATGTCAATATGATATTAGTGAAGTAAAATTTAAGAGCTTTATTAGTCTCCTTTCACATAAGATAGTTATCATATGTTGTTGAGAAAAAATGAGTGGATCTCATCATTATAAGAAAAAAGAAAAAAGAAAAAGACGGGATACAAAAATCGAGGTGAGAGAATATGAGACAAGTTATCTTATGTGAAAGGAGAATAATATTTTCCAAAATTTAATATACAAATTATTTTTATAATAAGTTTCAAACTTGAAAATTGATTTCTACATCAAATTAATTCAAATCAAATCAAATCCAATCCAATCAAATATAATATTTATGATTCCATACACAAACTAATATTTTCGGGGCTATTTAGTTGGTTTCAAGAAGTTCTTGAACCATTCGACGGATTGCTTGGGGTATCTCTTCAGGTTGTCTTTGTAATCAACAAAATACAAACCAAATCTAGAAGAGTATCCAGCTGCCCACTCCCAGTTATCCAGTAGTGACCAGACAAAATATCCTTTCACATTACAACCATCTCTGCAATCAGCCAAATCAGTACTTCATTAGTTTATTAACTTGAAAAAATGGATATGGAATGCTACTGGCACTCTAATATACTAACAAATTATAATGTGGTCACGATATTTGATCACAACCACTCATTGATGATGAGATAAGAGGAGAAAAATACATGATTTTAAATGAGTGGTTATAATCAAATAACATGACCACGTGACTATTTTTCACGTGAGAGAATCCAAATCCAATTATAATAACTATTACATACTTCATAGAAGCCAGTAAGGAAGATAAATAGCCATTGTGGTATCTAATCCGTTTCTCATCCTTTAGAGCCTCCTTAATGGAGATAAATGGATTATTTGGATCATCCATCCCTGTGACAAACATAAGAAAGAAGATTTAGCTCGTAACTATCATTCTTTGCTGCCATTTTTATTTATTCTGTTTTGCCAACAACTTAAAGTAACGGGCTAGCTGAAAAAGGAGAAAAAGACAAATGTTCTATTGCAAGTTATAGAACATAAACATAAACAAAAACTATGCTGTCAAGGATTAGAGGGAGAAGATTTTAGACTTCTACTAGTTAATTTTGAAATCATATCATGATAAATAGCCCTGTAAAAATACTACTATGCATCATCACTGGGAGCTAATATACACTATACTTTATCATAAACACCTAGTATCAACTATGTAATTTATGCTAGTCTTAAATTTTTTATTGCTAAATTGCATTCTAGAGTTTTGGCAGATTATAAGAGTTTGGAGATTACCATTTTCCGTGATAAAGACGGGAGGGTTCCCATACTTTTGTTTGATGTAGTTCATTAAGCTTCTCATACCTTGTGGCACAATATACAACCATATAGAATTTGCCTGCAAAGAATTTACAAATTATGGCATTGACTGATAAAGGCAATTGAGATATATGCTTTAAGTGGCTCTGGTAATGTGGTAAAAGGGAGAGTTGATTATAATTAAACATGACATTAGTACAAATTTTGGTTTTCTATGGTAAATTACGTTGGGTGATGCTAGAGAGCGCTAGAGCATTGTAAGCTCTAGCTTTCAGTAGCAAAATGCAATCTGATTGTGTTTTATTTCTAAAGCAAATAGTAAATCAGTCATCATTACATTATGGTCACATCTCAACAAGACAAAAAAATACATGACTTATGAAAGACTTACTTTTTCTCCAATAGTTTTAGTACCATTGAATGCTGAAAAGAATTGGAAAGAAAATAATGACTTAGAGGCATTGCAAAACAGCAAAATCATAAAGCACTCTGATAAAGTAAAAGTAAATGATTGCTTGATAATGTTTGGTCTGAAACTTACGAAGGGTTATGGTACCGGAGTCTGCAATGGAATCATGGAGCAGAGTTCCAATTAAATTAGTAGAATTGTCTCTTGCATAAAACGTGGTGTAATGATTGATTCCCACAAAATCTAATGAACCCTTAACAAGAGCAGCCTCAGATTGAGAAAATTTTGGAAGCCTGCTTCCTACTCTACTCCTCATTGAGCTTGGATAATCTCCAAACATCAAAGGATCAAGAAACCTGTCATCAAGACATTTAACAATTTGAGTTATGAATTTTTTTTTTCTTTTTTTTTCCATTTTTACATGTGAACAAGGTGGAGAAAATTTTTAGGCCTTATTAAGGTGAGTCTTTTATACAACTTCTACATAGAAGTTCTAGCGAAAACGGTTATCCCTTTCTTATTCTTATTCAGTCATTCATTGATGCCCCTCCATAGAAAATAAGAAAATTTCAATCTATGAGGTACTATGTGAATGACATACCAGCCCAGCTGAAAATCTTGAGCTCTCTGAGCTGCTTCAATGTCTTTTTGGGTGTTAGTTTCTGGTTCAAACCAAATGACATCAAAAGCTATCCCAAGTGATCCACCCTGTGTATTCTGTGGAATAACCGAGTTATTTGTTAGTAATATATAGGATTTTTAATGAGCTGTACATCATTGCACTAGGAGAATCGAACTAGATAGTAGATACAAATCTATACTTGCATAAGCTTTAAAAGCATAATGATTATTAAAATCTCTAATACCAATGACACAGTGAACAACTTTTGTGAAATTCAACTTGAATTTTTAGAAGGTTCTACCTAGTTCTCAAAACTGATTCATTGTATTGCTTTCTTCATAATATTTCAACTTTAAGTCTTCACAATATCCATAACATTACCTTGTATTTTTTCCTATAAATATCTGCTACTGCTGCATGAGAACGCAGGACATTGTGAGCAACAATGTAAGGTTCAGTTGCTGAGTTCCCTGCCCTACAAAACAGGTGAAGGAGAATGGAGCACCGTCCAGGTGCCTGTAGACCAACATCATATCCTTGTGTGGCAAATGTATGAGGCTCATTAAATGTTATCCAATGCTTCACCCTGTCCCCGAATTTCTGAAAGCATGTCTCAGCATAAGTTGCAAAGTCCTTTCTGTAGCACACAAGTATCATATAACTATAAGCATATTTTTTTTATTACCAGAATTACAAGAATACTGTAAAATCATGTTAAATATGATGGATAACATTCTATAACATTTTATACATGATCTCAGTGCTGAGCCATCCAGTATACTTGTCTTCTAAGGCTTGAGGTAAGTCCCAGTGGTAGAGGGTCACATAAGGTTCAATTCCTGCAAATGTAATGGATCAAGCAATCAGAAGCATTGAAGGTTATATATATAACCCAGAATTCACAAACATAGATCGAAATTTTATTTTTTTATTCACAACTAAAATACAAAATTTAACTATTGCACAGGGATAATGAGAGCTACCTTTGGCCAGTAATGCGTTGATGAGTTTATTATAATGATCAATTCCTGCCTGATTGATTTCGCCAGATCCATCTAACACATGAAATTTTATGATTTCAGAATATTTGATCATCTTCTAAAAGTTATGCACACGTAAGCTTAAACTTTCAAAGTAGCTAGAAATATACTGGATACTTAATCAATCAAAACTTTTGTGCTATAAATATTCAACAGACACTCAAAAGGGTCAATGATCTTTTGGAACTTGGAGTGCAGCAATAATTTATGTTTGTTATCCCAAAGGGGGGGGGGGGGGGCTATAAACGGTAGTATATACATACTCCTAAATTTTACAACGACGATCCACAGTACTCTCTACACTTATTAACTGCACCATTGTGTTATGGGATACAACACAAAGTAACTCATTGCCAGAACATAGCATTAAACCAATTACTAATTATATTAAAGATAAAAAGTAGGAAAAATGCTTACTGGGAAAAATCCGAGACCAAGAAATAGAAAATCTATAGGCATCCGTCCCCAAGTCCTTCATTAGTTGTATGTCTTCCTGCATGAAAAAACAATTCAATGTTCAGAAACAAACAACCTTTGACCAAGGGTTGAAATAATAACTAAATTGAATTTATTATGAATGAGTTGCTTTCAAAGAGCATTTAAAGCAAGCCATTACATTTGAAGAGTGCAAGTTAATCAATTTTACATAATATTAGAGGGGAAGTATCCGTTTACAAAATTTTTTGTTACAAACTTACAAATTACACTATGTCTGACTGGTAATACTCTACTCAATAATGTATTACCGGTCAGACATAGTATAGTTTGTAAACAAAAAGTTTGTAAATATAACATTTTCTTTTAATAAAAGGAGCAAGGTCACTAGGGTAGAGGTCCTAGGATCAAATAACTTCACAATGTATCAAAAAATGAAAATAAAAAACAAACAAAAGACAGAAAGATTTTGCTGGCAGATAACAAAAGTTATATATATATAGCAAGCTGCAAATTGGATAACAGGTTCCAATTTTTTTATCTGTACCCATCATTACATACTTCGTATCGGTGGTACTGATCCACCGCAACATCAGCATTACTGAAATCTGTTATCTTGCCTGTAACAAAATGTAAAGTAATGATCAGCCAGCAGTTTAGTACATAAAAATTTTCATGCTTCCGAAGAATTTGATATACCAAAGAATTAATTCCTAAATAACATCTAATGAGTAAAATGGTATAAAATAGATATGCCTTGGGGTTGTAAAGAACCTTGGGATACACCACCCCAAAAGCTAGCTCAAAGGGTGGGAGTGCCCAAGGCCTTATAAACTCCACATTAGTTGCACATACAACCAATGTAGGACTATATATCTCAACACGCTCCCTCACACAAGAGCCCATTGGGCTTGAAGAGTGGACAATGCAACAGGCCCAGCCTACCTGTGCTAAGAAACGCCACAAGAGAAAGTGGGGCGGCGAGGCCCAAGGTTCTTTACGGGGGTAGACAAATAACAAAACAGTCAATCAAATCTGGATTTCTATGAGAAAACGCTAATTTCCTCGGAACATCCAAACCATATTTGGTTATTCACTTCATTGATTCATGCATGCATACTTACTTCCATATATGGTATTTTATATGGCAAATGATCATAGTAAGATCTACATTGTAACTTTTTAATAGAGCCATGCCATTTCATGAAAACTAAATGAATTCTAATTGAAAAGAATAATGATGATTCATTGAAGCCTAACTCAGTCCAGACCCTTAGTTGGTCTTGATACACAATTGAAATGTACCAATTAGTGGTTCAGACCCCTTCTCTTCTTCTTTTTCCCCTTTATATGAATCTCTCATAGAGCCAAATTCCACGCTATATAATTTTGGCGCTGTTAATGATACTCACGTTCTTGAAACTCACATCAAAGAAATGCTTTAACTGAAGTGTATTACTAGACATTAATCTCATTTGTTTGTGAATTCAATTGAGACAGTTATGTAACAGGAAGGCCAATCGAAATGGATAATTGAGTATAATCTTAAGAAATTATTAACAGCAATTAAACTTAAATGATGAGTTATATATGAATATGCTCTCATAGTATCTTACCAAAAGTATGTGAAAATGTATCCCACACAGATGGTCCCCTTCCGTCTTCTTTCACTGCTCCTTCATACTATACAAAAGTCAACGATATTATTTAAATCACATATGAATAATTATATGATTTGTTCAAACAAGACAAAATCATAAAAGTTAAATATATGTAAACCAAATTCACAATGATTAGAGAATCAATTGACTTGATTTACCTTTTCATTTTATTTTAAACCTCCACACTTCTCAACAATTTTAATCCTATTTTTAGTAAATAATATTCTGAATTATTCTTAACATCATCAATAATATTTAAAGAAACCGTTAAAAATAACATGTTCTATAACGATGGACATACAGAAAAACAAGAAAAACAGTTAATGATGGAAAAAAATGTCAGACAGAGAAAGAAAACATCGGGAATGAATCTTTTCATATTAAAATTTTACATAAAAAATAATGTGAAATTTCTCTGTCTATCTTTTTTTTTTTTTTTTTTTTGAAGTTATCCAACTCTAATTATCTCTTTTAGACGAGTTGACTCTCTCCAGTATCCCCATGAGCTTCGACTCTTTGAGCCGGCTATGAGACTAATCCGGAGTGCGGGGGAACAGTGATGGCTAAAGGTTCAGCACCCTCCCCAAGAATGCATTCAGCGGGAATCGAACACATATCCAACCCCACTAACTCAGTGCCAAAGTACCAACTGAGCTGCACCCATTGGGTTCTCTCTATCTCTTTTATCATTAATAATATTTAATATTTGAATTTATTCATTTAATATATGTGAAGACAGAAATAAATACAAAAATTTTAAATTAATAACTAATATGACATTTTAATATGAGAGAATGAGAATCTACTCCGAAAATAACGGATGAGATTCGATTAATATAAAATCCGCGAGAGGGAATGCGTAGATTATTGTTGTAACATTTATCTCAATCAGAAAGTAAAAGGTTGTTTTTCTTTGGTACTAAATATAATGTTTTATGTTCCCATAAATTGCCTAAAAAGAAGTGCCCCGCACCGTCCGACGAATAAATAAAGATAGTTTAAGATTCATTGTCAGAGAAATTCATTCGTATTCACGGAGGAATCCAAGACCATTTTTTCTTTTCTTTTTCCAAGAGCATTTTTAACTATTGATTTAAAAGTGAAGAGTGGAACACGAAAATAAAGAATTAGTTAGAATATTTCATGGAAACAAGAACAAGAGTATATATTTTATGTATTTTTTTAAAAGCAACGTGATTTTATTAAAATTTCTAAATGCTTATAAAAAATGTTAAATTTTATATTTATATTTTTTCATATATATATATATATATGAGATAGGATCATTTGACACCGGTGTCAAATTTTAAGTTTGACACCTCATCTGAGAGCCGTTAGATTGAAAAGGATCAATGGTGTCACATGCTTATAAATCAGAGTCGTGGTTATTTTTAGATCTAAAGACTCTCAGATGAGGTGTCAAACTTCAAATTTGATACCGGTGTCAAAGTATCCTGCCTCTATATATATATATAAGAGGTGAGGTTTCATGATAATTTATAAAAATTTATATAAAAAAAGATAATACAAACTTTATCATGGAAACCATTTCCATATGTCGGTGAAGCCAAAGGCCCTGGCCTGATTGAATCTCAATTATTAAGTACTTTGTCTTTTTCATGTAATCCTCATTATTTATTATGATAATATATTATATCACTTTATGGTAGTATTAAAAGATGAGATATGTTATTTTATATATCTCTTTATATGTTTATTTTTATCTATCACTTTAAAACACTGATAGATTAGAATTTCAATTAATTTTTATTTTTCTCTTTCCTTTTGAGATTATGATCTAACAGTATTAGAGAATGATAGGCAAAGATAGACAAAAAAGAAAATAGGTTAAATAACTATCCATTTAACTTAAAAATAAATTATAATTAAAACTGGCGGATCAAGAATCTCCCAATTAATACATTCTGATAACATTTATTGGATCTAAGTTATTTATGAGTTGATTTTGATTTTACCCTCATGGGTTCAGTGGATATCTAACCCAACAACACTCAGTGATATCTTCAGCATATGGACAGAAAATTGAATGGTTTCACAACTACTTCTGGTATCCATAGGCCACAATTACAAAGCATGAACATCACATAAAACACACGGTTGGCATCAGATTTCATTCTTCTTTTATTGATTTGGTTTTTGGATATCAATGTTTAATGAGTTTCATGCAACAGTAATGATTAATGAGATTTACCCTCATGTTTTTAATCACTAATTTAAGTAAACAAATTTTCTTTAAAAGGAAAAAAGTTTCTAACTAGCCCTTTGTTTTGTAGACTCAAAAAAAAAAAAAAAAAACCCAAAAGTCAACACAGAACACATAGGTATTAATTATCATGAAGAAGTACAGTAACTCAACCTCACCCTCAGTGGGTGTTGGTATTGACCAAATTAATTACTTATATTCTGGTTTTTTTTATTTTTATTTGATAAACTCGTTTTTTATTATCTCTCATTCATTTGCGGTAACCGCTTGTTCGTGTGGCGAAAGAAAAGCATCTAAATGTGCATTCACCCAACAAAAGCAAAAGAGTAAAGACACTTATATATCAAGTTTTTGCTTTTCTTTTATCGAACAGAAAAATGCAAACCAAAACAAATTATTATAAATATGTGTATAATAATTTAAAAAAAATTCAGAAAATTTCTTCCATGGCCTGAAACTGAAACTGAAAGTGAAAAAAACAAAACAAAACAAAAAAACATAGTGTTGGTAGTTCAATGATGAGTAGGTAGGTAGGTAGAGGAACCTGAAACGCTGAAGAGGCAGTGCCAAATATAAAGCCATTTGGAAAGTCTGTCCTTTTAATCTCTGACATGCATATCTGAATCTGAAATAATGCCATCACTTGTAATATAAGAATATTGCCTCTTCTCAAGGCCATGGTGTAAAGATAGAGAATGAAATAAAAAGAGAGAAGATCTATTCAATTTTGCAATAGAAAATGAGATAGGTAAAATATAGAGTGAGAGAGTTTTAAGGAGTATATATAGAGGAAATGAAGGAGGGAAAATTGGGAAGAAGGTTAGAGAGACAGCTAATGATGTGAATGTGATGAGGATAGGAGTGGAAGAGTGTGAATGGGAAGAGTTATTGCATAAAAGAATGTTGTCTTTGTTAGTGGAGCGTTGTGGCCTTAAAAAATATAGTTATTTTTGGTATTGGCCTATGACGGAAACTCATACGATTGCTTTCACACACAGTATGAATAATAGGATTGCTTTCCTATTATGCTTTTCTTATCCTTTTTTATAATATTTCATCATAATAATTTTGTTTCATTTCATTCCTTTTAATTTCATTAATTATAACTATTATTAAATATATCCAAAAATAACTTTTGCATCTTTGTTTCTTTGTCTTTATTTGTGTCTATCCAACAAGCTTGCTTCATATAAGATCATTTGATATTCTTATAATAAGTAGTTTCCTTCTGCATAAAGAAAAGAAATTATGGAATTCGTGAATCGCTAAAATCGCACTATCCAGAAATTAACATAAAAATCATTACATTGTTTTGCTGTTGTTTTTCGTGTTGTTTATTTGCTTTTATCTGTTACTATCTTACATTTACTTTTTACCCTTTTTTTGTATTGTTATGGTATAAATTTTAATTTACAAATCACAAAAAAAATTATTTCACTGTTAATTACTTCATTTTTTACCAAGTATATAAAATTTTTAATCTTTTAAAAATATTCCATTTATTTGTAATAAAAAATTTGTGAATATATCTTTTCATTAATTAGCTTAGCATCAATGTGTTCAATAAGATTTAAATATAATCTTTGGGGTAAAAAATTAAGCCCTAATTAAGATTAAATCAAATAATGCTACTCACATTTAATATAAAAAAATGACTTCCTTTAAATCCGACTAGCGAGGGTGGGGTGAGCTTATGCAGTCTTACCTTTATATACTGCAAAGAGACTATTTTTCGGATTTGAACCCCTGACTTTTAAAAAAAAAAACAGTTTTATCATGCTCCAAGCTTATCATTTTTTCACATTTAATCTGAAAGTTAGACCAAAATAAATTATTTTCATTATAAATAATTTGAGTGAGAAAATAATTAATATTTAGTACATTCAAGAAATCTCCAATGTTCAGAAATCAGAATGCTTAGTGTTTTCAATATGCTAGGACTGATGAATCTCGATTTCGAATATTTTTTAATTTCAACTCAACATTTTTTTTTTTTTTAAACAAACCACAGACATCTCATTCATTTTAGTTAATCAGCTCCCAATGATCCCCGCAAACACCCTTACTTTGGATATTACAATTTTCCATCAGGTTGTAATGCTCACTAGCTAGCTTGCATTTGCATCCATGGAATTCGAGTATATATAGGTATTTTATATGAATATTCAATTTAAAAATTTGATAAGGAGAATTTTTTATTTTTGTAGTCATGCACTCATGCCCGATTCAAACCAAATTAATAGGATAATTGATGAATTGATACAGAAATAAAAAAAAATTGTTGTTACATATATGATCATCATTTTGAGAAACTGAGGATGAGATTATTTTAATATTGTTTTTTTGGACTTTTTAGGATACTTCTACACTTTTTAAACATGAAATTGATTTCATTTTTTTTTTTTTTTACTTTGAAATTAATTTTTTTTGGGATATAAAGTATCACGGTTAGGCTTTTTCCTTGAGCAAGTCTTCAAAACTCAAAATATTATTCTCCTTAGCGCAAAAACATTTATCTTTACAATCAATCCATTGTGGGTGAAACTTCATCTGTTTGATATACTTAAATATGAAACTTCGTTGTAACTTCATTCATTACAAGCAAGGTTTATATGGATACGAATTTCGTTTGGCATACATAATGTGTACGTAACAATATATAGATAATAATATTTTGCGAAATCCAGTTTGTCACATGCAACTCATGATAAAGGAACATATCATAAAGGACTCAATCTTATATATTCTTTGATGTTAGATACTTTAACAAGATATTAAATTCAAATCTGTTTTCCTAAACATATATAATTGTTTAAAACAAATTGCAAATAGAAAGTATATGTGTCATTCTCTGTTTTTAGCTTTCTTAGAAGGATACATTCTTATATGAGAAAAATATTTGTCATTTTTTTTTTTTGGTACATAAGTATTTGTCATTTTAAATGACATAAAATAATGTTATTTTAAGAGAGACATAGACACAAAAAAATATTTTTTTATTTAAAATTTAAATTAAAAAAAACTACTCACTTTCTCTCTCATGATTTTCATTTCTTGTGTCTATCTCTTTCTTAAAATGACATAACTTATGTCATTTAAAATGACAAAGATCAAATCCTTCTTATATTTCTTTAATGTTAGATATCCTAACGAAATACTAGATTCAAATTTATAATTGATCATATATGTATCATTTTCTGCGTTTAGCTTTCTTAGAAGGAACATATGATGAGCCCATTCTTATATAGTATAACGTTGATACCCTAGTAAAATACTAGATTCAAATGTGGTTAGTTAAACTGATAAAATTGTTTAAAACAAATTGACGAAGACTTAATTATCAGCACATATAGCAAAAGCCATTAAAGCTGCACCAGTAAATACAATTGCATCCACGCAACAAAACTGCACTAGTGGTCATAGCGATCAAGTAGTTAGAAATTAGTTTTAGTTCACATTTAGTTATAGCTTTTGTTTTGTATTTTCAATTACTTTAAATTCTTGTAAAGGCATTATATATAGGTGCCTCGCATACTTGTACTTAATTTTTCATACTGCCAAAATATCAAGATCAACATACGAGACTACATTAATGGTTTTTATATATCTTATGAGAGTCCACTGGATTTAAAAAGCGGACAATACACAAACTCACTTACCTGTGAAGAAAGTGGGGTGGTAAGAATCGAACCTGTAAAGAACCAATTCAACTCAAAAGCTTAAGCTAGTGGGTGAGGGCTTTTTTTAATAGTTTTATATATCTCAACACGCCCCCTCACACAAGTGCCCACTAGGCTTGAAGGGTGGATAATACACAGGCCCACCTACCTGTGCGAAAAAAGAAATTCCACTACAAAGAAAGTGGGAGGCGATGAGGATCAAACCCGGTACATCGAGGCTCTGATACCATGTAAAGAACCAATTCAACCCAAAAGCTTAAGCTAGTGGGTGAGGGCTTTTTTAATAATTTTATATATCTCAACAGAACCAATGACACAGAGGCTCTGATACCATATAAAGAATCAAGTCAACTCAAATACTTAATATATATGGATAATTGTCTTTTTATAGCTTTCTAATTGGATATATATCATGTGTTAGGATTTTGGCTCATGCATGCATCTTCATAAAAATTTGATGTTTATCCATACTAAGTATAATTTTGGAGGTTTAAAGAATCTAAATTGAAGATATTATAAATCCGTTAGTGTTTGGAAAATTTAGAAACTAGTGAGTCTTGGAGACGAATGAAATTTGTTTGAAAAGCAAGTTATAAAATAAAGAATAAGTGATACAAGTTATGAGATAGGGTGTACTAGAGGCTTTGAGCCGGGGATGGTTTAGGTATTTTAACTCCATGACTATGTTTATGTTTAAGGGATATGATATTATGCCTATTTTTTATATGCTTATTTTACTTATTTATTTTTAATATTGTTAGACAAAAATCTCAAAAGGAGAAAGAAAATGTAAAGGCTAGTTGAAATTTTAATCTAACGGTAAGTTGATATATATATATATATATATATATATAGGTAAGATCCTTTGACATCAGTATCAAATTCAAAATTTGACACCTCATCTGAGAGACATTAGATTAAAAAAGATCAGTGGTGTCACATGCTTACAAATCAGAGTCGTTTATCTTTTTTGATCTAATGGCTCTCAGATGAGATATCAAACTTTAAATTTGACACCGGTGTCACCGGTGTCAAATTTCAATTTTGACACCTCATCTCAAAGTCGTTAGATCAAAAAAGATCAATGGTGTCACATGCTTGCAAATCAGAGTCATTGATTTTTTTTTATCTAATGGTTCTGAGATGAGGTGTCAAAATTGAAATTTGACACCGGTGTCAAAGGATCCTACATATATATATATATATATATATATATATATATATATATATATATATATGGGTCAGGATCATTTTGCACCAGTGTAAGTTACACTCTCAATCTTGTCCGTTGATCCCACTTATATCTAAGGGTTGTAATTTTTTAGTAATGTGAGCCATTAGATACAAGTGGATCAATGGTCAAGATTAGGTGTAACACTTCTAACTCTTACACCGATGTAAAAATATCCTGCCCATATATATATATGAGAAAAATATTTTTATAGCCGCTTTAAATAAGGCTATCTACAGCTACACCTTTTTAACTAGGTATGACCGGTCATACGTAGTTATAACAATAAAACTGTTCTTTTTTTCTCTTTCCTCAGATACTGTCGGCTGACGTGGCCGAGAGAGAAAATGCAATTTTAAAGTATGACCGGTCATACTTAGTGAAAAAAGGTGTAGTTGTAGACAACTTTATCTAAAGTGGCTGCAGAAATATTTTTCCATATATATATATATATATATATATATATATATATATATATATATATCCTCAAGTAGTAAAGATGTTTACATTTTGTTTAAAAAAAAAAAAGATGATTACTTTTTGGTGTGGATATAAACATGTGACATGACAAACCATATTGTATACTTATTTATTTGTGTTCAGGGTGTCGTAGTAGTAAAGATTTTTACATTTTGTTTAAAAAAAAAAAAGATGATTACTTTTTGGTGTGGATATAAACATGTGACATGACAAACCATATTGTATACTTATTTATTTGTGTTCAGGGTGTCGTAGTAAAGATGTTTACATTTTGTTTAAGAAAAAAAAAAGATGATTACTTTTTGGTGTGGATATAAACATGTGACATGACAAACCATATTATTGTATACTTATTTATTTGTGTTCAGGGTGTCACATTATTTGAACTCTTTTTTATGAGCCCAATATAACAAGTAGTATTCAAACCGACGAGGTCAATTAGTTGCGATGAGGGACGATGGTTCAGATTATAACTAAGATGAGTATCAGAGAAACAAGTATTGACAAAAAATGGTATGAGTGGGTGACCCAACCAAGTGAACAGTCACAAGTGTGTGTCTGTGGCTCGATGAGTGGTGTGTTGATCCGCAATTGGTATATAAAAGGTAAGATATTAAATTTTGAGGATGACAAAGCACAATATGATTCAACAAACAAGCTTTTTTTTTTTTTTTAACTAAAGGAAAGGGGCTTAAGCCCAAAACACAAAAACCAAACTACAGGGGAATGATGTCAGCATTCAAAGCCAGCAAAGGCCCCTAACCAAGGAGTACTTTTTTAGTGCATCATATGTAATTTTTTAGTGCATCATATGTACTATACATCTGTTCAAAAAGGGTAAAAACTTGGGATTTGATGAAAAATACTTAAAAAGATATGAATCAAATGGGTGGATTTAATGGAAAATACTAACCTTTCAAAAGAAGCAGTTCTACCACTGCTCCGACTTATGATTTTTTCACATTTAATCTGAAAGTTAGACCAAAATAAATTATTTTCATTATAAATAATTTGAGTAAGAAAATAATTAATATTTAGTACATTCAAGAAATCTCCAATGTTCAGAAATCAAAATGCTTTACAGGACGTTTGGTATATAGTGGGAAAATGAGTTTGGTAGGAAAGTTTAAAAAAAGTTATTTGGTAAGCCAAAATATTACCGGAAAAATTGATTTTAGTTTGCTAAGTCTATGTTTGGTTTGGGGTAAAATATAGGTGGAAAAATATGGTTAAATTACCACAACAATCCTTGACTAAAATAAAATGGGAAAATATGTTTTAATTTGTTGTAGTTTTCCCAAACATATTCAGGGTTATTTTAGTCTCCTTGCTTGCAATCCTTTTTGAATTTTTCCATCTATCACCAAATACCACCTTGTAGGTGGTATTATTCAACAATGTTTTTTACACAGAAAAAGCAAATACTAGGCAAATGATTTTCGCAAATTTTTTTAAAACATGATACCAAACATGGACATCCAAAAATATCACTTCCATTTGCCTAGCTATCCTTAACAAAATCTTGTACTAAACACACCATTAGGGGGTGTTTGGTATGTGGTTTGTTGTGGGATAGATGGGTAAATGAAAGTGGGTATTTAATTACTCCATGTTTGATAGAAATTTAGAAGAAAAAAACTAGAGAACGATTTTTCCCATCAATTCAGATGTGTGTGTAAAGTGATGTTAAAATCATTGTTTGAAATACGACCTTTGAGGTGGTATTTCCATATCACAAGGCAAGTTAAAAAATGAGCGTGATGTTTCAGACGGAAATGCCCTTTATCGTTCCAATGGGCAGAGAATTGTACATACCTGATTTCAGCCACTCTTATTATTTCTTTTGTTGACCTGTTTTGGTGATTCAATGAAGTTTCAGTATTACTTATATTTTGCCACTTAGCCTATTGAACCTGCTTCCATAACTTCTTAGGAGCTCCAATGATGCTAAAGATGGTGGCACTTGTTTATTGTATTCAACAAGTTATTAACATTATAACTGCATGATTCTTTAGCCCTCTAGTTTCCTGAAATGGTTGTGTTGGTTGCAGATCAAAGTCAAAGTTGACCTCTTCTGACATCAAGTTATCAACTCTGAGTTCTTCATATATGCACCAATTTGCTGAGACAAAAGGGGTATTTTCGATTGAGATCAAAATCTTTGCTTCCTTTTACTGTGATATATTTTCAACAGGCTTGATGACATCTTCTTTGTGAAAGACCTTGATGACAGATTCGAAATCTAAAAGGGGTATTTTTGGATTTTTTTGTATATTTTTTCATCAATATTTTAATTTCAACCAAACACAGACTTAGTAAACTTAAATAAATTTTTCTGGTAATATTTCAGCCTATCAAGCAACTTTTTTAAAACTTTCCAACTAAATTTGCTTTCCCACCGTTTTCCCATTAATTATATTTATCTGGTTAAAATTTTTTACTCCTCTACCAAACACCCCCTTAGTGTTTTCAATATGCTAGGATTGATGAATCTCAATTTCGAATATTTTTTATTTTCAACTGTAACATTTTTGGATCTGGATCCTCTCATGTGAAAATTCACATGATCATATCATGTGGGGAATCATAATCATAAAGAGGTGGATCAATGGTTATATAGGAGGAGAGAAAAAAAAATATTAAAATAGGTAATTAAGAAATCATAACCATTGATTTACCTTTGTATGGTTGTGATCTTTTCACATGACCCTGTCATGTTTTTTTCAACATTAGAGGATCCATTTCCAACATTTTTATTTTCATTTTTTTGAAACAAACCACATACATCTCATTCATTTTAGTTAATCAGCTCCCAATGATCCCCGCAAACACCCTTACTTTGGAATTACAATTTCCCATCAGGTTGTAATGTGCACTAGTTAGTTTGCATTTGCATCCATGGAAATTCGAGTATATAAGTATTTTATATGAATATTCAATTAACTGCGTTAAAAATTATAAGGATAATTTTATTATTTTTGTAGTCATGCAGTGATCATGCCCGATTCAAACCAAATTAATAGTTTTAGAAATATATTGTAATTAGTATTTTTCTTATTTCATTCGGGTTTTGTATTAGGTCTGATTGTATTAGGTTTGGGCTTAGCCCATTAGTATGTCTATATATTGTACATTCCTATTCATATCAATACACACAGTTTATTTCAATGTTCCTCTTTTTTCTTGTTATTTAACATGGTATCAAGAGCCTAAGGAACTTTGAAATATTTTTTTCGGTGAACCCACTGTTCATCGTCTTTTTTTTTTTCTGGACCTGTCTCGCTGTCAGTTTCCGGTACGTTTTTCCTCTGCTTTCGCTTTCAGGCTTCTATCTACGTCAACCACCACTGTTCGGTGGAGTTTTCCAGCGAACCGAATACCGACGTGCTCGTCTTGGAAGCACGATCACAACGCCACCAGCCGCTCCTCCATCGGACTTCTCACACGCCCTCACGCGCGCGTGCAAGTTCTGGTACTCTCCTCCACAAGGCAGCACATGGAGCCTCTTTTCCGACCGCGACTGGTTGCGTTCTCCTTGTCTCCCTGTGACGGTTCTGGATCTGGTCTTCTTTTTGCGTTTGGACTTCGTTTTGTGTTGACGCCCAGATCCCTCTTTATCGGTTAGTTGTGTGATCTGTATTTTTTATTTTTTTTTCTACTCTTGATTATGGACTCTCCTGTCTCCAATGTTTCTGGGTCTCCGATTGGACAAAAGTCGGAGTCTACTATTTTTTCAAATTATATCCTTGCTGCTCAAGGGTATGGTCGTGGACGTAAATTCTCTAAAGGAAAGCTATTATGGACTCATTGTCATCAGACCAATCATACTATTGACCGCTGTTGGAAGCTTCATAGAAGGCCACCTAGCTTCATGGAAGGCCACCTCCACCTCCTCGGAATGCTCATGTTGCTCAGGCTTTCTTTAGTACCTATCCTCCAGGGTTACCTTCCGGTGCACAACCTCCACCTACTCTTCTTAACGAATTTGTTAATTGGTGGTCAGAGAAGAAAACATCAGGTCCTACTGCATCCATTGCTCCCACTGGTAATTCTTTTGCTGAAATCTCTCAGTTGCACTCTATAGGCTCTTGGACTCTTGATTCTGGGGCTTCTGATCACATTTCTGGTAATAAGTCCTTATTCACTTCCCTTTGCACTACTGGTTCTTTTCCCACTATTACTATGGCCAATGGTCTCTGGTCCAATCACGGAGGATTGACACGGTTCTTCTTTTACCTAATTTATCTCTGGATCATGTTCTTTATGTTCCAGATTCTCCTTTTAACTTACTTTCTGTTAGTCGTTTGACAAAATCCATTTATTGTGTTATTTCTTTTACTAAAACCTCTGTCATTTTTCAGGATCGGAGTTCGGGAAAGGAGATTATCAGAGGATGTGAATCTCAGGGCTTCTATCAACTATTTCCCTCTTCTTCAGCCTGCTCCACTGTGGATTCTTCTCTTACTATACATGCTCGTCTGGGCCATCCTAGTCTTGCAAAGCATCAGAAGATGGTTCCACATTTATCGTCTCTTTCCAATTTAAATTGTGAGTCTTGTCAGTTTGGGAAACATACTCGTAGTACGTTCCCGAGTCGTCTTAGTCGTCAAGCTGTTTCTCCTTTTTTCTGTAGTCCACTCTGATATTTGGGGACCAAGTTGTCATTCCTCTACTTTAGGATTTAAGTATTTTGTTACTTTTATTTATGATTATTCCAGATGTACTTGGTTATTTTTAATGAAAAATCGGTCTGAGTTGTTTTCTATTTTCAGTTATTCTATAATGAAATAAAAACTCAATTTGATATCCCTATTCGTACTTTTCGTAGTGATAATGCATCTGAGTACTTATCTCATCAATTTCAACAATTCTTTTCATCTCATGGCATTCTTCATCAAACATCTTGCCCTCATACACCACAACAAAATGGTGTAACCGAGCGCAAGAATCGCCATCTGGTTAAACCACTCGTGCTTTGTTAATTGATGGCAATGTTCCCTACACATTCTGGGGTGATGCTATACTTACTGCATGTTATCTCATTAATTGCATGCCATCATCTGTTCTCAATCATAAGGTACCTCACTCTATTTTATTTCCTTATCAAGTTTTATATCCTTTGACTCCACATGTTTTTTGTTCATCATCTTGGTCCAGGTTTGGATAAATTAGCTCCCAAGTCTCATAAATGTGTCTTTCTGGGTTATCCTCGGTCTCAAATGGGTTACCATTGCTACTCTCCAACTTTACGACGATACTTTATCTCGGCAGATACTTCCTTTTTTGAATCAGTTCCCTTTTTTGGATCATCTACTACTCCTGTGGACACTGATTCCGTACAGTCATCTATCCCAGTCAACTCTTTTGAATACCTTTCGTCTTTACCAGTCCATGTTTCTGACTCTCCATCTATCACCTCCTCTCCTGATGAGATCAAACATAGTTCGTCAGATGTATCTGTGGACTCACATTCAACTGCATCTCTTCCCTCGGCTGTGGTCCCACCTTCGGATAGTGACCTCCCCATTGCTCTTCGTAAGGGTACTCGTGATACTCGCCCTCCGGCCAGGTATACAGTCAATATTAGTTACCATCGTCTTTCTCCATCATATTTTGTATGTCTTTCCTCTTTGTCCTCTGTATCTGTTCCTAAGACTACATGTGATGCACTTTCACATTCTGGATGGAGACATGCTATGATTGATGAAATGAGTGCTCTTAATCATAATGGCACATGAGATCTGGTTCCCCTTCCTTCTGGAAAATCTATGGTTGGTTGCAGGTGGATTTATGCTGTTAAGGTTGGACCTGATGGTCAAGTGGATCGTCTTAAAGCTCGCTTGCTGGCAAAGGGTTTCACTCAAGTGTTTGGATTGGATTTTATTGATACTTTTTCTCCTGTGGCGAAAATGTCTATTGTTCGCCTCTTTATTGCCATGGAGGCTATTCGCCATTGGCCTATCTACCAACTTGATATCAAGAATGCTTTTCTCCATGGTGATCTTGAGAAGGAAATTTATATGGAGCAACCTCCTGGATTTGTTGCTCAGGGGGAGTTAGGTCTTGTTTGTCGTCTTCGTAAGTCTCTCTATGGCCTCAAACAATCTCCAATAGCTTGGTTTGGTAAATTTAGCAGTGTTGTTCAACAATTTGGCATGACTCGGAGTGAAGCTGATCATTCTCTCTTCTATCGTCATTCCGCTTCTAGATCTATTTACCTGGTGGTATATGTGGATGATATTGTCATAACAGGTAGTGATCAACATGAGATCACTCAACTGAAACAACATTTATTTCATCATTTTCAGACTAAGGATCTTGGAAAACTTCGATACTTCTTGGGAATCGAGGTGGCCCAATCTAAAGCTGGTGTTATGATATCTCAGAGGAAATATGCTCTGGGTAATTTTGAAGAAACTGCTCTGTTAAATTCAAAGTCTGTTGATACTCCTATGGATCCAAGTATCAAGCTTCTACCAAATCAGGGGGAGCCCTTTCCAGATCCTGAGCAGTATAGAATATTGGTTGGAAAATTGAACTACCTCACAATCACTCGGCCTGATATTTCATTTGCAGTTAGTGTTGTCAGTCAATTTCTTAATTCTCCATGTCAAGAACATTGGAATGCAGCCATTCGTATTCTTAAGTATATCAAGGCATCTCCAGGAAAAGGCCTTGAATATGAAGATAAAGGTCATAATAAAGTTGTTGGGTACTGTGATGCTGATTGGGCTGGTTGTCCAGCTGATAAAAGATCTACTTCTGGGTATTGTGTCTTTGTTGGAGGCAACTTGATTTCCTGGAAAAGTAAGAAACAAAGTGTGGTTGCCAGATCAAGTGCTGAAGCAGAATACCGCTCCATGGCGACTACTACTTGCGAGCTCATCTGGCTTAAACAGCTTCTCAGAGAGCTTAAGTTTAGAGACACTGGACAGACAACTCTCATTTGTGATAATCAAGCAGCTCTGCACATTTCATCAAATCCAGTGTTTCATGAAAGAACCAAGCATATAGAAATAGATTGTCACTTTGTTCGAGAAAAGGTTCTTGCTTGTGAAATTAAAACTAGTTTTGTACCCTCTAATGAGCAATTAGCAGATGTGTTTACAAAATCTTTGAGGGGTCCTCGAATAGAGTTTATATGTAACAAGCTTGGTGCATATGACTTATACGCTCCAGCTTGAGTGGGAGTGTTAGAAATATATTGTAATTAGTATTTTTCTTATTTCATTAGGGTTTTGTATTAGGTCTGATTGTATTAGGTTTGGGCTTAGCCCATTAGTATGTCTATATATCGTACATTCCTATTCATATCAATACACACAGTTTATTTCAATGTTCCTCTCTTTTCTTGTTATTTAACAAATAGGATAATTGATGAATTGATACAGAAATAAAAAAAAAAATTGTTGTTACATATATGATCATTTTGGGATATAAAGTATCACGGTTAGGCTTTTTCCTTGAGCAAGTCTTCAAAACTCAATATTATTCTCCCTAGCGCAAAAACATTTATCTTTACAATCAATCCATTGTGGGTGAAACTTCATCTGTTTGATATACTTAAATATGAAATTAAACTTCGTTGTAACTTCATTCATTACAAGCAAGGCTTATATGGATACGAATTTCGTTTGGCATACATAATGTGTACGTAACAATATATAGATAATAATAATTTGCGAATTCCAGTTTGTCATCACATGCAACTGAGTCTAAATAGTATGTCAGCTTTCATTGAAGGAACATATCATAAAGGACTCAATCTTACATATTCTTTAATGTTAGATACTTTAACAAGATATTAGATTCAAATATGTTTTCCTAAACATATATAATTGTTTAAAACAAATTGCAAATAGAAAGTATATGTGTCATTCTCTGTTTTTAGCTTTCTTAGAAGGAACATAAAATGAAGGATACATTCTTATATTTCTTTAATGTTAGATATCCTAACGAAATACTAGATTCAAATTTATAATTGATCATATATGTATTATTTTCTACGTTTAGCTTTCTTAGAAGGAACATATGATGAGCCCATTCTTATATAGTATAATGTTAGATACCCTAGCAAAATATTAGATTCAAATGTGGTTAGTTAAACTGATAAAATTGTTTAAAACAAATTGACGAAAGAATTAATATATATGGATAATTGTCTTTTTATAGCTTTCTAATTGGATATATATCATGTGTTAGGATTTTGACTCATGCATGCATCTTCATAAAAATTTGATGTTTATCCATAGTAAGTATAATTTTGGAGGTTTGTAGAATCTAAATTGAAGAGATAATAAATACGTTAGGATTTGGGAAATTTAGAAACTAGGGAGTCTTGGAGACCAATGAATTTTGTTTGAAAACCAAGTTATGAAATAAAGAATAAGTGACACAAGAGTTACTCAAGTTATGAGACAGGGTATACACCAGGTATTGAGTGGGGGATGGTTTAGGTATTTTAACTCCACAACTATGTTTATAGGGATATGATAGTATGCCTACCTTTTTTTATATGTTTGCTCTAATTACTCATTTCTAATACTGTTAGATCTAAATCTCAAAAGAAGAAAGAAAATGTGAAAGCTAGTCGATATTCTAATCTAACAGTATTGAGATAAATAGATAGGGTATGCATGAAAAAAAATAGGTATAATTGTAAAAATAGATAGGATATTTTCGTCAATCAACGGTTAAGATTTTTTCAAATCAAATTTATTAATTAATTATTAATCGCAATAAATGACAACCGTTGATTAGCGAAAATCAACGGTTAAAATATGATTGTAAAAAGTTATAAACAAAAATATGTTGTAAGTATAACCTTCTCCTATATATATATATATATATATATATATATATATATATATATATATATATATAAAGCATTAAATTTGGAAAATCTTAACCATACAAAAGTAGAAATAAATATAAAGCATTAAACATGGGGAATCATAACCATACAAAGATGGAAATAAATATAATGTTTCCTTTTTCTATAATTAATTTTGAATGCGAACTTCCTTTTTCTCACCCAAAACGACGTAGTTTTTAGGTGACCGCACCAATGCTTATATGCAGTCACATTACAAATCATTTTGCCTATATATATATATATATATATATATATATATATATATATATATATTATTTTAAACTAAGTTATTATTGTTAAATTTATCGTTGTGATAATTAGACTTTTTAAGTTATTTAATAATTGAAATTTTTGATCGTGACAGATAATTTAAATGAAGTTGTAATTACATAATAATTTTTTTTAATCTTATTTTAATGCTTTTTATCATTGGAAGAGATCAATCAGTATATAATGACTCCACCAAAAAAAATTATATAGGTGAATGACACATGTGAGGAAGTTGAATCTTGCAATCTCCTTTTTTATACATTTTTCTTCTGTGTTAATCATGATAAAGTTCTCTTCCATATCGATATCATCCATTCTTTTTGCGTAAAAGTATAGACGCTACTTTGTCGTTCAATGGCGTTTTGCCATTTTTTATAGTGTGCTTGGTAAGGAGGTGAAAGGATGCTTAAAGCTTAATCCATCGATTCCATCCTACAGTGACAAACAACCAATTTTTGAAAGGACTTATTTCTTACGTTTACTTATATCGGTAATCCATCTGTCGTATACATGTAGCGATTAACAGTGATTCCTTTTTTGTAGGTACTATTCACTATAAAGATTAGGATGAAATAATGATTAGGGTCATTTGGCCATGGTAAAAGACTGTACCACGTGATTTTTATATAGGTGGTTGCAGGTGGTTTTCTCCGGATTAGATACAGCCAAAAGTATTATATATATGAATTTATTTTTCTATAAATAGAAAATAATTTTATTTTCAATACATTTAAATGGGCGGATCTTTTCTTTTTCTTTTTCTTTCTTCCCTTAAAGGGCCAATTCACTCTCATATATATAGATGTTGTGCGAAATATGATTTTACCATCTAATAAAATTTTATTGTATATGTAAGTGTTTTATTTATACATATTTCTCTATTATGAATTTTGCACCTAATAATACAATGTTAGTTGAAGTTTTGCTCTAAAAAGAAATTGCAGAATCATGCAATTGCGGACTAAGAAGTTTTGAGTAACACGATAAAAAAAAAAAAAAAAAAATCTATTGTATGTGTAGTGGTAGATATGTGAGACATGAAGTGAAAACATAAGAGCTTCAAACCTCGTAATGCACTCTACTCCTTTTCCCCTTTACCCTTTTTCTGTGGAACCCCTTGTGGACTTTTTCCAAGACTTTGTTGTGTGCCTTTATTTTTGGTTTTGCGTACACACATTGGCAGTATGTCGCAGCTGTTTACAATTGCAACATATGCAGGCCTCCGCCGATAAAACTCAAAAATCGTGGATTCTTGCAATGATAGCAGTATAGAATCAATTAAAATCACAAGCTTAAGCTTAAATTATTGAGTAAGACTACATTAATAATTTCATATTTTTTAATATGCCTCCTCATACTAAAATTGATTGACCTTGAAAGGATAGAATTTATGACCATTTAGCTCCCATTTGGATGAGTTTCTGAAAAAAAAAATATTTTATGTCTTATTTATTTTTAGAAGTGTTTTTTTACAAAAATTAAAGCTATTTAAATTTTTAAAGTAATATTTGGGTTTTGAAAAAAATATTTACCTTTTGACTTCAATTTTTTTTATAAGAGCATTCATCAATATTTTAGCAAGTGATCTAACTAAGATCTTTAGATTCTAACTTGATTTCTTTTTCAATGAAAGAAATTCTTTCAAAGTACTTGGAGATTAATGTTTCATAGTCTTGCATGCTTACGAAAAAACATTATGACCAAGTAAAAGTAATCTTAAACCTTGCAAACTCTAATTATTTATCAAAATAATTGAAAAAGAAACATAGTTTGTGAAAATTTAATTTGGCATATGACAACAACGAGTTGCAGGGAAAGGATCAGTTATCAAGAGTTTAAGAGGAAGCTAAGTTCAGAAATAACAAGAAGGAGATTGTCCGATATTATCTTCTGCATTATACCCATATTTATAGACTTGGAAGGCATACCTTTTCTGTAGCATTGGATCCTTTTCACACTGTTACAACTACATTGCTTTAGCCCATGCTTGCCGTTGAGTGTATCTTTGGCCCAAGTTTGTCCCGTTAGCCATTGCCAATCTCCAGTCACTACTACATGACCTAGGGAAAATGACTAAAATGTCACATAATTCACAAAAACTTATCTGAATGTCATGGATAGGATTTTTCTTTCAAAATGTCACGTCACCTAACTCGTTACAATATCTGGTGAATTAGGTGTGCACACGTGACAGTAAGTTCATGGCCACGTAATCCGTTGCACAGTGCAACGAGATTACGTGACAAACAACTTCTACCACAACCTGTCACACGACCTAAAACACTAGGCAGCTTGGCGTGTTACGTGTCTGACACGTGGTAAACTCGCTATGCTGCATAGCATCTTATGTGGCCACCGCAGTGCCACGTAATCAGGGGCGGACCTACATGGGGGGCTAGGGTGGGCTCTCGCCTCCCTCTAAAATATGAAAATATGTTTTACTATATGATATGCAACATAGTCTAAAAAAGCAAAATTTTGAAAGTGCTTTTAAAAAGTGAAATACAAGCAATGTTATTAATAAAAGAAGTGTTTCACCCTTTCATTGCACCCAATTAGATATAACTATTATTTATCAGATTCAACTTGCCAGTATATATGGCAGTTTTGTTCTTGGTCTGCTACCCTCCCCAATCAATGTGGAAAGTTGGCTTTTCTGTTGTGTACAAAGAAGAGTTTAGCTAGTATGCATATTCACTCTATCTGTCAAATTTGTCTAGAATTTGATTTTATATTGATTGATTATCTAATTTTCTTTTTATAATTATTAAAAATTTGTACAGATTGTCATGTCAGAACTCAGGAGAAGAGTATTTAAGTTTTAACTTTGTTGGCAAAGAAAAATAATATATAATAATTATCAATTATTAATTGGGACCAAATGCTAAAAATAAATAACACATTAATTAATTTACTATGTCTTCTGCTAAAAAACAGCTAAGGGAGAAAATAAGATTATAAAGAAATAAAAGAAAATGCAATTATAACACCAGAAGGCATAAAGGTAAACAATAAAAAATTGATTTTACAAACAAAATATAGGGTCTTAAGGCTAGTTCCTCGTTCAAATAGAGGGCACAGTGGACCATTGTCACCCGAAACAAAAAATTGACATTTCAACCAAAAAATTGGTAAAAACTTCTGTAATTTTATTAAGTTCTTGTTAATAGGTATTTTTGTATTCTTAGCGTGATCATCCAAACCAAAACTGACATTACCTTTTCATAATAGAAATATACCTTTTGCCCCCCGTCATATAATTTTCTGGTTCCGCCGTTGCACGCCATGCATGTGTGATACGTGTAACAACAGTCACGTAATATGCTATGCAACATAGCAAGTTTGACACGTGTCAAAAAAGCTGACATGTAACATGCCACGTTGCCTAGCATTTTAAGCCGCGTGTCAAGCTGGGTCAGAAGTTGTCTACCACGTAATTTCGCTGCACTGTGCAGTGACTTATATGGCCATTAATCTACTGTCATGTATTCACACCTACCTCGTCAGGTGGTGTAGCGAGTTAGGTAACTTGACATTTTGAAAAAAAAAAAAATTCTATCTGTAACATTCAGATAATTTTTTTGTGAATTATGTGGCGTTTTGGTCATTGTCGCAAGGGAAAAAAATATGGAACCCTATCTAACTCTTAGCTAGCTAGCTGTTAGAGAGATAAACGTCAATATTGGGCATAAGCTCAAGTTTTTATAATTTTTAAAACCTTTACGTCGTTTATGAATTTCTATGTGTTGCTTAAATATTGGAGAGTGTATGCTACGATAGAATTATCATTAAATAAATTAAGTGGCAATCCACCATATCTAATTAAAATCTTAAAATTTCATTATCAATTTTAATAAAAGGTTTCTTTATCTGAGTAATTTTGAATGATCTTTTAACTATTCAGCTTATAAATAATTCAATGTAAAAAGTTTGAAGTTTTTATATTATCTTCAAAATTTCATTTTAAGAGACAATGGGGGGATTTCTCTATAAAGAGTAAAATTAATGAAATTAGATGTCTATTATTTTATTATATTTTTCATTTTAGGAGCATATATACCCCGTTGGCTATAATATATATTGATGTGCAGCATAATTGATTTTAAAAGAAGTGAAATTTTTTATCTATATTATTCATCGATACACAATTATATTTCTAAATACTCAAACTCAAAATCAATAATTAAACTGGAATAACCTTCTATCAATTAATATGCGTGCTTAGTGATTGATGTAAAAATCTTTAACTTGGACTTAATACATTTGAAACATAATTTTATGATCGTTTGTCCTACCACCATGGCTACGACTCTATCTATCCATCGCACCGCACCGAGTTATATCTCACCTTAAAATTTCTTAGCAATTTGACACCATACATACGTGTTGATAATATATAAGTGAGTCTAATCCATAAAAACTAACGTGTCAGATACTGTATAAGCTGAGGTGGCAGGTGTACTATTCCTCACCGCTTAACCTCTCAATATATATATACAACGCCAAACTCGTTCCCTTTGAAACATTACATCATATCCCACCTCATCTAAATTTTGTTTTGTTCCATATGGCACAGCAACAGCAACCACGCCGAGACGAATTTGAAAATGCTCAAAAAACCAACGACCGTGACGTTCAAAAGAATGATGCTAATGCTACCGCTCCAATAGCCACCTATTATGAAAGTACCTATGTTGCATATGCTGGTACCGTTCCTGGATTTGGCGTTACCACTGAATTAGGTACTGATGCAACCACTGGTGTTGATCCAAGCCAGTGGGGACAAGAACCAAGTACGGGTGGCCGCGGTGACGACGGTGGTGACGGCGGAAATAGGAACATGGGCAGGGATCAGAAATGAAGCTGCATGCAACTAGCTAGGTTAATATGTATACTTTTATGGCACTAGCTATAAATGATCAACATCGTTTAAATGCTAGTGCTTAGTTTGTGTGTGGGTAATAATAATATGTTGTATGTTATAGTTTGTCTATCTTTCCTTGTAACCAAAATATAATTAATGTTACGTGTTTCACTTATATATCTAATTTTCTATACTAGTGTAGAATTAGAGGCAGTTTTACGGCACCTTATTGAACAAGTATAATTACCTCTAAAAAGTATTTAGATACGGAATTGCATTTAGTATTTGTTATAATTTATGAATCATATACAAGCATGCAATGGGAAAAAAGGAAAAGAGAATATGAAAGGGAAATCAGCGCTGCAAGATTCTTTTGCATGTGATCATAATAAAACTTCTTTGCAGAAAGTCTAACACTGCTTTGCCATACGGTGGCTCTATAAAAATGTGAAAATTTAATTATTTACTATTTAAGTCATAATTTTAGTTGGAAACAATTTATTAACTTTTTTTTTTTGTAGGGAAGAGTTTTTTTTAAAACGTCCACGTAACTTTTTTAATATTCTCACCTTTTCTTTTGGGTAAGTATCTTCTCAACTTTTAGCTACTTAACCAAACAAACCCATGTATATATGAGCTTGATATAGGAGCTTGTTTATTTTGGTTGGTGGTGAAAGTTACGTCCCCACGCCCCCTCCCCCAAGAAATTAAAATCATACCAAATTAAGAATTATTTGGACGCTTATGCTACGCTAATTGCCAATTATTGGTCAAAAGTTCAAAACTGGCTAGAGTTCACAAACCATGCAGGGTCAACTGGTGAATTAATTACTGCTGAAACAATTTTATTTTTTTTGGCTGTACCCCTATGATTAATGAATGTTACTATCTTGATTTTTTACTCTTACTCTTTGATTTTATTTTTTTTTATCTTTTTGTTGTTGCGTTGTGTACTTTTGTAATGTGTTGAAATATTTGTTTCTCAAGATGCAATTTGATCGCGTTACATACACATTTTAAAGCTTTTATTTACTTATAACTTTATCTTACTTATATATGTATGATGTATTTACAAAACTTCAGTTTGATTTCAAAAACTTTAATTTTTTTCAAAGATATCGTCTAATAAAATCCGTACTGGAAGATACCACGTGTAACGTCCGGCCACTTGCAAGAATCAATGACTGTCCTCACACACTAATACGAGACTTGCAAGAATCAATGACGGTCTCCACACACTAACACGAGATTTTTCAGTGTGCTTTGTCCTCACTCGC
This sequence comes from Gastrolobium bilobum, assembly GCF_033153095.1. NCBI lineage: Eukaryota > Viridiplantae > Streptophyta > Magnoliopsida > Fabales > Fabaceae > Gastrolobium > Gastrolobium bilobum. The sequence continues at coordinate 25,581 of NW_026897874.1, read as the reverse complement.
ACACTTCCCGGGAAAACTTTCCAGAAGGTTACCCATCCCAGAATTGCTCCAAGTCAAGCACGCTTAACTATGGAGTTCTTCCGATCCGGGCTACCGAAAAGTAGATGCATCTTGTTAGTATAGGTAGTACCAATTAATTCTTATAAGTCATTCCTAACTGTACCGTCCCATACCAGCACAGTCTCTAGAATCCCTCTCTTTCGGGTGTTGATTCGATGCATTCATGAACCCCCAAGCTGCAAGATTTGGCATGAGCTGCTCATTGTTTATGCCCTTTCGCACCGGCGATCACTCCCTGCCCTTGCCAGCTCTTGGGATGTTACAAGAAATTTTTTATCACAAATAAACTTTTTTCTTATAGTGAATTTAATTGATAATTTTCTAGTCATTAGGTTGAACAAATTATTTTTTTAAGGTAAACTATTATTATTGCTTTTGGAGTTTAAATTGACTTAATTATAAAAGGATCTTTTGTTAATTTTTTTTTTGCTTTATTTTTAAAAAATAAAACTAATCACTTTTATTGATATCTAAAGTTATTTAAACTTTAATTTTTTTATTCTTGTATATAGATTATTAGTACTGATAGTTGTTCCATTCCTCAACTATTATTAAATTAGTCTTAATAAGCTCCCATTGTTAAAAATTATGAATCTCAATTGAAATGAAAAAGTAAAAGAAAAGGGATGAGTTAATCACACAGATATGATCTATGTAGCACCGATACGACACACGACACGTGACACGACACGACATTCCGACACGTCAATCCTAAAAAATTATGAATTTCAACACGTTGGGACACGTTTTAATATTAAATAATATTTTTAATTTATATAGTGTATATTTCATTTAATATTTAATAATTTAACAAAAAAAAATGAAACTAAATTAATAATACCCATCAACACGTTATAAAGATAGAAGCTTTAATAAAAGAAAATAAGAACTAGGATGAGAGAGAGATATAATATCAGATAGAGAGATCAAATCATATTAGAGAGAGATCAGAGAGAAGAAGATACAACAAGAGCGTGATAGGAATTGACAACAATGATGCTGAGATGATCTCTTATCTACTTAAGGGGAAAAAAAACAAAAAGATAAAATTGATATGATCAGGTGGAAGCTTTATTAATATATTTTAACTTTTAAAAAAATTAAATTTTAAAAAAAAAAATTAAAAAAATTACGAAAATGCCATTTGACTGTGTCGGACACGGTCAAATTCGCGTGTCGGAATGGTCAACGTGTCGAAAAAAGTCAACCGCGTGTCCGACACCGCGTCGGAGCGTGTCGCCGTGTCGGAGCGTTTCGGACCCGGCTCTTCCTGTTTTTACAAGTGTCCGTGCTTTCTTGGATATGATATATACACAAACACAAACCTATAATAAGAAGTAGTATTTATGAGAATGCTGTGATTTACCTTTTTATTTTACAAGAAAAAAGAAAATTGCTTTTACAGTCAGACATGCCTACTACACAAATAGATCCTTATAATAAATATTTTACAATATTTTGCAAGAAAGACAAAAATTAGTGCCCAAAATGTTTTATTATACTATATGAATACGAAATTTTAATTTGTCTAATTTGAAAATGTGAAGCTTTTGTCCTCACTTTTATGTGAGTATGCTCTTGTACACGAGCCATCTCATTAAATCATTTGCACAACTCGTCACAGTTAGTGCCAATCTGGGCTCAGGTTACTGGAGCTGATTGAAAATTTTGACTTCCAACCGAAAGCTATGAAAACGAAACAAAGAAGATTTAAAAGTCCCACTCTTAAGTCATAGCTCATAACCCAACATGTCCAGCAAGTATTTTGTGGTAAAGTAGTCGCTTTTCTCATTTACAACGAAATACGATAGATCATTATCATCATCATGGAAGAGCCTGCCAGGTACAATTCACTGACTTTTTCATATAATTATAGGGATTAATGTTTCTCATCTTATAAGAAATAATGTTATCTCCTATTAGCTCCACTGCAGCTTCCAATTAGTTTTGCCTAGCGTAGCCTTCAGTTAGCTTTTGCTTAGCTAAGCTTGTATCAGTTTAGCTTTCTGTTACAGATGTCAGTTTGTTAGCTTTCTGTTCTGCTTCTGTTAACAGATGTCTTCTCATAAGAGTGCTGAGTCACTCATGATTCTTGTAGTATATAAACTACATATCCTGTATTACATTTGATAATTCATTCAACACATGCAAAATGCAATTGCTCTCTTTCTTCTTCTCTCCAAATTCTCTCGACTCTTCTGCATTTCTTTGATGGTATCAGAGCTCTCTTTCTGAGGGCCTGATACAAGCTCACATCATGTCTTCCGCAACTCCATCTCAAGATTCAATGGCTGAACACAAGACTACTACATTGCTGTTTAATCACCAGATCTCTGTTAAACTAACAGAGAAGAATTTTTTGCTTTGGAGCCAGATTGTAGAACCGGTTATCATGTCTCATCAACTGCATCATTTTCTTGTCAATCCTAAGATTCCGCTACAGTTTGAATCAGAACTGAATCGAACTCAAGAAATAGTTAATCCAGTCTACACTGATTGGATCAAACAAGATCAAATGCTTCTTTCTTGGTTACTGTCAACAATTTCTGAAGAGATTCTCAATGAAATTCTAGGAGTTCATCATGCTTATGAAGCCTGGGAACAGATTCACAAACTTTTTCATGGAATGATGCGTTCAAAGTTACGCCAACTCAGATCTGAAATTAGAACTGTCAAGAAAGGTAACAAATCTGTGGTTGAATTTCTTCGACATGTAAAGACATTATGTGATGAACTAAAGGCTATCAAGAATCCAGTCTCAACAGATGAACACACAGAAATAATTTTAGATGGACTTCCACCTGAATTCAATGCTTTTGTCTCCTCAGTTCGTGCACGAGAAAATCCATATGCTCTTGATGACTTGAGAATTGAACTCATAGCATATGAAATGATGCTAGCTAAACAGAATGAAACTTTGTTGTCTGAATCAATGACAGTAAATCTTGCTCAAAAAGTTCCAAACTCGAATCCGAATGAAAATTCTAGCAATGTTGCTCCTCTGACCTCACCTGCGTTTGATGAATAATTCAACAATGGCTCGAATGCTGCTAGCAGAGGTAGAGGAAGATCATTTGGCAGAAGCTATCGTGGTAGAGGCCGTGGAGGTCGTAGCAATCTTCAGTGTCAGCTATGCTACAAGTTTGGACACAATGTTCATAATTGTTGGCATAGGTTTGATGAACATTTCACTCCTACACATCCTGAACCAGAAGCACCTCAATATTTCAACACAAACTCATACCAGAGGACATTTCAGTATGTGAGACCTCCTGTCAGCACTCAATCTCCACAAATTATGCTTACCTCACTTCCAGCACAACATTCATCCTCACAGCACAATGCTACACTCCAACGAGGACTGTTGCCTACTCCATCTCAAGCACCAACATTGGATTGGTATCCAGATTCAGGTGCTTCACACCATGTAACTGCTGAACCTAACAATTTGCTTCAGAGTTCTCAGCTTTCAGGTTCTGATCAGATTTTCATTGGCAATGGCCAAGGTCTGGATATTAGAGCTGTTGGTTCTTCTCATTTTTCATCCCCACTCAAACCACACACAAATCTATTTCTTCACAATTTACTTCTTGTCCCTTCTATCACCAAAAACTTAGTCAGTGTTAGCAAATTTGCCAAAGATAACAATGTGTTTTTTGAGTTTCACCCATTCTCATGTTATGTTAAATCACAGGACTCTCATGAGGTACTGCTCGAAGGTGCATTAGGAGCTGATGGACTGTATCGGTTCAATGGTGTTCAAATCCCTCACTCATCAAGACAAATTAGGCAGAATAGTAACTCATTGTCTTCTTGTCATTCTGTTTGTAATTCAGTCTGTAATTCTGTTTCTACTTCATCATTGTCTTCTGATTTGATGCCCACTGTTGTTCAATCTCAGTGTGCTAATACCACTGAATCTGTAAATAGCACACCAGTTGAATCAAATTACTTGTACAACTTGTGGCATTGCCGTTTAGGTCATCCTCACAATGAGGCACTTAAAAATGTTCTCCAAACCTGTAATATTTCCATTCCTAATAAAGACAATTCCTTTTTCTGTTCTGCTTGTTGCTTGGGAAAGGCTCACAGATTACCTTCTACTTTGTCTACAACTAAATATAACAAACCTTTTGACCTCATATACAGTGATCTGTGGGGTCCAGCCCCAATCAAATCTACCATGGGATACACCTACTACATGTCCTTTGTTGATGCTCATAGCAGGTTCACTTGGATTTATCTTTTAAAACAAAAATCAGAAGCTATTTCAACCTTCAAACAGTTCCATGCCCTCATTTCTAACCAGTTTCAAGTAACAATCAAAGCCATCCAAACAGATTGGGGAGGTGAATTTCGCCCCTTCACCCAACTTCTTCAACACTTAGGCATAACCCATAGACTAGCATGTCCTCACACCCATCACCAAAATGGTGTGGTTGAGAGAAAGCACCGTCACATTGTTGAAACTGGTCTTACTCTTCTTGCACATGCTTCCCTACCATTGAAATTTTGGGATCATGCTTTCATATCAGCTGTATATCTCATTAATTGCCTTCCTACTACTTCATTACACTTTGAAGTGCCATTTACCAAACTGCTCAAAGTTACACCCGATTACAGATTCCTCAAAGTATTTGGATGTGCATGCTTCCCTTTTCTTAGACCCTACAATCAACATAAACTCGACTTTAGATCCAGTGAATGTGTTTTTCTTGGATATTCACCAAACCACAAAGGATACAAGTGTCTCAATTCTAATGGGAGGTTATTCATCTCTAAGGATGTCTTGTTTAATGAGAATAAGTTCCCCTACACTTCTTGGTTTCAGTCCAACTCATCTTCTGCTGATGCTTCTAGCTTATTTGTCAATAATCTTATACCAATTGTTACTCCCAGTCCATCAGTCATTGCATCTCAGTCCTCTGCATGTGCCTTACCCAATTCCTACACAGATGTCATATCTAGCACCACTCCTATCTGTCCTGTTATCACATCTCCCTCAACTTCCAATATCTCATCCCCTCCACTTTCTCATACAGAACCACCAATTGCCCTTTCACCTCAGCTTCCATCTCCACCCTCATGTGATGTTCCCTCTCTCCCTATACCTGATGTTCCACCTCTACCTACAATTGAGTCTCAGAGACGTTCCACTCGATCCTCTCACCCTCCATCCTACCTTACAGACTACCACTGTAATCTGACTTCTAGCTCCACTGATCCCACAATTCTGATTACATCTCTTGAACCAAGCTCTATTAAACAGGCCTTGGCAACTCCTCATTGGCTCTCAGCAATGCAAACTGAGTATGATGCTCTTCAAGCAAACAACACTTGGACTTTAGTCCCTCTTCCACCCAACCGAAGAGCAATAGGATGCAAGTGGGTTTTTCGTGTAAAAGAAAATTCAGATGGGAGCTTGAATAAGTACAAAGCAAGACTTGTAGCTAAGGGATTCCATCAACAAGCTGGATTTGACTACAATGAAACCTTTTCACCAGTAGTCAAACCCATCACTATTAGAACCATTCTTACCATAGCTGTGTCATATGGTTGGTCACTAAGGCAACTTGATGTCAACAATGCCTTCCTCAATGGCATTCTTGAGGAGGAGATTTATATGCAACAACCACCTGGGTTTACTTCTAATGATAGGTCTCTTGTTTGCAGGTTAAAGAAATCTCTTTATGGCCTAAAACAAGCACCAAGGGCTTGGTTTGACAAGTTGAAAGAAGGACTGCTGAAGCTGGGATTTTTTGGCAGCAAGTGCGATCCTTCCTTGTTCATTCATCGTAGCAATGGCCAATGTGTTTTCATGCTTGTCTATGTGGATGATATTGTTATTACAGGAAGTGATGCTCTCCTTGTTCAAAATCTGATCACCCAACTTCACTCTCAGTTTGCTCTTAAAGACCTTGGTGAACTTGATTATTTTTTGGGCATTGAAGTCAAACGAACAGATTCAGGTGCTGTTGTTCTCTCTCAGTCCAAATATATTAGAGACTTACTTGTCAAGTCTCATATGGCAGAAGCAAAGGGAATCTCAACTCCCATGCCATCCGGATGCAAGCTTTCCAAAATTGGATCCAACTACTACTCTGATCCATTTCACTTTCGCTCCATTGTTGGGGCATTGCAATATGTCACGTTAACAAGACCTGAAATCAGCTACACTGTTAACAAAATGTGTCAGTTCATGTCACAACCTTTGGAGGAGCATTGGACCATTGTCAAACGTATTCTTCGCTATTTAAAGGGCACACTTGCATATGGTCTTGTCCTGCAACCAAGCCATCCTAGCAATCATTTCTCCATCACTGCATTTTGTGATGCAGACTGGGCCTCTGATCCAGATGATCGCCGATCCACCTCCGGAGCGTGTGTTTTCTTTGGAGCCAACCTTGTATCTTGGTGGTCCAAGAAGCAAACTGTTGTGGCACGGTCTAGCACGGAGGCTGAATATAGAAGTCTTGCTCTTGCCACTGCTGAAATTCTTTGGCTAAAATCCTTACTTAAAGAACTGCAAGTTCAATTTAGCACTCCACTTGTCTGCTGTGATAATCTCAGCACCGTAGCATTATCTCACAATCCAGTTTTACATGCTCGCACTAAGCACATGGAACTTGACATCTTCTTTGTTCGAGAGAAAGTGATTGCCAAGGAATTACAGGTTATTCATGTTCCAGCAGTTGATCAGATCGCAGATACTCTCACCAAGCCTCTTGGAGCTCACCGCTTTGCTTCTCTTCGTGACAAACTCAGAGTTGTAGATTCAGCATCCTTCAATCACATACTCTGAGTTTGCAGGGGTGTATTAGCTCCACTGCAGCTTCCAATTAGTTTTGCCTAGCGTAGCCTTCAGTTAGCTTTTGCTTAGCTAAGCTTGTATCAGTTTAGCTTTCTGTTACAGATGTCAGTTTGTTAGCTTTCTGTTCTGCTTCTGTTAACAGATGTCTTCTCATAAGAGTGCTGAGTCACTCATGATTCTTGTAGTATATAAACTACATATCCTGTATTACATTTGATAATTCATTCAACACATGCAAAATGCAATTGCTCTCTTTCTTCTTCTCTCCAAATTCTCTCGACTCTTCTGCATTTCTTTGATCTCCTACAAACAAACACATAAAAGTGTGTGGAGATTATTTTTTTTTCTCTTTACATGGATTTCATACGCATATAAATATGAGACAAAATTATCTCGTATAACATGAGAAACATTAATTCTTTAATTAGATTATATTTATATAGCACATTCTCTTTGATTTTAGGGAAGAAAAAGTCAGTGAATATAATCTTTTCATTCTCACGTTGGTTTCAGACACGCACCTACCGTACGTCAATTCTAAGGAAACCATAAATGGAAAAAGTGCTGGTTAGTGCCAACCACCCCTGAAATAGTGAAAACTAATCAATTGCTTATTTTCTAGACATGAACGTTGGAGACGTGGAGGGGCCACCACCAACAACAACACATAATGACACCCTCCCTCTGGAGTGGCAATTTTTTGCTTGTAAATCTACAATCAACCCATGGCTACAATATCAATTGAGAAACAAGCAATTAATGTTTTATATACAGTACGGCTCCCTTTTTCTTCTCCTCACTTATAATGACACATATGTTCATTTTCAATATTGGCCCGAGATACTAAAAGCCCAAAATTAAAATAGGTTACAATTTTTTCATGTAGAAATCTGGCAAAACATCGAAGGTGTAAAGGGTTATAAGAACTGTGGTATTCAAACCCATATCATTTAAGAAATTGGTGAATAAACATAAGGTCACTTATCCTTTATAAGTACCTTATTTCTCTCACTAGAATATCTTTTCCAATAAAATATTCTGAATTCATACATCTTTGACTGAAATATATAGAATATTTAGGTCATTCGATATTTTTTCTTTTTTGGGAAAATTCAAGAGTTAAAAATATCATATTATAGCAAGTTGTAGTAGTAGCTGGACACACACTACATAAACACGCTGGGTTAACCGTTAACGGTTTATTTATTAATGGTTTATGGTTCTATAGTATAGTTTATTTATTAGAATCTTATCTTGCAATCCCAAGTTTAATCCCAAAAGTTAAAAATATAAAACCCAATTAATGTTAATAGAACATATATAATTATTCTTTTTTTTGTTTGTTTTGGATCTGATTAATAAATGATCGGGAGGTATATAAGGGAAGAAAGAGAAAAATGCCAAGTTGCAAAGGGAAAGGAAGGTTGCAAATTGCAATCCAAACAATTTGGACCCAACCGGAAAAGGCGTTCTTCTTCACCACTATTCGGAATTGCTTTCTGAATCAATCTCACTCTCTTCTTCACCAAAACCCTAATTCTCCATTTTCGTCTCTGAATTCACGCTTCTGTGGCTTTGATCGGATCTGGAATGCGTTTTCAAATTGGAAAATCGGTTCTGCTTGATTGATTCAATTGTGCAGGCGATCTGATCGATCGATTGGTCATTCCTTCGATTAGCATTGCTCGATCGTGTCTTCATTAACCTTTGCGATTCAGTGTGTGAATCTGCACTTGGATTTCCTCTTTCAATGGCATGAGGTGTTGTTTCAATGCTTGCAGGGATAGCGAGGATTCATGGTGCTACGGTAGGTTATGGTTGGAGAGTTAGGGTTGGCGTAGTTTACTGTTTAGCGTGGTTTTGAATCCTTGTGTGAAAACAGTGCCAGTTTCACGATTTTGGACATGAGAAGCTCCTGGTTCAATAAATTGTACATAATTATTGGCCCTAAACCGCCACTTAGCTGGTTAATATTGAGCCTGCTTAGTCTTGTCGCTTTAATTACGGTGTTAGGTTCTTCGTCTTCGAATACCATTGATTCAGCACCTCCTAATCCAGCATCTCTCATATACACAACCTACAGAAGGATAAAAGAGCAAGCAGCTGTTGATTATTTGGATTTAAGGTCTGTATCAAATGGTGGCACGAGGCAAAAGGAACTTGACCTTTGCGGCAAGGAAATGGAAAACTTTGTGCCTTGCCACAATGTCACTGCGAATTTGTTGTCGGGGTTTAAAGAAGGTGAGGAGTTTGATCGGCATTGCGAACAGTTGAGGGAAGTGGAGAGGTGTTTGATTCGTCCTCCCAAGGAATACAAGATTCCCTTGCGGTGGCCGAGTGGCAGGGATATTATATGGAGCGGGAATGTGAAGATAACTAAAGATCAATTTCTTTCTTCTGGAAGTATGACCAAAAGGTACTTCCTTTGTCTAAGTTAATTGCTGGGGGGGGGGGGGGGGGGGGGGGAGTTGCCACCTCCTTTTGATAAAATAAATAAATGTTTCTGGTATAATAACTGACTGCTTGAATGAAAGTAATGCAGCTTTAATCAGGTCTTTCTTTGTTGTGATTTATATATCTTTTTTTTTTTTTTTTCACTTTCTAAAAGTTTGTGATGCTTCCTCTAGGTTGATGCTACTTGAAGAGAATCAAATTGCCTTTCACTCAGAGGATGGATTGATCTTTGATGGCGTGAAAGATTATTCTCGCCAACTTGCAGAGATGATAGGGTTAGGAAGCGACTCTGAGCTTCCTCAAGCTGGTGTAAGTCTTTCATGCACCCTAATCCACAAATTGTTGTCCTTTGAGGAACCATAATGTTTTATAGGGGCATAATTTGTGCAAAATAGTGCCATGTGTGGTAAAGTAAGAAAAGATTATACTTTTTAGCTGCCTATGTTCTCTTTTTTGGTTCTCATTATGTGACTGATCTATATTGATCACATTATAACAGGTTCGAACTATACTGGATATTGATTGTGGATTTGGTAGCTTTGGAGCTCATTTGTTGTCACTGAAAATAATGGCGGTTTGTATGGCGGCATATGAGGCAACTGGTAGCCAAGTTCAATTGTCTCTTGAGAGAGGCCTTCCTGCTATCATTGGAAACTTTATTGCAAGGCAGCTTCCCTATCCATCATTATCATATGATATGGTTCATTGTGCTCAGTGTGGCATCATTTGGGATGAAAAAGGTAATTATATAGCTAATGGGCATTACTCTTACATTCTTATCAGAGTGGATTCCTTTTAGACTTTATAAAATCTAATCCCTATTTGTTAGTATTGTTACCTTACATGCTGATGAACATATTCATATGCTATATGTTTGTGTATTTTTGAGATTTAAGTCATAGTTTTTGTCAAAAGTTGTATTTGATGACAAGTAAGAGAGAAGACCGAGTACGAGCACTTTATTTGGTGTCATAAACTGTAAGGCCAAAAAGTAAAATAATGCTATTTGTCAAATGTCAAATTAGTAATTGAGTTATCACTAACCCTTGGAATGACACAAATGTGGTGAACTTGTATGTTAGAGGTATAAAATCATTATTGGCCTACACCTAATAGCTTAAGCTTATAGGATACTTGATCCTTGACATGTTATTATTCTGTAATCAAATGCTCAGGAGTCTAATCCTTGTCACCCCCATTCTTGATGATTTAATTAAATTTTAGCATGAGATAAAGTAGATCTATTCATTATTCATGCTTCAAACTTAAAGGACTATTCCATGAAGGGGCATGTTAAGAGATATAAACCTATTCTTGGCCTCCTCCTAATTGCTAAAGCTTTGGGATAGTTGATCCTTATAGCAGCTAGTCATGAATTGCTTATGATTTGGTTTTTTGATAGCATCTCCCACAGCCTTTATGTTTTTATGTTTACTTATCTTCTAAAGCTGATTTAATATATGTATTTATGAATTAATATTCTGGTTTTGGCATATAAATGTGTTTGGATTTATTTATATCATAAAATAGGTTTTCATTTTTAAGTAATTTGTTTGTCATCATTCAAATTGATCGTTCAAAAGATGTCTGAAATGTTTATATGAGGATGTGACCCCTTTTCTTTCTTTTTCTTCACTTTTCTCTATCACATTGCCATTTCCTTTTACTTTTTCCATCCTTCCATGACTTTTCTATACCATAGTGAATATAGTTTAGCTTCTATTTGGACTGTTGTGCTTTTGCTCTCTAAAATTGATTTCATCCTGCAGATGGAATGTTCCTCATAGAAGTTGACCGTGTTCTTAAACCTGGAGGATATTTTGTTTTAACCTCACCCACAAGCCGCTCACAGGGTTCATCACGGGAGAAAAAGAGAAGCATATTGAACCCAATGGAAGAACTGACCCAGCAACTTTGTTGGACTCTTCTAGCTCAGCAAGATGAGACTTTTATCTGGCAGAAGACTGCTGATGTTGATTGTTATGCATCTCGGTAAGGATAATTGTATTAATGTGAGTGATATATATCATAAATAATTATAGTCAATAGACTGTTTATTTGAGATGACTAATATCAACTACTGTTAGTTGTGGTATTGGCTTGCTCCATTGAACACTTATTACTATATCTATAGGTTTTCAGTTACATCTGTTTCTTAATTGTAGTAAGCAGCGTGCCATACAGCTATGTAAAGAAGGGGATGATGCTCAATCATATTATCAACCTCTTGTACCATGTATAAGTGGGACCTCTAGCAAGCGCTGGATTGCAATACAAAACAGATCTTCTGGATCTGAATTAAGCTTATATGAGCTTAAAATTCATGGAAAGTATTATTTCTTAACAGCTATCTGCTTATCTCCTCCTTGCTTCTCCTCCTCCAAAATTTCATTCCCATTTGTAATGCTTTGCCTTTTCATGAATTTCTCTTTATTTTTGCAGGAGTTGAGCCAGAAGAATTTTATGAAGACTTACAATTTTGGAGATCAGCTGTCAAGAATTATTGGTCATTGCTTACACCGCTAATTTTCTCTGACCATCCAAAGAGACCTGGAGATGAAGATCCACTGCCTCCATATAACATGATACGGAATGTTATGGACATAAATACTAATTATGGGGGTTTGAATGCTGCCCTGCTGGATGAGAAAAAATCAGTATGGGTAATGAATGTTGTTCCTGCCAGGACTTCTAATGCACTTCCTCTTATACTGGATAGAGGTTTTGCTGGTGTTATGCATGATTGGTAAGTTTCTATGTGTTCATGATCTAGGTAAATTGTTGAGCGTGATCTAGACAAAGTTTCCATATAATTGAAAAATTGATTGAAGGTGAGACTGTTGAGGGTGGGGGTAATAAACTGATAATACCACTAAAGCCTAAATACATGTATTCCTCGTAACTTATCATTAGCACATTCTAACGATAAACGACAGAACAATGGTGTATGCTAGTTGGGAAAGTAACAGTAATTTTACATAATTTACTGCAAAAGATGTATGTTCATGATTTTTTGTGCTGCTGAAAATGAAAATTTTAGCGATGAAAATGATTTAGTGGTGTTTGTAGAATATGTACAAAATAATTCCAGCGCAACTCTTTATTTTGTAAACTATTAAACGGTATCAGTTTCAGTTAATATATACTCATTAGTTTCATAATGTGTTACGATCCTACTCCAAGGTATGGGATTTGGAGTCCCACATCGGAAACATAAGGTTTTGGTGTGAGGTTTATATGGACTTTGGGCTCTCTTACCCCTTGGGCTAGCTTTTGAGGTGACGCTCTCCCAAGGTTTATATCTTTAAAGAACCAATTCAACCCAAAAGCTTAAGCTGTTGGGTGAGGTTACATTAATGATTTTATATATCTCAACACGCCCCCTCACACAAGAGCCCACTGGGCTTGAAGGGTGGACAATGCACAGGTCCACCTACATGTGCGAAGAAAGAAATTCCACTAGAAAGAAAGTGGGGGCGGTGAGGATCGAACCCGATACACTGAGGCTTTGATACCATCTAAAGAACCAATTCAACCCAAAAGCTTAAGTTGTTGGGTGAGGTTACATTAATGATTTTATATATCTCAACAATATCAATTAGTATCACAGCTATCGGATCTAGGTAGCTTTGAACCATGTCCACCCTAAGAAGAAAGTTATGGAAGCTCTATGGAGAAGATGATGATGCTTGGGATGACTAATATACCTGGAGCAATATTTCCAGGCAGAGAGAATCCATGAAGATGAGAAGTTAACAGAGGCTGTAAGGGGGCTTTGAGGACTAGGAAACAGAAGCCACGCAAGGAGGAACAAGCAAAGAAAAGCCAAGGGAGACACACGTTCCAATTGGAAATAGTGAAAAAGACCTACCAGAAAGACATCATCAAGTTGTGGAGATTTCATAAACTATTAGAGTTCATAACACCAACAAGGTGTTCCTCAGTTTGGGCCAAACGGAAATTATAAACGAAGACCACGAGGAGTTTAAGAATGAGAAGACTTTTCGACGTGCACGGGTACCAACAGCGTTGCAACCAACGATAGCAGTGGATGACCCACCACCATTACCAAAGCCGCCAGACGGAAACCTTCAAACGATAGGAGAATTTTCACAGAAGAGCCAAGAACGAAGAGGATGGCTACCGACATGCACAAAATTGAATAAAGGACAGCAAGAAAGGCAGTGAGTGATATTGAAATTGCAGCGCAACCATGGAGAAAGAAAAAAAGTTATGGAGGAGGTGAAGAAGTGAAGGAACAAAAGCAAATTAGGTTAAGGTGGGAATTGGGTCAAGATGTAAACGCGGCCCAATTTAGTGTCCAGCTAGTCCAACCCAAAATTTTTATTTTATAGAAAAATTAGGCTAGTGAGTTTGAACTTAGAATGAAAAATCTACACCAAGCCTATCCTTACTTCCATATTGGGAAGCACACAACTAAAGGGAACACACAGATGGTTAAGAAGCAAGGGCACGGGGTTGCGGAGCGTGGTAGAATGTTACGATCCTACTACAAGGTATGGGACTTAGAGTCCCACATCAGAAACATAAGGGTCTGATGTGGGATTTATATGGACTCTCTTACCTCATGGGCTAACTTTTGAGGTGAGATTCTCCTATGGTTCGTATCAATTTGTATCAGAGCCTTTTACTATGTCTCCCAGTTGCAATCGAGCTGCGCGGGTGGTGACGCGGGCATCGCAATGTTCGCTCAGAGCTAGTAAAAGACTAGCGCAAAGCCAGCCCGCGTAGGCGCAGGAGCTGTGGAGCGTGATGGAATGTTACGATTCTATTCTTAGGTATGGGACTTGGAGTCCCACATCAAAAACATATGGTTCTGGCGTAGAGTTTATATGGACTTTGGGCTCTCGTACCTCATAAGCTAGCTTTTGAGGTGAGGCTCTCCCAAGGTTCGTATCAATATGTCAATAATTTCCTTTGATATCCATATTACACTTATAGTGCTGAGATTTCAGTACCAAATATACAATTTTTTTATCAAACACACCCATCTCTTTCTTAATTTTTTTTCCTTTTCAGAATGAATCTAGAGATAAGTGTAGGATGCATGCATGCACTTGACCTGTTGGATTGAAACTATTTGACTTAGTTCATTGCCAAACCCAGTTAAAAAGAACATCATCCACCTGTTTGGAGTTTAGTCTCTAAATTCTCTTTACTTTTGAGTTCATTTACAAACATCTTTGTAAAATAATGTTAATGCTTATGAGCTTCTCGATAATTCATTTTTGTATCTGAGTACTGATATTGATCTTCAGGTGCGAACCTTTCCCCACCTACCCCCGGACATATGATATGCTTCACGCAAATGGACTTCTCTCGCATCCCTCTTCAGAGAGGTGCAGCATGAAAGACTTATTCTTGGAGATGGATAGGATACTGCGTCCAGAGGTACGATGTCCCTTTTTATATTGTGCTGGAAATGTTTCACCGTTGATTTTTTCACAATGGACATACGGAAAAGATAGCAGAACAGTAATCTGGCACTTTCCTTACTCTTCCTTTCCACCTTTCTTTTGACGCATCCTCCAGAAAGGATGATATCATCTTGACAGATGATTCTATTTAAGCAACTTGACTCTAATGATGCATCCTCATTTATTGTTGTGATGCACGCTTGAAATAGTTTTTTGGAATTGAGTGTTTTGAATGCAAGTAGTTGTCAGTCTCAGTATATTGAAATGATCTATGAAGCCTAATTTTTGTAATTAAATATCACTATTTTTTTAGGGATGGGTCATCCTTTCTGATACAATGGGAGCTATAGAGATGGCTCGCACGCTTGCAACACAAGTACGTTGGGAAGCAAGGGTAATTGACCTTCAGAATGGCAGTGACCAGCAGCTACTTGTTTGCCAGAAACCATTTCTGAAAAAATAATTTATTGAGTACTAGTATTTCTCACCAAGGCAGATGAACACAATTTTTTTGCTCTGGTAATTCCTCTAAATCTTTTTCTAAAGTGGGTATCATTTTCTTGTTTCCGTTAAACTAGGTAGCATTTAATTTGGTATAAAATTAAACTTTATGGATGCAATAGATAATGGTGTTTATGTTGATTGCCATGAATCAGTTCCACCAAGTTTGTGAATTTAATTCACCTATAGCATACAACTGAAATAATTTTTCATTGTCTCTAGTATTTCAGAGAATGGATTATTTAGTAGGCACATCTTGTATATATACAGATCAGAGCCTTGACGTTTTCCATATTTTCAACAACTGGGTCAGGAGATTGAGGAAGTTGTAGATTGTGAAGATTTATATTCAATTTAGCTACAGTTCAATTTTTGTCAAAGTTGTTTGTAGTAATTCATTCATCTAATATTTTGTTATTTATTTTTTTCTTTATGAATCACTACACTTCTAGCCTTTCTGTTGAACAATCACCAAGTTTTTGAGAGAATGTGAATGGCCACGAAATTCAAGAATGAAATGGTAACACAACCTTCCCTTGGGCTACGTGCTCCAATCGGGTGCAGAGAATTCATATGACTGTACTTTTAATTTGCAAGATACTGTTTTTAAATTAAATTTTCAATGGAAAAGCATTTGGAAGAGTAATACTGTTTCAGAAATCTTGCATTTACTACTCTACACAACTAAATATATCTAAATTAACTAAACTAGATCCTTTCCAGTTAAGCTTTTTAGAGCCATTTGAAAGTTGTACAAAGGAAGGTATAAAATACAAGTGTTAGCAGCATTCTTCCAATCTGATTCAGTTAACTATCTTTACATCACGCGTCAGAGTAACAGTAGTCCCAATTCACACTTCAGGGAAATTGTTGAAATATTTAAATTTGATAAGTCTTACCTTGGTTGGTAATGAGTTAAGTGAAGTGAATATAAGTGGATGGACTTATTAATCCAATATCTTAAGGTTTTGAGTTGAGATATGGTGTCGAATTCGCTTGTTACAGTTGGTATAGTTTAACCACCATTGGTGGTGTCCTTCTGGACCCGCCTGACAACATGCACACAGGGTGGAGTCATGCAATTTTCTTGCAAGAGGCGAAAAAATCATTATTTATATTTTAAGGAAATTTTAAAAAAAATAAAAAAGCCTCAACGTGTGCTTGTGCAGTCGAAGATATCAACAAGAATACGTGATACTGATACATCAAAAAATCAATGATAACGAGAATATCAAAATTTAACAAAAATTATCAAATAATTTTACAGAGTGAGAACATAATCAACCTTTAGCACAAACACAAACACATCTTGTCAGAGTAACAGTAATCCCGATTCAAATGGAGCTCATTTATGGTGAGCCGGGACTTGACGAGCCTTAACTAAAAAGGAAAAGAAAAAAGGACTGAAAAGTAATTTAAAAAGAAGATAAGGATATAAATAGAAGAAAAATTTTCCTTTATTGAAAATGGAGCATCCAAAGAAATATACACCGGAGCATATTAAAAAAATCTATTCAAATGGCCTTCTCTCCAAAAAAAAAAAAAAAAAAAGCCTAAAGCGTGCTTGTTCCAAAAGACATGACATGCATCGTGAGTGTAATAGAGGAGAGTGTGATTCATCTTGGTCTTCATCTTAATCAAATGCATGATTAAAACATTTCTCTTTGGAGAGCATTGCTGTACAGCTTTTGACACGTTACTGAACCACATGTACAGCAGATACTCCATAATGATACTGGGTACAATCACTGGTATTTGATCTCCAGAAGACACATATTTGGCAAATTTTCAAGGTGTAAAATCTTGAAGCATACAGCTATATCCATTTCTCTTAAAAAAAAAATCCTTCAAATTTTTGGAGGCCCCCTGAATCCGCCTCTGCATGCACGCTTAGGCACGACAATTGTTGAGTTTAACTGATCTTTCATTGGATTCAGGAGTTTTTTTTTTTACTTAGAAATCAATATGGTAGAAAAGTGAGTTTCTCAAAATATTACCAAAAAGTTATTTTGTATGTCAAAATATTATCAAAAATTTTGTCAGAATTTTCACATCTAAATTTTCATTTTTTGGGGAAAGTTTTGGATGATATTTTTGGATGGTATTTTGGTTTACATTTTACACATTAAACAAAATTCCAAAAAAATCATATTCTCGGAAAAAAAATTCAGAAATCTTCTGCTAAATATGAATAAATTAAATTATCACCCTCACTTTTCCGAAAATTTAACACCACGTTAAAAACTTAACCAATGGTCTGATATTATGTCAAATTCATTTCTCTATTCGAATTGATACCTGGTCAATTTGTTCAATATTTACGACGTGACAGCTTGCACTTTACATGACCAACATACCCAGTCGAGAAAGGGTGCTACAATAAAACATATGCAGCATAAAACCAAGTCAGATGCTCGTTCCTAACCTGGAAGAGACAAGAAAGTATTTTCAGTACAACATAAAGAGAGATATCAAGGACATTGATGTCCTACCCTAAGTTTAAAATATTTGAAAATAAATTTCAGATAAACTCTTTTTTAAAAAGGTTATGTAGGTTTTGAAGAGATACGTAACCTACTGCTTTTGATTCCTAATATAATTAAGACTCAAAAAACATTTATAAACCTTTTTAGGTGATTTTATTTGGTTTTGCATTATGATTTCATTAATATGAAGTTTGAGCTTTCAAAATTATATGGTCAATGGCCAAAATATGAAAATACCCTTTCACGGTCAAAAAAATGCAAAACAATTTTGAAAAAGTTCTCCACCAATTTTCAATCCGCCTAGCAAAGTGAACGTGTAAATTTAAAAAATAAAATATATATATATATTATTAATACCTTTACTTATCGCCTTATTTTTAAAAGATTTGGTTTTCGTGACCTTTAGAAGAGAAAAGCTAGATTCCCCTTTCCTCAAATAAAAATCATCAGTTTGGTTTAGAAAATAATTGTCAACCTGCAAATTGTGCAATGAAACTTGAAGTTGATCACAGGCCAAATAATGTTTGAATTGAATAAATCTCAGTAATTTTTCTAAATTAAGCGGTATTTTGAATGATACTCAATATAGCTATAATTTATTTAAAAAAATTATGAAATAATGTACAATAATTAATCCAAAAAACAATAATTACATTTGTCATTCTTTAAAAGGAGAATGAATTAAAACCTACAAAAAAAGGAGAATGAATTAAAAACTTCAATCACTCTTAAGAAAGTATATTCCAATTTAATGTTGGGAAATACTTTTTTTTTGGTACATCTAGGAGGTATCCCCATTCAACCTTCTCCGGGCACCATGCCCTCGGAGTACGGCCCGTTTGGGCTAGCCCCTCATTATAACAGTGGGTGCACTAAGCTTCGCAACCGGAGAAAGGACGAGACTAATCCATATTGAGAAATATTTATGTTATGTATGTAACATGATAGGAAACCAATTCCCTATACAAACAAAATTTGGTGGGATTTATTGTGAAAAAAAATAATAAACAAAAGAAATTTAACACAATAATCGATGGGTCAATAGGAATCACTTTTCCTATCATGTTACATGATAGATGTATTGTCCTTTAATGTTAACATCAATATAACTAGCGAGAAAAATGTATTATGTTATATTTTGTTTTATCTAGTAAAAAATTGCTTCTTCTTTTTTTTGGCTTTTAGTTTCGCATATTAATTACTTAGTATTAATTTTTTTTTTCAACCTAACCTTTTTTGTAAAAGTATAAATAGTTGTTTACCAAAAAAAGAAAGTATAAATAGTAAATTATGCTTCGTTATCTTAAAATTTTTGTCAAAATAAGAAAAACTTTAAACTAACTTTACTGTTAATTTAACTGTAACATCCCCGTCTCGAGCCGGTTCAATTAACATACATATGATAAAACAGAAAACAGCGAAAGACTTAACTTCTGAAAATACGAGCTAACTTTTTCTTTTTCTTTTTAAATTCTCATTCGTCGTAAACGAAAATCGGGCAGAGTTTCCTCTATAAATCGGACAACTGGGGATTTTCCAATCCCTCACAGAAGCATTTCCTGATAAACAGTTTATACAAATATAATCAAATGCCCATCCATGGGCACATGCATAACTTGGCTCAGTGCCACTATATCTAACAGCATGCAATCCAACACGTAAACATATCTGAATACTACCTCATCATATAACGTGCCTGAATACCCAAATGTACATGCATCAAAGCGACAGACATGTACAAAACATATACAGGCCATATACACAATAAAGGATCAATATCATGATCCATCAAATGCGAAAATACTGAAATACATCAAACACTCCAAAAAGGTAGTAGCCTACAGCCACTCCAAATCCAATCTGTCAACTGCCTCAGCCACGTGTCGTGTCCCTGCCTAGTGAGGACTCACCGGGAATCTGGGCACCTGAAAATATGTCCCCAAAGAGGGGTGAGATTACAAATCTCAATAAGCTCCAGGTTTATAGAGAATTCTCCATACCCCTGGCTCACTCCTGCATGAAAGTCAGATACAGAGTATACAAATACAACATATAACAGATATCATAACAGAACAGAGCATATATCCATATCATATCAGAGATGTGCGCCGTCATTCCCAAGGGAGGACCCCAAGCGGAAATCAACGCACGTGTTCCCGAGGGAGGACCCCAAAGCGGAACCAGACATATCAGAGGCGTACACCATCAGTCCCGAGGGAGGACCCCAAAGCGGACATCCGGGTACTATACAATCAATGGCCAGAGATTGTTACAGAAATCATATTACAGAAGTCATATCAGAGCAAAACATATCATGTTATCAAATAACTCTATATGAATGCATCTATACAAAGCATCTAAATAACAGTCATACAGTCCAACCATAGTTCACTAACCATGGTGGAGCACTCAAGCAGGAAAAGACTCCTTAAACATAGAGCTTACCTCTTGAAGCTTTACCAATACACTTACTTGTTGCACAAGTTACTTATATGTCTTCAAGAGACTCCGATCCTTTTTTGTCCCTAGGTACACCTAGAGCAAGAATCCACAATTCCAAAATCAATAAAATGTTATCATGCCTAGATTTTCCATAAGGCATACATTTTATCGCTTATCTTCCTTTCTTTATATTTTTGTCAATGCTATGCCAATACACAAGTCTAGACCTCTTTATAACCGTTGGTGTTCTTTAATTTAATCAACCATTCCCTTAGGAGTTTTCAACATAA
Organism: Gastrolobium bilobum; assembly: GCF_033153095.1. Taxonomy (NCBI): domain Eukaryota; kingdom Viridiplantae; phylum Streptophyta; class Magnoliopsida; order Fabales; family Fabaceae; genus Gastrolobium; species Gastrolobium bilobum. The sequence continues at coordinate 5,099 of NW_026897874.1, read as the reverse complement.
ATCATGCTATTTTTCTTCAAAACTCATCACCTTTATACAATTTATTACAACACATTTTATTTAAAATAAAATGTACAAATATATCCCTAAATACCCTATAGGTCGAATCCTATAAGGGGGATTTCCAAAGATCCATCTCTTTTACGATACATTTTCTTTACTTCCTTACAACTTGCAAACACCTAGGCATGCATCCACTAGGTTCCTATTTTGAGTTTAGACACCAAGTCCTTCACAACACATCAAGGCCGAAACATCAAGGTATGTTTCCAAGGATTTTCTTTCCAATGTAATATTCTTACTAATTCATCCAAATTCTACTTACTTGAACCAATAAAACCCCTCTTAAAGCATCAACTAAATTGGCACAATAAATCCTATTAACTCTATCAAAGGCCGAACATAAAGAGGAAATACATGATTTTTCTCTAATTTTTTTACATACTTACAAAGCTTCTTTTCATTTCATACATCAAAATATCAACTATTCCTCATCAATGCATATTCTAACACATCATGCTTTCCCACCCAAGGCATATACACAATTTTATAACTTAAATTATCAAAACAACATCATGTAAATAGAGGTTTGTTACCTCAAATCAACTACCCAAAGCCTAGAAGACCTACACCAAGAGAATCTCCATCAAAAACTTCATTTTGCCCTCTTGATGAATAGTGCACGAATTTGGGGAAGGAAATATCTCCTCACACAACCAATGATAGCTCAAATAAATGGGTGGGATGGATTCATTGAGTGGTTTCCAATCAATTTCATGTGGTGGATCATTGGATTTGGTGGATGGATGATGTAGAAATCAAAGAAAGAAAAACCAAACCCTAAGCCCCCCCTTGTCCAAGTGCATATCGGTTTTGGAAGAAAGAGAAGAATGGAAAGCTTATGTGAATAGTGATCTTTAAAGTGACAAGGCTTTATAACACATGTGACCTTTTAACAGATATTTTTCTTTCGCGTATTTTCACTTAGACTGACCCGGAACTAACTCAAAGCTACAAACATATTTTTATTTCCTAAAATCATTTACATTAATTTTTATTTCCTAAGGAACAATATTCATAATTCACAGTATGGTTTTTGCACCGTTTTTGACGAAATGCACTGTGCATCACTAATTGTACTTCATTTACTTACGAAACTTAAAACTTATAAACTTATCATTTTCTTGGGCCTATATTGACTTGCTTGGCATATATTGGACTTTCTTATTCTTATTTCATCAATTATTTATTTCTGGACTCTACCGGTTGCTTAAACAGCAGTACAAAATACCCGGTAGAAACACTATTCACGAGATTTTCACGGAAAGTGCCAGACTATACAATTTTTCGTTCTGAACTCATATTTGTCATCAGAATTTTCAAATTATGTTCCTAAAATTATTTTGCTCATTTTAAGCTCTACCGGTTAATTCACAAAACTGTAAATTCTCCGGCAGAACGCACTGTTCATAACATAGTCATGATTACAGTCAAAATACTCGAAATCGCTCACTGAATCTAATTATGGCATTTAAATCCTTAAATTAAATCTCTAACTAAGATTTACCAGTTAGGGTCATTATATTCACCCCACCTTTTAAGGATTTTGCCCACAAAATCAAATATCAAATATACATATACCTGACATCAAACTCAGGATATCGCTGGAGAATTTCATTCTCCCGCTCCCAAGTAGCGTCCTCAGGAGTCAATCCTTCCCATTGCACCTTGATCATGGGAATAGTCCTGTTTCTCAACACTTTTTCATCACGTGCTAGAACCTTAAATGGTCCCACAACAAACTTCAAGTCTTTTCTTACTTCGATATTGTCCGGCTGTACAATGTGGGATTCATCCGGCACGTATTTTCGAAGTTGACTGATGTGAAAAACACTATGCAAATTTGACAGATGTGGAGGTAAGGCAAGCTGATAAGCCACAGGTCCAACCCTTTTCATAATCTTGTAGGGCCCAATGAACCTAGGACTCAACTTCCTCACTCCTAGAGCACGCCCAACACCCGTAGTCGGAGACAAACGGATAAATACATGATCCCCTTCTGAAAATTCAAGGGGTCGATGCTTTGCATCATAATAACTCTTTTGGCGACTCTGTGCTTTCTTCAATCGATCCTTAATCATCATAATTTGATCGGTAGTCTCTTGGACCAGATCAAGCCCAAATAACTGCCTCTCACCAATTTCTGCCCAACAAGTAGGCGCCCTGCACCTACGGCCATACAAAGCTTCATAGGGAGCCATGCCCAAACTGGCATGATAACTATTATTGTAGGAAAATTCCACCAGAGGAAGATATTTATCCCATGCATTTCCCTACTCTAAGGCACAAGCCCTCAACATGTCCTCCAGGGTCTGAATAGTCCTCTCAGTCTGACCATCAGTCTGGGGATGATAAGCCGTGCTCAGCCTCAACTGTGTACCGAAGGCCTGTTGCACTGCATCCCAAAGTCTAGAAGTAAATTTAGGGTCCCGATCACTAATGATACTTTCAGGAACACCATGAAGTTTCACAATCTCTCTTACATATATCCGGGCCAACTGCTCTGTGGAGAAACTCGTTTTAACTGGTATGAAATGTGCAGACTTTGTCAATCTGTCAACAACTACCCAGATGGAATCAAAACCAGCCTGAGTTCTCGGTAATGCCACTACAAAATCCATAGAAATACTGACCCATTTCCATTCCGGAATATCCAAGGGCTGCAGTAATCCAGAAGGTCTCTGATGTTCAATCTTAACTTTCTGATGTCAAACACTTACTCACAAATAGAGCAATGTCTTTCTTCATTCCCGACCACCAGAAATTCCGTTTCAAGTCTTGGTACATCTTGGTAGCACCAGGATGGATAGTGTACTTACCCATGTGACCCTCAGTTAATACCTCATCTACTATCTGACCTTTTGGAACCATGATCCGATCCTTGTAAAACTTAAGACCGAACCTATCAGTGGACACAAAGTCCTGCTCTTTCATAGACTGAATCTCTTCATCAAGCAATTGAGCTTCTTTAATCCGCTCAACTAATGAATTCAGGACTACCGTAGTAGTCAATAAATGCGGACTATCTTCTGTATTCACAGGAATGTGGAGATCCCTGAATTTCTCAATCAAATTATACTCGGAAATCATCAAATTGGCCATACCAAGCGTCTTTCTGCTTAAAGCATCAGCTACTACATTGGCTTTACCAGGGTGATATTGCAATTCAAAATCATAATCCTTCAGAAATTCCACCCATCGGCGTTGCCTCATATTTAGCTCCTTCTGATCAAACAGATACTTTAGACTTTTGTGGTCACTGTAGACAATAAAATCGGCCCCGTATAGAAAGTGTCGCCAAATTTTCAATGCGAACACTACGGCTGCCAACTCAAGATCATGTGTCGGATAATTCTCCTCATGCGGTTTCAACTGCCGAGAAGCATAAGCGACCACCTGACGGAACTGCATTAACACACAGCCTAACCCAAACTTAGAAGCATCACAATACACCACAAACTTACTTGTAGGATCCGGCAATATTAATACCGGAGCTGTAGTCAACTTCCTTTTTAACTCTTGAAAGCTCACTTCACATTCTTGGGTCCACACAAATGGGTTCCCTTTACGGGTTAACCGTGTCAAAGGTAAAACCATCCGTGAGAATCCCTCAATAAAACGCCTATAATATCCAGCCAAACCAAGAAAACTCATGATCTCTGTAACATTTTTAGGACGTTCCCATTCTACCACTGCTTCAATCTTGCTCGGGTCCACTGCCACTCCTTCAGATGAGATGACATGGCCCAGAAATTGTATCTCAGAAAGCCAGAATTCACATTTTGATGGTTTAGCATACAACTGATGCTCTCTCAGAATCTGCAAAACAACCTTTAGATGCTCAGAATGCTCTTCTTTACTCTTTGAATATATCAGTATGTCATCTATAAAGACCACCACAAACTGATCCAGATAGGCTTTAAAGATCCGATTCATATAACCCATGAAAACGGCTGGTGCATTTGTAAGCCCAAAAGGAATAACCAGATACTCATAGTGCCCATAACGGGACCTGAAAGCTGTCTTCGGAACGTCATCCGGCTTTACCCGGATCTGATGATACCCGGACCGGAGATCAATCTTAGAAAATACAGTCGCACCACGCAACTGATCCAACAAATCATCTATACGCGGCAAAGGATACTTATTCTTAACAGTAACCTTATTCAACTGCCGGTAGTCTGTACATAATCTCATAGACCCATCCTTCTTCTTAACAAAGATCACCGGGGCTCCCCAAGGAGACACACTCGGCCTAATAAAATTTTTTCTGGATAAGTCTTCAATCTGCTTCTTCAATTCGGATAATTCCAGAGGTGACATCCGGTATGGGGCAAGAGAGATAGGTCCCACACCAGGCAATAAGTCAATTGCAAATTCAATTTCCCTCTCTGGAGGGAAGTGCAGAATTTCATCCGGAAAGACATCCTCGAATTCAGAGACAATCGAAATAACAGAAACTGGCTCCTTGTTGACGCCAACCAAACCTCCCAATAAAACATACCTGGAATCTCCTTCCTTCAAGGCCTGGTGCAAGACAATAAAGTCGGCAGGATATTCCCTGCCCTCATACTAATTCACCTTTTCACAAACATAGTCTTCATTAAAAACTCTTCCCACAGCCGTAACAATACGCATAGGAGTTTTCATATTAATCACATGCAGACCAAATGCTACAGCTACATAATCAGCAATAAAAGAATGAGTGGAACCATAATCAAACAAAAAAATAATCATATCATCACGAATAGAAATCATACCTCGCACCAAACTAGCTGAGCCTCAGACCTCTTGCTGAGTCACTGCATATACTCGGGCAACCTGGAGGTGGGAGAGGTAGAGATGTTTCCTCAACCACAATAGGAGCCGGAGATGGCCTGAATAGTAGAAACCTGTCCCCGTTAAAGGGGCAGACCCTAATAAAATGCCCAGGTTGGCCACATTTGTAACACAGTCTTTGCTCTTTCTGCAAACCCCTGCATGAACTTTACCACATGTAGCACATAGAGAAGCAGGCTTAATATTTCCAGGCTTAGAAT